>NC_141698.1:1025127756-1025544756 GCF_964263255.1 Lissotriton vulgaris
CAAGCACAGCCTGGGGGACCAAGCACAGCCTGGGGGACCAAGCACAGCCTGGGGGTCCAAGCACAGCCTGGGGGACCAAGAGCAACCAGGGGGACCAAGCACAGCCTGGTGGACCAAGCACAGCCAGGGGGGCCAAGCACAGCCTGGGGGACCAAGCACAGCCTGGGGGACCAAGAGCAACCAGGGGGACCAAGCACAGCCTGGGGGACCAAGCACAGCCTGGGGGACCAAGCACAGCCTGGGGCACCAAGAGCAACCAGGGGGACCAAGCACAGACTGGGGGACCAAGCACAGCCAGGGGGACCAAGCACAGCCAGGGGGGCCAAGCACAGCCTGGGGGACCAAGCACAGCCTGGGGGACCAAGAGCAACCAGGGGGACCAAGCACAGCCAGGGGGACCAAGCACAGCCTGGGGGACCAAGCACAGCCTGGGGGACCAAGAGCAACCAGGGGGACCAAGCACAGCCTGTGGACCAAGCACAGCCTGGGGGACCAAGAGCAACCAAGTGGACCAAGCACAGCCTTCGGGGACCAAGAGCAACCAGGGGGACCAAGCACAGCCTGGGGGACCAAGCACAGCCTGGGGGACCAAGAGCAACCAGGGGGACCAAGCACAGCCTGGGGGACCAAGCACAGCCTGGGGGACCAAGCACAGCCTGGGGGACCAAGAGCAACCAAGGGGACCAAGCACAGCCTGGGGGACCAAGCACAGCCTGGGGGACCAAGAGCAACCAGGGGGACCAAGCACAGCCTGGGGGACCAAGAGCAACCAGGGGGACCAAGCACAGCCTGGGGGACCAAGCACAGCCTGGGGGACCAAGAGCAACCAAGGGGACCAAGCACAGCCTGGGGGACCAAGAGCAACCAGGGGGACCAAGCACAGCCTGGGGGACCAAGCATCGCCCGGGGGACCAAGCACAGCCTGGGGGACCAAGCACAGCCTGGGGGACCAAGTGCAACCAAGGGGACCAAGCACAGCCTGGGGGACCAAGAGCAACCAGGGGGACCAAGCACAGCCTGGGGGACCAAGCACAGCCTGGGGGGCCAAGCACAGCCTGGGGGACCAAGCATAGCCTCGGGGACCAAGAGCAACCAGGGGGACCAAGCACAGCCTGGGGGACCAAGAGCAACCAAGGGGACCAAGCACAGCCTGGGGGACTAAGAGCATCCAGGGGGACCAAGCACAGCCTGGGGGACCAAGCACAGCCAGGGGGACCAAGCACAGCCTGGGGGACCAAGCACAGCCTGGGGGACCAAGCACAGCCTGGGGGACCAAGAGCAACCAGGGGGACCAAGAGCAACCAGGGGGACCAAGCACAGCCTGGGGGACCAAGCACAGCCTGGGGGACCAAGAGCAACCAGGGGGACCAAGCACAGCCAGGGGGACCAAGCACAGCCTGGGGGACCAAGCACAGCCTGGGGGACCAAGCACAGCCTGGGGGACCAAGCACAGCCTGGGGGACCAAGAGCAACCAGGGGGACCAAGAGCAACCAGGGGGACCAAGCACAGCCTGGGGGACCAAGCACAGCCTGGGGGACCAAGAGCAACCAGGGGGACCAAGCACAGCCAGGGGGACCAAGCACAGCCTGGGGGACCAAGCACAGCCTGGGGGACCAAGAGCAACCAGAGGGACCAAGCACAGCCTGGGGGACCAAGAGCAACCAGGGGGACCAAGCACAGCCTGGGGGACCAAGCACAGCCTGGGGGACCAAGCACAGCCAGGGGGACCAAGCACAGCCTGGGGGACCAAGCACAGCCTGGGGGACCAAGAGCAACCAGGGGGACCAAGCACAGCCTGGGGGACCAAGAGCAACCAGGGGGACCAAGCACAGCCTGGGGGACCAAACACAGCCTGGGAGACCAAGCACAGCCTGGGGGACCAAGCACAGCCTGGGGGACCAAGAGCAACCAGTGGGACCAAGCACAGCCTGGGGGACCAAGCACAGCCTGGGGGACCAAGCACAGCCTGGGGGACCAAGAGCAACCAGGGGGGGGACCAAGCACAGCCAGGGGGACCACGCACAGCCTGGGGGACCAAGAGCAACCAAGGGGACCAAGCACAGCCTGGGGGAACAAGAGCAACCAAGGGGACCAAGCACAGCCTGGGAGACCAAGCACAGCCTGGGGGACCAAGCACAGCCTGGGGGTCCAAGCACAGCCTGGAGGACCAAGAGCAACCAGGGGGACCAAGCACAGCCTGGGGGACCAAGCACAGCCAGGGGGGCCAAGCACAGCCTGGGGGACCAAGCACAGCCTGGGGGACCAAGAGCAACCAGGGGGACCAAGCACAGCCTGTGGACCAAGCACAGCCTGGGGGACCAAGAGCAACCAAGTGGACCAAGCACAGCCTTCGGGGACCAAGAGCAACCAGGGGGACCAAGCACAGCCTGGGGGACCAAGCACAGCCTGGGGGACCAAGAGCAACCAGGGGGACCAAGCACAGCCTGGGGGACCAAGCACAGCCTGGGGGACCAAGCACAGCCTGGGGGACCAAGAGCAACCAGGGGGACCAAGCACAGCCTGGGGGACCAAGAGCAACCAGGGGGACCAAGCACAGCCTGGGGGACCAAGCACAGCCTGGGGGACCAAGAGCAACCAAGGGGACCAAGCACAGCCTGGGGGACCAAGAGCAACCAGGGGGACCAAGCACAGCCTGGGGGACCAAGCATCGCCCGGGGGACCAAGCACAGCCTGGGAGACCAAGCACAGCCTGGGGGACCAAGTGCAACCAAGGGGACCAAGCACAGCCTGGGGGACCAAGAGCAACCAGGGGGACCAAGCACAGCCTGGGGGACCAAGCACAGCCTGGGGGGCCAAGCACAGCCTGGGGGACCAAGCATAGCCTCGGGGACCAAGAGCAACCAGGGGGACCAAGCACAGCCTGGGGGACCAAGCACAGCCTGGGGGACCAAGAGCAACCAGGGGGACCAAGCACAGGCTGGGGGACCAAGAGCAACCAGGGGGACCAAGCACAGCCTGGGGGACCAAGAGCAACCAGGGGGACCAAGCACAGCCTGGGGGACCAAGCACAGCCTGGGGGTCCAAGCACAGCCTGGGGGACCAAGAGCAACCAGGGGGACCAAGAGCAACCAGGGGGACCAAGCACAGCCTGGGGGACCAAGCACAGCCTGGGGGTCCAAGCACAGCCTGGGGGACCAAGAGCAACCAGGGGGACCAAGCACTGCCTGGGGGACCAAGAGAAACCAAGGGGACCAAGCACAGCCTGGGGGACCAAGCACAGCCTGGGGGACCAAGAGCAACCAAGGGGACCAAGCACAGCCTGGGGGACCAAGAGCAACCAAGGGGACCAAGCACAGCCTGGGGGACCAAGCACAGCCTGGGGGACCAAGAGCAACCAGGGGGACCAAGCACTGCCTGGGGGACCAAGAGAAACCAGGGGGACCAAGCACAGCCTGGGGGACCAAGCACAGCCAGGGGGACAAAGCACAGCCTGGGGGACCAAGCACAGCCTGGGGGACCAAGAGCAACCAGGGGGACCAAGCACAGCCTGGGGGACCAAGCACAGCCAGGGGGACCAAGCACAGCCTGGGGGACCAAGCACAGCCAGGGGGACGAAGCACAGCCTGGGGGACCAAGCACAGCGTGGGGGACCAAGAGCAACCAAGGGGACCAAGCACAGCCTGGGGGACCAAGAGCAACCAAGGGGACCAAGCACAGCCTGGGGGACCAAGCACAGCCTGGGGGACCAAGAGCAACCAAGGGGACCAAGTACAGCCTGGGGGACCAAGCACAGCCTGGGGGACCAAGAGCAACTAGGGGGACCAAGCACAGCCTGGGGGACTAAGAGCAACCAGGGGGACCAAGCACAGCCTGGGGGACCAAGCACAGCCTGGGGGACCAAGCACAGCCTGGGGGACCAAGAGCAACCAGGGGGACCAAGCACAGCCTGGGGGACCAAGAGCAACCAGGGGGACCAAGCACAGCCTGGGGGACCAAGCACAGCCTGGGGGACCAAGAGCAACCAGGGGGACCAAGCACAGCCTGGGGGACCAAGCACAGCCTAGGGGACCAAACACAGCCTGCGGGACCAAGAGCAACCAGGGGGACCAAGCACAGCCTGGGGGACCAAGCACAGCCAGGGGGACCAAGCACAGCCTGGGGGACCAAGCACAGCCTGGGGGACCAAGAGCAACCAGGGGGACCAAGCACAGCCTGGGGGACCAAGCACAGCCTGGGGGACCAAGAGCAACCAGGGGGACTAATCACAGCCTGGGGGACCAAGAGCAACCAGGGGGACCAAGCACAGCCTGGGGGACTAAACACAGCCTGGGGGACCAAGAGCAACCAGGGGGACCAAGCACAGCCTGGGGGACCAAGCACAGCCTGGGGGACTAAGAGCAACCAGGGGGACGAAGCACAGCCTGGGGGACCAAGCACAGCGTGGGGGACCAAGAGCAACCAAGGGGACCAAGCACAGCCTGGGGGACCAAGAGCAACCAAGGGGACCAAGCACAGCCTGGGGGACCAAGCACAGCCTGGGGGACCAAGAGCAACCAAGGGGACCAAGTACAGCCTGGGGGACCAAGCACAGCCTGGGGGACCAAGAGCAACTAGGGGGACCAAGCACAGCCTGGGGGACTAAGAGCAACCAGGGGGACCAAGCACAGCCTGGGGGACCAAGCACAGCCTGGGGGACCAAGCACAGCCTGGGGGACCAAGAGCAACCAGGGGGACCAAGCACAGCCTGGGGGACCAAGAGCAACCAGGGGGACCAAGCACAGCCTGGGGGACCAAGCACAGCCTGGGGGACCAAGAGCAACCAGGGGGACCAAGCACAGCCTGGGGGACCAAGCACAGCCTAGGGGACCAAACACAGCCTGCGGGACCAAGAGCAACCAGGGGGACCAAGCACAGCCTGGGGGACCAAGCACAGCCAGGGGGACCAAGCACAGCCTGGGGGACCAAGAGCAACCAGGGGGACCAAGCACAGCCTGGGGGACCAAGCACAGCCTGGGGGACCAAGCACAGCCTGGGGGACCAAGAGCAACCAGGGGGACTAATCACAGCCTGGGGGACCAAGAGCAACCAGGGGGACCAAGCACAGCCTGGGGGACTAAACACAGCCTGGGAGACCAAGCACAGCCTGGGGGACCAAGCACAGCCTGGGGGACCAAGAGCAACCAGGGGGACCAAGCACAGCCTGGGGGACCAAGCACAGCCTGGGGGACCAAGAGCAACCAGGGGGGGACCAAGCACAGCCAGGGGGACCACGCACAGCCTGGGGGACCAAGAGCAACCAAGGGGACCAAGCACAGCCTGGGGGACCAAGAGCAACCAAGGGGACCAAGCACAGCCTGGGGGACCAAGCACAGCCTGGGGGACCAAGCACAGCCTGGGGGTCCAAGCACAGCCTGGGGGACCAAGCACAGCCTGGGGGACCAAGCACAGCCTGGGGCACCAAGAGCAACCAGGGGGACCAAGCACAGACTGGGGGACCAAGCACAGCCAGGGGGACCAAGCACAGCCAGGGGGACCAAGCACAGCCTGGGGGACCAAGCACAGCCTGGGGGACCAAGAGCAACCAGGGGGACCAAGCACAGCCAGGGGGACCAAGCACAGCCTGGGGGACCAAGCACAGCCTGGGGGACCAAGAGCAACCAGGGGGACCAAGCACAGCCTGTGGACCAAGCACAGCCTGGGGGACCAAGAGCAACCAAGTGGACCAAGCACAGCCTTCGGGGACCAAGAGCAACCAGGGGGACCAAGCACAGCCTGCGGGACCAAGAGCAACCAGGGGGACCAAGCACAGCCTGGGGGACCAAGCACAGCCTGGGGGACCAAGCACAGCCTGGGGGACCAAGCACAGCCTGGGGGACCAAGAGCAACCAGGGGGACCAAGCACAGCCTGGGGGACCAAGAGCAACCAGGGGGACCAAGCACAGCCTGGGGGACCAAGCACAGCCTGGGGGACCAAGAGCAACCAAGGGGACCAAGCACAGCCTGGGGGACCAAGAGCAACCAGGGGGACCAAGCACAGCCTGGGGGACCAAGCATCGCCCGGGGGACCAAGCACAGCCTGGGGGACCAAGCACAGCCTGGGGGACCAAGTGCAACCAAGGGGACCAAGCACAGCCTGGGGGACCAAGAGCAACCAGGGGGACCAAGCACAGCCTGGGGGACCAAGCACAGCCTGGGGGGCCAAGCACAGCCTGGGGGACCAAGCATAGCCTCGGGGACCAAGAGCAACCAGGGGGACCAAGCACAGCCTGGGGGACCAAGAGCAACCAAGGGGACCAAGCACAGCCTGGGGGACTAAGAGCATCCAGGGGGACCAAGCACAGCCTGGGGGACCAAGCACAGCCAGGGGGACCAAGCACAGCCTGGGGGACCAAGCACAGCCTGGGGGACCAAGAGCAACCAGGGGGACCAAGAGCAACCAGGGGGACCAAGCACAGCCTGGGGGACCAAGCACAGCCTGGGGGACCAAGAGCAACCAGGGGGACCAAGCACAGCCAGGGGGACCAAGCACAGCCTGGGGGACCAAGCACAGCCTGGGGGACCAAGCACAGCCTGGGGGACCAAGCACAGCCTGGGGGACCAAGAGCAACCAGGGGGACCAAGAGCAACCAGGGGGACCAAGCACAGCCTGGGGGACCAAGCACAGCCTGGGGGACCAAGAGCAACCAGGGGGACCAAGCACAGCCAGGGGGACCAAGCACAGCCTGGGGGACCAAGCACAGCCTGGGGGACCAAGAGCAACCAGAGGGACCAAGCACAGCCTGGGGGACCAAGAGCAACCAGGCGGACCAAGCACAGCCTGGGGGACCAAGCACAGCCAGGGGGACCAAGCACAGCCTGGGGGACCAAGCACAGCCTGGGGGACCAAGAGCAACCAGGGGGACCAAGCACAGCCTGGGGGACCAAGAGCAACCAGGGGGACCAAGCGCAGCCTGGGGGACCAAACACAGCCTGGGAGACCAAGCACAGCCTGGGGGACCAAGCACAGCCTGGGGGACCAAGAGCAACCAGGGGGACCAAGCACAGCCTGGGGGACCAAGCACAGCCTGGGGGACCAAGCACAGCCTGGGGGACCAAGAGCAACCAGGGGGGGACCAAGCACAGCCAGGGGGACCACGCACAGCCTGGGGGACCAAGAGCAACCAAGGGGACCAAGCACAGCCTGGGGGACCAAGAGCAACCAAGGGGACCAAGCACAGCCTGGGAGACCAAGCACAGCCTGGGGGACCAAGCACAGCCTGGGGGTCCAAGCACAGCCTGGAGGACCAAGAGCAACCAGGGGGACCAAGCACAGCCTGGGGGACCAAGCACAGCCAGGGGGGCCAAGCACAGCCTGGGGGACCAAGCACAGCCTGGGGGACCAAGAGCAACCAGGGGGACCAAGCACAGCCTGTGGACCAAGCACAGCCTGGGGGACCAAGAGCAACCAAGTTGTTGGACTTGGCCCGCAGGGCAGGTTCACCCCTAGACTTTTTGCCTTATTTGTGACCCTGTGTTAGTGATTTTTGGGTCTCTGCGCACTTTCCCCTGAATCCCAGAGTGAAAGTGCGTGCGTGAAGTATGGCTGGCCTGCCCTCCCATAGGAATGCATGGGGAATGTGTGTATCCCTGGTAGTTCCTGATGCGTGGGGAGTGCAGGCTCGAGTTTGGTATGCCTGAACTCGTGAGAGTGAATGCTGCAAGATGGTGTCTGCGGCATGTATGTGTCTAGTTGGGAAGTGCTACTTCTGGACATTGAGATATGTGTGCAGTGAGGGTGCTGGAGCGTGATTGGCTGGAGCTGGCTGGCATGCCAGGCTCCAGGAAGTCTGGATGGGTCTGCCCGGTGGTGAGTGGGAGATTAGCATGAGTGATGTGTGGGAGGAGTGCACCTGGGTCCTGGATGGGCTGGGTTTTCCCCACACAATGCTGGCTCCGCCCCCCTGTGGTGTGTCTAATGACCCTAGCCTCCCCAGTGAAAGGAATGGGTGGTTGGGACATCAAGAGTGCTCCAGAACCAGCTGCGACTGGTTTTCCCCCCACCCTGCACATTGTAACAAAGGATTTGTTGGTATAAGAAGGGGCTGTGTCCCCACTGAAATTGTTCTTCTTTTGGAATCCTGCCAGAGGGGGCTTGTGCCGCTGCTGGGGCCAGAAGGACCGCCACTTGGGGAGTCTCCCTGCCTGGAGACCCAGTGTGCTGGCTCTGGCCCAGCCTTGCCCCCCTGCCTGCCTCCAGCCCTGCTGGAGCCCTGTCCTGTCCTCCAGTGCTGAGGAGCACTGAGGACACCTGCCTACAGCCTGAGAGCGCTGCTCTCTGCCCTTCAGCGCTAGGAGCGCTGAGATCGCCTGCCTAAGCGCTGGAAAACGCTGTACTTTGGTTCGAGCGCGGTGAGCGCTGTATCTTGCCCGCTTCGTGGGAGGATTTAGCGGCGCGGGTGCCACCCCGCTCATTGCCGCGTTATTTGCCCGGTTTTCGAGGGATCTGCGAGGGAGCCCACTCCTCGGATCCTGGGAAGCCGCCTGCCTGACTAAAGCGAGCCGCCGCGCTGCCCGCGGCGACCCGGAAGCAAAGGAATTACTGGCCAATCACCGCGCGGCCCGGGAGAGTCGA
The DNA here is from genome assembly GCF_964263255.1 of Lissotriton vulgaris. NCBI lineage: Eukaryota > Metazoa > Chordata > Amphibia > Caudata > Salamandridae > Lissotriton > Lissotriton vulgaris. The sequence continues at coordinate 1,025,136,330 of NC_141698.1, forward strand.
CCCGGAAGTCCCGCCTTCTTCACCGAGCCGGGAAGAGAGAAGCGGCCGGCCGGATCCCCGAGGCTCCCCGAGTGGAGAGGAGAGCCCCGAGACCAGCGGGAGAGACCCGCCGCCGCTGGAGAGACCAGCGCGAGATCGGTGAGTGCCTGCCTGCAGGGGAGGGGGGGGGCGCGTCGGGACACATTGCCGGTGTCCGCCCCGCCCCCTCTCTGTAGCGCGACCTCGCGCCGGTAGCTGTGAAGAGCCAGAGAGGCTCTGGGGGCACTTGCTAGTGACGAGCCTTGCGAGGCTCGATTGCCATCCCCGCGTGTCGGGAGCCTAAGGGCTCGGGGGCATTGGGTGTCAAAGAGCTAAGAGAGGCTCCAGCGTCCCGCACCTTCCTCGATTCGACGAGCCAGAGAGGCTCTGGAGGAGCATTGTGTCCGTGCCCCGGGGGCACCGATTGAATTAGAGCCCAGCGTGGCTCTTGGCCAGCATTATTGCTTTGGGTCCCCAGAGAGGGGGACCCCACAGCCCAGCGAGGCTGCATCTGTCCAGTGCTGAGGCCCTGAGAGGCTCAGCAGCCCCCCTTACTGGTGAGAGAGCCTAAGAGAGGCTCACCAGTGCCACAGTGGTGGTTCCTTGAGCCCAGAGAGGCTCCAACTTTGTGCTAACTTTCCCTGCTCCAGTTGTCCAGCACTTAGTGGACAACTGCCACGTTTAGGCCCTGACATTGGGACACCGGGACAAGTCACAGGTGGTGACTGGTGAGTTTGGGGAGAGAGTTAGTGACTTTTACACCTCTGAATGTTACGGCATCATGTGTTTTGCTTACACCTCTGAATGGGTAGATTATTCATCATGTGTTCTCTTTGTCCTTTTACACCTCTGAATGTTACGACATCATGTGTGTTGCTTTTGCACCCCTACAGGTAGTGTGACGTGTAGGTGGTTGTTTTCTCCCTAGGTACAGGTGGTGCTAGGGAGGCCCTGTTACCAGTAATTACTGGTTGTATGCTATTACTGAAAGTGCTATTACTGAAAGTATTGCTTTATTACTGAAAGTATTGCTAAAGTGCTATTACTGAAAGTATTGCTTTATTACTGAAGGTATTGCTAAAGTGCTATTACTGAAAGTATTGCTTTATTACTGAAGGTATTGCTAAAGTGCTATTACTGAATGTATTGCTTTATTACTGAAGGTATTGCTAAAGTGCTATTACTGAAAGTATTGCTTTATTACTGAAGGTATTGCTAAAGTGCTGAAAGTATTGCTGCTAAAAGTGTTGATACCCTTGACAGTGGTTCAGGTGGCCCTGTCCTGTACAAATATCCCTTGTAAATTCCGCCCGTGCCTGATTGGCACAGTGTAATAAGATGTGTGTTTTATCTGATGTATATTTTTATAATACAAAGGCTATTTTTACATAACCTTGTGTGGAGTGTTTCTTTGTGGTGGGCCTTGGGTGTTGTTGCTGGGGTGCGTGCGCAAATACTTAACTTACATCGCCTCCAAGTTTAGCCTTGACTGCTCGCGCCACGTTACCTAGAGGGCGAGTAGGGGTTGCCTTGGTGTGTGACTCCCTTGCCCTGACACTTAGAACTGGCGATCCCTGACTGACCTCGACGCGAGTCTTGGCCGGCCAGGGTCCCGGGTCTAACATTGGCGGCAAGCGGTGAGGATAAGAATTTGTGTTTGCGTTGTACCACAGTAGCAACTGGCCACTACAAAGCTCTGCATTTTAGATGACCACATTGTTGGGGATTATTGTGTTTTGGTGAAGTTCCATTATTGCTTCTCCTGAAGAGTGTCATTTGATAATTGTGTTCAGTACATTTGTTCCCCGCCCTGCTCCCAGAGTTTGGTACCTGTGTCACGTGTGGTCAGGTTGAGAAATCAGGGGTGGAAAAACCTGCCTTACCGGTCCGAGGGGGGGGTGTGCGTGGATGAATGGTGTGTTGCCTGGACAGATTAGTGGGAGTTCTCTTTAGTAGGGAGCTTGCTGAAATACTTTGAACCGCGTGCTCTTGCTTCAGCTCTGACAGCTAAGTCCCTTGTGTTGCACGTGTCTGTGAGCATCCTGTTAAGATGGAATCTCCTTTTAACCTTTGCAGCCTGTTTAAGTACAGTATGCCTGAGTTGGTACGGTTATGTAAGGAGAGAGACATCCCAGTGAGTGAGTCAGACACCCAGTCCAAGCTTAGGGATAACATGATCCTGTGGCAGAAGAGTGACTGGGAGCGTGAGCACTGTGAGAGGGAGAGGGCCCGGACCGCGCACCATGAGGGTGGTGGGTCTGAGGGGAGCCCTGAAGAGTCTGATGTGGAGAGTGAGGATGACAGTGAATGGGCGCCAGCAGAGAGCGAGTACCCCCTAGATAGGGAGTCCCTTGCTGGGTCCAGTGTCAGATGTAGCACCCCATCCCTTTCCCTGTCCCCAGAAGAGTGGGTGGATAGGAGAGAAGAGAGGGAGCACCAGTTGGCCATGGAGAAGCTCAGGTTAGAGTATGCCTGGAGGATGGCGCAGCTGGGTGTGAATGAGCGGATTGCAGAGGCTGAGAGGGCCTGGGCCAGGGAGAAGATAGCCCTAGAGAGTAGGTTATCCCCTGCCCGCAGTCCGAATTTTCTGGATCCCCCAGGGAGGGTGGAGTCCAGTGGTGGCAGCTTTTTGAGTGTTGATGTTGACAGTCCCACTCCCAGTTCCCAGAGTATGGTTCCTGGTTCTCCAGAGGAGGAGAACAGGTTGAAATTCAGGGGCAGTAGGAAGCTGCCTCACCAGTCTTGGGTAGACTTTGAGGAGGACTGTTGTGAAGCCCTGTGTGATTGGGTACAGGAGCCCACGAAATGTGATTGGGACATATTGTTCGATGTGTTTCTCAGAGAGCAGATGCTCAGTTGTTGTTCCCCAGGGTTGCGGCAACACCTGATGGGGTGTGGATTGTCGGAACCATGGGAGCTTGCACTGGAAGCAGACCGCTGGGAGAGGGCCAGAGGTGCTGTACAGTCATTGGAGAGTGAGTCCAACAGCAGTGGTACAGGGAGCTTCCAGCCCAGCGTGGTGGAAGAGGCTCAGTGTAGCCCAGCTAGGTCCCAGTATAGTGGGAAGGGTGAAGGGGCTGACTGCCTGGCTCAGTGGAGCAGGAGTCAGGGGGTGGCTGAGAGCACCCCGAGGCCCGAAGCCCTGTCTCAGAACTTGGGTGGTTTCTTGAGGGAACACCAGGTTAGGGACCTATGCTGTCCTGTGAGTACACTTGAGGAGGATCTCCTAGTGTCTAGGGAACCTGGAGTGTCTGTAACCAGAACTCCAGGGGTTCCAGTGTCCGGCAGTGTCGCTCCAGTTGGGAGGGCACAGAAGTCCGAAGCGAGGAGTGATTGGGGGACGAGTTTCCCAGTGGATGCACCAGTGGACCAGAGACTAGCCAGTTGGGCTAGGTCTTGGGTGGACCCGGGTGGCGCCACTTCTGGTCTGGGGGATCTTTGCGCCCTGTCAGGTGGACAGGAGGCGGGAGATCTGCGCCAGACAGACCGTCACACGACACATGGGTCATGTGTCAGCCTCAGGGGGATTGCGTGTGAGTCCCCAGAAGTCCTGGAGTGCCAGGCAATTATTCCACCAAAGGTTTTAGACCGGAGGTTGGGAGGCCAGGTGCAGGTTCGGCCTGACCTGAAGGGTAGGACGACTGTAAGCAGTGTCCTGACCGGTTCTTCCAGAGGAACTTCTCCAGTTGGGAGAGGGCAGACCTCTGGAAGGGGGTGCAGAGGGTGGGAAAGCCCACCTCTGACCCCGGCGCAACCTGAGGGGTTAAACCCTGGGTTGGAATGGCGTCCTGGGTGTCCCCCTCGCAGGAGGAGGAGGAACCCTGGAAGAAGAGGTAAGGGGAGGAAAGCCTTCTCTGAGACTCCTGGTCCGCCTGAGGTTGTAGACCAAAGGCTGGTGAACCAGTGGCAGTCTAGTCCTGTCTTGCAGACAGGGAGAGTGGAGAATGGACACTATGTGCCAGGGGTTACGACCCCCCGCTCTGCGAATTGGCAAGGACCGGTGGCACCTGGGTGGCCCAGGGCCTGGTCCTGGCCGCGGACAGCTGAGGAGTACCAGTGGGGTAGCCCAGCTGGTCCTTACAGTAGTTTTAGAAGGAACCCTAGGGGTTCACCGTGGCATAGAACAGGAGAGTGTCCCGGCAGTGGCGGGCCTGCGTCCGTGTTCTATCGCCCCAAGCAGGGAAGTCCATCACGGTGGTGATTGTTCTCCCCTGCGTTTTGGCTGGAAGGGGGTTGTGTTGGACTTGGCCCGCAGGGCAGGTTCACCCCTAGACTTTTTGCCTTATTTGTGACCCTGTGTTAGTGATTTTTGGGTCTCTGCGCACTTTCCCCTGAATCCCAGAGTGAAAGTGCGTGCGTGAAGTATGGCTGGCCTGCCCTCCCATAGGAATGCATGGGGAATGTGTGTATCCCTGGTAGTTCCTGATGCGTGGGGAGTGCAGGCTCGAGTTTGGTATGCCTGAACTCGTGAGAGTGAATGCTGCAAGATGGTGTCTGCGGCATGTATGTGTCTAGTTGGGAAGTGCTACTTCTGGACATTGAGATATGTGTGCAGTGAGGGTGCTGGAGCGTGATTGGCTGGAGCTGGCTGGCATGCCAGGCTCCAGGAAGTCTGGATGGGTCTGCCCGGTGGTGAGTGGGAGATTAGCATGAGTGATGTGTGGGAGGAGTGCACCTGGGTCCTGGATGGGCTGGGTTTTCCCCACACAATGCTGGCTCCGCCCCCCTGTGGTGTGTCTAATGACCCTAGCCTCCCCAGTGAAAGGAATGGGTGGTTGGGACATCAAGAGTGCTCCAGAACCAGCTGCGACTGGTTTTCCCCCCACCCTGCACATTGTAACAAAGGATTTGTTGGTATAAGAAGGGGCTGTGTCCCCACTGAAATTGTTCTTCTTTTGGAATCCTGCCAGAGGGGGCTTGTGCCGCTGCTGGGGCCAGAAGGACCGCCACTTGGGGAGTCTCCCTGCCTGGAGACCCAGTGTGCTGGCTCTGGCCCAGCCTTGCCCCCCTGCCTGCCTCCAGCCCTGCTGGAGCCCTGTCCTGTCCTCCAGTGCTGAGGAGCACTGAGGACACCTGCCTACAGCCTGAGAGCGCTGCTCTCTGCCCTTCAGCGCTAGGAGCGCTGAGATCGCCTGCCTAAGCGCTGGAAAACGCTGTACTTTGGTTCGAGCGCGGTGAGCGCTGTATCTTGCCCGCTTCGTGGGAGGATTTAGCGGCGCGGGTGCCACCCCGCTCATTGCCGCGTTATTTGCCCGGTTTTCGAGGGATCTGCGAGGGAGCCCACTCCTCGGATCCTGGGAAGCCGCCTGCCTGACTAAAGCGAGCCGCCGCGCTGCCCGCGGCGACCCGGAAGCAAAGGAATTACTGGCCAATCACCGCGCGGCCCGGGAGAGTCGACCCGGAAGTCCCGCCTTCTTCACCGAGCCGGGAAGAGAGAAGCGGCCGGCCGGATCCCCGAGGCTCCCCGAGTGGAGAGGAGAGCCCCGAGACCAGCGGGAGAGACCCGCCGCCGCTGGAGAGACCAGCGCGAGATCGGTGAGTGCCTGCCTGCAGGGGAGGGGGGGGGCGCGTCGGGACACATTGCCGGTGTCCGCCCCGCCCCCTCTCTGTAGCGCGACCTCGCGCCGGTAGCTGTGAAGAGCCAGAGAGGCTCTGGGGGCACTTGCTAGTGACGAGCCTTGCGAGGCTCGATTGCCATCCCCGCGTGTCGGGAGCCTAAGGGCTCGGGGGCATTGGGTGTCAAAGAGCTAAGAGAGGCTCCAGCGTCCCGCACCTTCCTCGATTCGACGAGCCAGAGAGGCTCTGGAGGAGCATTGTGTCCGTGCCCCGGGGGCACCGATTGAATTAGAGCCCAGCGTGGCTCTTGGCCAGCATTATTGCTTTGGGTCCCCAGAGAGGGGGACCCCACAGCCCAGCGAGGCTGCATCTGTCCAGTGCTGAGGCCCTGAGAGGCTCAGCAGCCCCCCTTACTGGTGAGAGAGCCTAAGAGAGGCTCACCAGTGCCACAGTGGTGGTTCCTTGAGCCCAGAGAGGCTCCAACTTTGTGCTAACTTTCCCTGCTCCAGTTGTCCAGCACTTAGTGGACAACTGCCACGTTTAGGCCCTGACATTGGGACACCGGGACAAGTCACAGGTGGTGACTGGTGAGTTTGGGGAGAGAGTTAGTGACTTTTACACCTCTGAATGTTACGGCATCATGTGTTTTGCTTACACCTCTGAATGGGTAGATTATTCATCATGTGTTCTCTTTGTCCTTTTACACCTCTGAATGTTACGACATCATGTGTGTTGCTTTTGCACCCCTACAGGTAGTGTGACGTGTAGGTGGTTGTTTTCTCCCTAGGTACAGGTGGTGCTAGGGAGGCCCTGTTACCAGTAATTACTGGTTGTATGCTATTACTGAAAGTGCTATTACTGAAAGTATTGCTTTATTACTGAAAGTATTGCTAAAGTGCTATTACTGAAAGTATTGCTTTATTACTGAAGGTATTGCTAAAGTGCTATTACTGAAAGTATTGCTTTATTACTGAAGGTATTGCTAAAGTGCTATTACTGAATGTATTGCTTTATTACTGAAGGTATTGCTAAAGTGCTATTACTGAAAGTATTGCTTTATTACTGAAGGTATTGCTAAAGTGCTGAAAGTATTGCTGCTAAAAGTGTTGATACCCTTGACAGTGGTTCAGGTGGCCCTGTCCTGTACAAATATCCCTTGTAAATTCCGCCCGTGCCTGATTGGCACAGTGTAATAAGATGTGTGTTTTATCTGATGTATATTTTTATAATACAAAGGCTATTTTTACATAACCTTGTGTGGAGTGTTTCTTTGTGGTGGGCCTTGGGTGTTGTTGCTGGGGTGCGTGCGCAAATACTTAACTTACATCGCCTCCAAGTTTAGCCTTGACTGCTCGCGCCACGTTACCTAGAGGGCGAGTAGGGGTTGCCTTGGTGTGTGACTCCCTTGCCCTGACACTTAGAACTGGCGATCCCTGACTGACCTCGACGCGAGTCTTGGCCGGCCAGGGTCCCGGGTCTAACACAAGTGGACCAAGCACAGCCTTCGGGGACCAAGAGCAACCAGGGGGACCAAGCACAGCCTGGGGGACCAAGCACAGCCTGGGGGACCAAGAGCAACCAGGGGGACCAAGCACAGCCTGGGGGACCAAGCACAGCCTGGGGGACCAAGAGCAACCAGGGGGACCAAGCACAGCCTGGGGGACCAAGCACAGCCTGGGGGACCAAGAGCAACCAAGGGGACCAAGCACAGCCTGGGGGACCAAGCACAGCCTGGGGGACCAAGAGCAACCAGGGGGACCAAGCACAGCCTGGGGGACCAAGAGCAACCAGGGGGACCAAGCACAGCCTGGAGGACCAAGCACAGCCTGGGGGACCAAGAGCAACCAAGGGGACCAAGCACAGCCTGGGGGACCAAGAGCAACCAGGGGGACCAAGCACAGCCTGGGGGACCAAGCATCGCCCGGGGGACCAAGCACAGCCTGGGGGACCAAGCACAGCCTGGGGGACCAAGTGCAACCAAGGGGACCAAGCACAGCCTGGGGGACCAAGAGCAACCAGGGGGACCAAGCACAGCCTGGGGGACCAAGCACAGCCTGGGGGGCCAAGCACAGCCTGGGGGACCAAGCATAGCCTCGGGGACCAAGAGCAACCAGGGGGACCAAGCACAGCCTGGGGGACCAAGAGCACCCAAGGGGACCAAGCACAGCCTGGGGGACCAAGCACAGGCTGGGGGACCAAGAGCAACCAGGGGGACCAAGCACAGCCTGGGGGACCAAGAGCAACCAGGGGGACCAAGCACAGCCTGGGGGACCAAGCACAGCCTGGGGGACCAAGCACAGCCTGGGGGTCCAAGCACAGCCTGGGGGACCAAGAGCAACCAGGGGGACCAAGCACTGCCTGGGGGACCAAGAGAAACCAAGGGGACCAAGCACAGCCTGGGGGACCAAGCACAGCCTGGGGGACCAAGAGCAACCAAGGGGACCAAGCACAGCCTGGGGGACCAAGAGCAACCAAGGGGACCAAGCACAGCCTGGGGGACCAAGCACAGCCTGGGGGACCAAGAGCAACCAGGGGGACCAAGCACTGCCTGGGGGACCAAGAGAAACCAGGGGGACCAAGCACAGCCTGGGGGACCAAGCACAGCCAGGGGGACAAAGCACAGCCTGGGGGACCAAGCACAGCCTGGGGGACCAAGAGCAACCAGGGGGACCAAGCACAGCCTGGGGGACCACGCACAGCCAGGGGGACCAAGCACAGCCTGGGGGACCAATCACAGCCAGGGGGACGAAGCACAGCCTGGGGGACCAAGCACAGCGTGGGGGACCAAGAGCAACCAAGGGGACCAAGCACAGCCTGGGGGACCAAGAGCAACCAAGGGGACCAAGCACAGCCTGGGGGACCAAGCACAGCCTGGGGGACCAAGAGCAACCAAGGGGACCAAGTACAGCCTGGGGGACCAAGAGCAACTAGGGGGACCAAGCACAGCCTGGGGGACTAAGAGCAACCAGGGGGACCAAGCACAGCCTGGGGGACCAAGCACAGCCTGGGGGACCAAGCACAGCCTGGGGGACCAAGAGCAACCAGGGGGACCAAGCACAGCCTGGGGGACCAAGAGCAACCAGGGGGACCAAGCACAGCCTGGGGGACCAAGCACAGCCTGGGGGACCAAGAGCAACCAGGGGGACCAAGCACAGCCTGGGGGACCAAGCACAGCCTAGGGGACCAAACACAGCCTGCGGGACCAAGAGCAACCAGGGGGACCAAGCACAGCCTGGGGGACCAAGCACAGCCAGAGGGACCAAGCACAGCCTGGGGTACCAAGCACAGCCTGGGGGACCAAGAGCAACCAAGGGGATCAAGCACAGCCTGGGGGACCAAGAGCAACCAGGGGGACCAAGCACTGCCTGGGGGACCAAGCACAGCCTTGGGGACCAAGCACAGCCTGGGGGACCAAGAGCAACCAGGGGGACCAAGCACAGCCTTGGGGACCAAGCGCAGCCTGGGGGACCAAGAGCAACCAGGGGGACCAAGCACAGCCTGGGGGACCAAGCACAGCCTGGGGGACCAAGCACAGCCTGGGGGACCAAGCACAGCCAGGGGGACCAAGAGCAACCAAGGGGACCAAGCACAACCTGGGGGTCCAAGCACAGCCTGGGGGACCAAGAGCAACCAGGGGGACCAAGCACTGCCTGGGGGACCAAGAGAAACCAAGGGGACCAAGCACAGCCTGGGGGACCAAGAGCAACCAAGGGGACCAAGCACAGCCTGGGGGACCAAGAGCAACCAAGGGGACCAAGCACAGCCTGGGGGACCAAGCACAGCCTGGGGGACCAAGAGCAACCAGGGGGACCAAGCACTGCCTGGGGGACCAAGAGAAACCAGGGGGACCAAGCACAGCCTGGGGGACCAAGCACAGCCAGGGGGACAAAGCACAGCCTGGGGGACCAAGCACAGCCTGGGGGACCAAGAGCAACCAGGGGGACCAAGCACAGCCTGGGGGACCAAGCACAGCCAGGGGGACCAAGCACAGCCTGGGGGACCAAGCACAGCCAGGGGGACCAAGCACAGCCTGGGGGACCAAGCACAGCGTGGGGGACCAAGAGCAACCAAGGGGACCAAGCACAGCCTGGGGGACCAAGAGCAACCAAGGGGACCAAGCACAGCCTGGGGGACCAAGCACAGCCTGGGGGACCAAGAGCAACCAAGGGGACCAAGTACAGCCTGGGGGACCAAGCACAGCCTGGGGGACCAAGAGCAACTAGGGGGACCAAGCACAGCCTGGGGGACTAAGAGCAACCAGGGGGACCAAGCACAGCCTGGGGGACCAAGCACAGCCTGGGGGACCAAGCACAGCCTGGGGGACCAAGAGCAACCAGGGGGACCAAGCACAGCCTGGGGGACCAAGAGCAACCAGGGGGATCAAGCACAGCCTGGGGGACCAAGCACAGCCTGGGGGACCAAGAGCAACCAGGGGGACCAAGCACAGCCTGGGGGACCAAGCACAGCCTAGGGGACCAAACACAGCCTGCGGGACCAAGAGCAACCAGGGGGACCAAGCACAGCCTGGGGGACCAAGCACAGCCAGGGGGACCAAGCACAGCCTGGGGTACCAAGCACAGCCTGGGGGACCAAGAGCAACCAAGGGGATCAAGCACAGCCTGGGGGACCAAGAGCAACCAGGGGGACCAAGCACTGCCTGGGGGACCAAGCACAGCCTGGGGGACCAAGCACAGCCTGGGGGACCAAGAGCAACCAGGGGGACCAAGCACAGCCTTGGGGACCAAGCGCAGCCTGGGGGACCAAGAGCAACCAGGGGGACCAAGCACAGCCTGGGGGACCAAGCACAGCCTGGGGGACCAAGCACAGCCTGGGGGACCAAGAGCAACCAGGGGGACCAAGCACAGCCTGGGGGACCAAGCACAGCCTGGGGGACCAAGCACAGCCTGGGGGACCAAGCACAGCCAGGGGGACCAAGAGCAACCAAGGGGACCAAGCACAGCCTGGGGGACCAAGAGCAACCAGGGGGACCAAGCACAGCCTGGGGGACCAAGCACCGCCTGGGGGACCAAGCACAGTCTGGGGGACCAAGCACCGCCTGGGGGACCAAGCACAGCCTGGGAGACCAAGTACAGCCTGGGGGACCAAGTGCAACCAAGGGGACCAAGCACAGCCTGGGGGACCAAGAGCAACCAGGGGGACCAAGCACAGCCTGGGAGACCAAGAGCAACCAAGGGGACCAAGCACAGCCTGGGGGACCACGCACAGCCTGGGGCACCAAGAGTAACCAGGGGGACCAAGCACAGCTAGGGGGACCAACCACCGCCTGGGGGACCAAGAACAGCCTGGGGGACCAAGCACAGCCTGGGGGACCAAGCACAGCCTGGGGGACCAAGCACAGCCTGGGGGACCAAGAGCAACCAGGGGGACCAAGAGCAACCAGGGGGACCAAGCACAGCCTGGGGGACCAAGCACAGCCTGGGGGACCAAGCACATCCTGGGGGACCAAGAGCAACCAGGGGGACCAAGCACAGCCAGGGGGATCAAGCACAGCCTGGGGGACCAAGCACAGCCTGGGGGACCAAGCACAGCCTGGGGGACCAAGAGCAACCAGGGGGACCAAGCACAGCCTGGGGGACCAAGCACAGCCAGGGGGACTAAGCACAGCCTGGGGGACCAAGAGCAACCAGGGGGACCAAGCACAGCCTGGGGGACCAAGCACAGCCTGGGGGACCAAGCACAGCCTGGGGGACCAAGAGCAACCAGTGGGACCAAGCAGAGCCTGGGGGACCAAGCAGAGCCTGGGGAACCAAGCACAGCCTGGGGGACCAAGCACAGCCTGGGGGACCAAGCACAGCCTGGGGGACCAAGAACAACCAGGGGGACCAAGCACAGCCTGGGGGACCAAGCATATCCTCGGGGACCAAGCACAGCCTGGGGGACCAAGCACAGCCTGGGGGACCAAGAACAACCAGGGGGACCAAGCACAGCCTGGGGGACCAAGCATATCCTCGGGGACCAAGAGCAACCAGGGGGACCAAGCACAGCCTGGGGGACCAAGCACAGCCTGGGGGACCATGATCAACCAAGGGGGCCAAGCACAGCTTGGGGGACCAAGAGCAACCAGGGGGACCAAGCACAGCCTGGGGGACCAAACACAGCCTGGGGGACCAAGCACAGCCTGGGGGACCAAGCACAGCCTGGGGGACCAAGAGCATCCAAGGGGACCAAGCACAGCCTGGGGGACCACGCACAGCCTGGGGCACCAAGAGCAACCAGTGGGACCAAGCACAGCCAGGGGGACCAAGCACAGTCTGGGGGACCAAGCACAGCCTGGGGGACCAAGAGCAACCAAGGGGACCAAGCACAGCCTGGGGGACCAAGCACAGCCTGGGGGACCAAGAGCAACTAGGGGGACCAAGCACAGCCTGGGGGACCAAGAGCAACCAGGGGGACCAAGCACAGCCTGGGGGATCAAGCACAGCCTGGGGGACCAAGCACAGCCTGGGGGACCAAGAGCAACCAGGGGGACCAAGCACAGCCTGGGGGACCAAGAGCAACCAGGGGGACCAAGCACAGCCTGGGGGACCAAGCACAGCCTGGGGGACCAAGAGCAACCAGGGGGACCAAGCACAGCCTGGGGGACCAAGCACAGCCTAGGGGACCAAACACAGCCTGGGGGACCAAGAGCAACCAGGGGGACCAAGCACAGCCTGGGGGCCAAGCACAGCCAGGGGGACCAAGCACAGCCTGTGGGACCAAGCACAGCCTTGGGGACCAAGAGCAACCAGGGGGACCAAGCACAGCCTGGGGGACCAAGCACAGCCTGGGGGACCAAGAGCAACCAGGGGGACCAAGCACAGCCTGGGGGACCAAGCGCAGCCTGGGGGACCAAGAGCAACCAGGGGGACCAAGCACAGCCTGGGGGACCAAGCACAGCCTGGGGAACCAAGCACAGCCTGGGGGACCAAGAGCAACCAGGGGGACCAAGCACAGCCTGGGGGACCAAGCACAGCCTGGGGGACCAAGCACAGCCTGGGGGACCAAGCACAGCCAGGGGGACCAAGCACAGCCTGGGGGACCAAGAGCAACCAAGGGGACCAAGCACAGCCTGGGGGACCAAGAGCAACCAGGGGGACCAAGCACAGCCTGGGGGACCAAGCACAGCCTGGGGGACCAAGAGCAACCAGGGGGACCAATCACAGCCTGGGGGACCAAGCACAGCCTGGGGGACCAAGAGCAACCAAGGGGATCAAGCACAGCCTGGAGGACCAAGCACAGCCTGGGGGACCAAGCACAGCCTGGGGGACCAAGCGCAGCCTGGGGGACCAAGAGCAACCAGGGGGACCAAGCACAGCCTGGGGGACCAAGCACAGCCTGGGGGACCGAGCACAGCCTGGGGGACCAAGAGCAACCAGGGGGACCAAGCACAGCCTGGGGGACCAAGCACAGCCTGGGGGACCAAGCACAGCCTGGGGGACCAAGCACAGCCAGGGGGACCAAGCACAGCCTGGGGGACCAAGCACAGCCTGGGGGACCAAGAGCAACCAAGGGGACCAAGCACAGCCTGGGGGACCAAGAGCAACCAGGGGGACCAAGCACAGCCTGGGGGACCAAGCACAGCCTGGGGGACCAAGCACAGCCTGGGGGACCAAGAGCAACCAGGGGGACCAAGCACAGCCTGGGGGACCAAGCACAGCCTGGGGGACCAAGCACAGCCTGGGGGACCAAGAGCAACCAAGGGGACCAAGCACAGCCTGGGGGACCAAGCACATCCTGGGGGACCAAGCACAGCCTGGGGGACCAAGAGCAACCAGGGGGACCAAGCACAGCCTGGGGGACCAAGCACAGCCTGGGGAACCAAGAGCAACCAAGGGGACCAAGCACAGCCTGGGGGACCAAGAGCAACCAGGGGGACCAAGCACAGCCTGGGGGACCAAGCATCGCCTGGGGGACAAAGCACAGCCTGGGGGACCAAGCACCGCCTGGGGGACCAAGCACAGCCTGGGGGACCAAGCACAGCCTGGGGGACCAAGTGCAACCAAGGGGACCAAGCACAGCCTGGGGGACCAAGAGCAACCAGGGGGACCAAGCACAGCCTGGGGGACCAAGAGCATCCAAGGGGACCAAGCACAGCCAGGGGGACCAAGCACCGCCTGGGGGACAAAACACAACCTGGGGGACCAAGAGCAACCAGGGGGACAGAGAGCAACCAGGGGGACCAAGCACAGCCTGGGGGACCAAGCACAGCCTGGGGGACCAAGCACAGCCTGGGGGACCATGAGCAACCAGGGGGACCAAGCAGAGCCTGGGGGACCAAGCAGAGCCTGGGGACCAAGAGCAACCAGGGGGACCAAGCACAGCCTGGGGGACCAAGCACAGCCTGGGGGACCAAGAGCAACCAAGGGGACCAAGCACAGCCTGGGGGACCAAGCACAGCCTGGGGGACCAAGAGCAACCAGGGGGACCAAGCACAGCCTTGGGGACCAAGCACAGCCTGGGGGACCAAGCACAGCCTGGGGGACCAAGCACAGCCTGGGGGACCAAGAGCAACCAGGGGGACCAAGCACAGCCTGGGGGACCAAGCATATCCTCGGGGACCAAGAGCAACCAGGGGGACCAAGCACAGCCTGGGGGACCAAGCACAGCCTGGGGGACCAAGAGCAACCAAGGGGACCAAGCACAGCCTGGGGGACCAAGAGCAACCAGGGGGACCAAGCACAGCCTGGGGGACCAAGCACAGCCTGGGGGACCAAGAGCAACCAAGGGGACCAAGCACAGCCTGGGGGACCAAGAGCAACCAGGGGGACCAAGCACAGCCTGGGGGACCAAGCACAGCCTGGGGGACGAAGAGCAACCAAGGGGAACAAGCACAGCCTGGGGGACCAAGCACAGCCTGGGGGACCAAGAGCAACCAAGGGGATCAAGCACAGCCTGGGGGACCAAGCACAGCCTGGGGGACCAAGCACAGCCTGGGGGACCAAGCACAGCCTGGGGGACCAAGAGCAACCAGGGGGACCAAGCACAGCCTGTGGGACCAAGCACAGCCCGGGGGACCAAGCACAGCCTGGGGGACCAAGAGCAACCAGGGGGACCAAGCACAGCCTGGGGGACCAAGCACAGCCTGGGGGACCAAGCACAGCCAGGGGGACCAAGCACAGCCTGGGGGACCAAGCACAGCCTGGGGGACCAAGAGCAACCAAGGGGACCAAGCACAGCCTGGGGGACCAAGAGCAACCAGGGGGACCAAGCACAGCCTGGGGGACCAAGCACAGCCTGGGGGACCAAGCACAGCCTGGGGGACCAAGAGCAACCAGGGGGACCAAGCACAGCCTGGGGGACCAAGCACAGCCTGGGGGACCAAGCACAACCTGGGGGACCAAGAGCAACCAAGGGGACCAAGCACAGCCTGGGGGACCAAGCACAGCCTGGGGGACCAAGAGCAACCAGGGGGACCAATCACAGCCTGGGGGACCAAGCACAGCCTGGGGGACCAAGAGCAACCAAGGGGATCAAGCACAGCCTGGAGGACCAAGCACAGCCTGGGGGACCAAGCACAGCCTGGGGGACCAATAGCAACCAGGGGGACCAAGCACAGCCTGGGGGACCAAGCACAGCCTGGGGGACCAAGCACAGCCAGGGGGACCAAGCGCAGCCTGGGGGACCAAGAGCAACCAGGGGGACCAAGCACAGCCTGGGGGACCAAGCACAGCCTGGGGGACCAAGCACAGCCTGGGGGACCAAGAGCAACCAGGGGGACCAAGCACAGCCTGGGGGACCAAGCACAGCCTGGGGGACCAAGCACAGCCTGGGGGACCAAGCACAGCCAGGGGGACCAAGCACAGCCTGGGGGACCAAGCACAGCCTGGGGGACCAAGAGCAACCAAGGGGACCAAGCACAGCCTGGGGGACCAAGAGCAACCAGGGGGACCAAGCACAGCCTGGGGGACCAAGCACAGCCTGGGGGACCAAGAGCAACCAGGGGGACCAATCACAGCCTGGGGGACCAAGCACAGCCTGGGGGACCAAGAGCAACCAAGGGGATCAAGCACAGCCTGGAGGACCAAGCACAGCCTGGGGGACAAAGCACAGCCTGGGGGACCAAGCACCGCCTGGGGGACCAAGCACAGCGTGGGGGACCAAGAGCAACCAAGGGGACCAAGCACAGCCTGGGGGACCAAGAGCAACCAAGGGGACCAAGCACAGCCTGGGGGACCAAGCACAGCCTGGGGGACCAAGAGCAACCAAGGGGACCAAGTACAGCCTGGGGGACCAAGCACAGCCTGGGGGACCAAGAGCAACTAGGGGGACCAAGCACAGCCTGGGGGACTAAGAGCAACCAGGGGGACCAAGCACAGCCTGGGGGACCAAGCACAGCCTGGGGGACCAAGCACAGCCTGGGGGACCAAGAGCAACCAGGGGGACCAAGCACAGCCTGGGGGACCAAGAGCAACCAGGGGGATCAAGCACAGCCTGGGGGACCAAGCACAGCCTGGGGGACCAAGAGCAACCAGGGGGACCAAGCACAGCCTGGGGGACCAAGCACAGCCTAGGGGACCAAACACAGCCTGCGGGACCAAGAGCAACCAGGGGGACCAAGCACAGCCTGGGGGACCAAGCACAGCCAGGGGGACCAAGCACAGCCTGGGGTACCAAGCACAGCCTGGGGGACCAAGAGCAACCAAGGGGATCAAGCACAGCCTGGGGGACCAAGAGCAACCAGGGGGACCAAGCACTGCCTGGGGGACCAAGCACAGCCTGGGGGACCAAGAGCAACCAGGGGGACCAAGCACAGCCTTGGGGACCAAGCGCAGCCTGGGGGACCAAGAGCAACCAGGGGGACCAAGCACAGCCTGGGGGACCAAGCACAGCCTGGGGGACCAAGCACAGCCTGGGGGACCAAGAGCAACCAGGGGGACCAAGCACAGCCTGGGGGACCAAGCACAGCCTGGGGGACCAAGCACAGCCTGGGGGACCAAGCACAGCCAGGGGGACCAAGAGCAACCAAGGGGACCAAGCACAGCCTGGGGGACCAAGAGCAACCAGGGGGACCAAGCACAGCCTGGGGGACCAAGCACCGCCTGGGGGACCAAGCACAGTCTGGGGGACCAAGCACCGCCTGGGGGACCAAGCACAGCCTGGGAGACCAAGTACAGCCTGGGGGACCAAGTGCAACCAAGGGGACCAAGCACAGCCTGGGGGACCAAGAGCAACCAGGGGGACCAAGCACAGCCTGGGGGACCAAGAGCAACCAAGGGGACCAAGCACAGCCTGGGGGACCACGCACAGCCTGGGGCACCAAGAGTAACCAGGGGGACCAAGCACAGCTAGGGGGACCAACCACCGCCTGGGGGACCAAGAACAGCCTGGGGGACCAAGCACAGCCTGGGGGACCAAGCACAGCCTGGGGGACCAAGCACAGCCTGGGGGACCAAGAGCAACCAGGGGGACCAAGAGCAACCAGGGGGACCAATCACAGCCTGGGGGACCAAGCACAGCCTGGGGGACCAAGCACAGCCTGGGGGACCAAGAGCAACCAGGGGGACCAAGCACAGCCAGGGGGATCAAGCACAGCCTGGGGGACCAAGCACAGCCTGGGGGACCAAGCACAGCCTGGGGGACCAAGAGCAACCAGGGGGACCAAGCACAGCCTGGGGGACCAAGCACAGCCAGGGGGACTAAGCACAGCCTGGGGGACCAAGAGCAACCAGGGGGACCAAGCACAGCCTGGGGGACCAAGCACAGCCTGGGGGACCAAGCACAGCCTGGGGGACCAAGAGCAACCAGTGGGACCAAGCAGAGCCTGGGGGACCAAGCAGAGCCTGGGGAACCAAGCACAGCCTGGGGGACCAAGCACAGCCTGGGGGACCAAGCACAGCCTGGGGGACCAAGCACAGCCTGGGGGACCAAGAACAACCAGGGGGACCAAGCACAGCCTGGGGGACCAAGCATATCCTCGGGGACCAAGCACAGCCTGGGGGACCAAGCACAGCCTGGGGGACCAAGAACAACCAGGGGGACCAAGCACAGCCTGGGGGACCAAGCATATCCTCGGGGACCAAGAGCAACCAGGGGGACCAAGCACAGCCTAGGGGACCAAGCACAGCCTGGGGGACCATGATCAACCAAGGGGGCCAAGCACAGCTTGGGGGACCAAGAGCAACCAGGGGGACCAAGCACAGCCTGGGGGACCAAACACAGCCTGGGGGACCAAGCACAGCCTGGGGGACCAAGCACAGCCTGGGGGACCAAGAGCATCCAAGGGGACCAAGCACAGCCTGGGGGACCACGCACAGCCTGGGGCACCAAGAGCAACCAGGGGGACCAAGCACAGCCAGGGGGACCAAGCACAGTCTGGGGGACCAAGCACAGCCTGGGGGACCAAGAGCAACCAAGGGGACCAAGCACAGCCTGGGGGACCAAGCACAGCCTGGGGGACCAAGAGCAACTAGGGGGACCAAGCACAGCCTGGGGGACCAAGAGCAACCAGGGGGACCAAGCACAGCCTGGGGGATCAAGCACAGCCTGGGGGACCAAGCACAGCCTGGGGGACCAAGAGCAACCAGGGGGACCAAGCACAGCCTGGGGGACCAAGAGCAACCAGGGGGACCAAGCACAGCCTGGGGGACCAAGCACAGCCTGGGGGACCAAGAGCAACCAGGGGGACCAAGCACAGCCTGGGGGACCAAGCACAGCCTAGGGGACCAAACACAGCCTGGGGGACCAAGAGCAACCAGGGGGACCAAGCACAGCCTGGGGGCCAAGCACAGCCAGGGGGACCAAGCACAGCCTGTGGGACCAAGCACAGCCTTGGGGACCAAGATCAACCAGGGGGACCAAGCACAGCCTGGGGGACCAAGCACAGCCTGGGGGACCAAGAGCAACCAGGGGGACCAAGCACAGCCTGGGGGACCAAGCGCAGCCTGGGGGACCAAGAGCAACCAGGGGCACAAGCACAGCCTGGGGGACCAAGCACAGCCTGGGGGACCAAGCACAGCCTGGGGGACCAAGAGCAACCAGGGGGACCAAGCACAGCCTGGGGGACCAAGCACAGCCTGGGGGACCAAGCACAGCCTGGGGGACCAAGCACAGCCAGGGGGACCAAGCACAGCCTGGGGGACCAAGAGCAACCAAGGGGACCAAGCACAGCCTGGGGGACCAAGAGCAACCAGGGGGACCAAGCACAGCCTGGGGGACCAAGCACAGCCTGGGGGACCAAGAGCAACCAGGGGGACCAATCACAGCCTGGGGGACCAAGCACAGCCTGGGGGACCAAGAGCAACCAAGGGGATCAAGCACAGCCTGGAGGACCAAGCACAGCCTGGGGGACCAAGCACAGCCGGGGGGACCAAGCGCAGCCTGGGGGACCAAGCACAGCCAGGGGGACCAAGCACAGCCTGGGGGACCAAGAGCAACCAAGGGGACCAAGCACAGCCTGGGGGACCAAGAGCAACCAGGGGGACCAAGCACAGCCTGGGGGACCAAGCACAGCCTGGGGGACCAAGCACAGCCTGGGGGACCAAGAGCAACCAGGGGGACCAAGCACAGCCTGGGGGACCAAGCACAGCCTGGGGGACCAAGCACAGCCTGGGGGACCAAGAGCAACCAAGGGGACCAAGCACAGCCTGGGGGACCAAGCACAGCCTGGGGGACCAAGCACAGCCTGGGGGACCAAGAGCAACCAGGGGGACCAAGCACAGCCTGGGGGACCAAGCACAGCCTGGGGAACCAAGAGCAACCAAGGGGACCAAGCACAGCCTGGGGGACCAAGAGCAACCAGGGGGACCAAGCACAGCCTGGGGGACCAAGCATCGCCTGGGGGACAAAGCACAGCCTGGGGGACCAAGCACCGCCTGGGGGACCAAGCACAGCCTGGGGGACCAAGCACAGCCTGGGGGACCAAGTGCAACCAAGGGGACCAAGCACAGCCTGGGGGACCAAGAGCAACCAGGGGGACCAAGCACAGCCTGGGGGACCAAGAGCATCCAAGGGGACCAAGCACAGCCAGGGGGACCAAGCACCGCCTGGGGGACAAAACACAACCTGGGGGACCAAGAGCAACCAGGGGGACAGAGAGCAACCAGGGGGACCAAGCACAGCCTGGGGGACCAAGCACAGCCTGGGGGACCAAGCACAGCCTGGGGGACCATGAGCAACCAGGGGGACCAAGCAGAGCCTGGGGGACCAAGCAGAGCCTGGGGACCAAGAGCAACCAGGGGGACCAAGCACAGCCTGGGGGACCAAGCACAGCCTGGGGGACCAAGAGCAACCAAGGGGACCAAGCACAGCCTGGGGGACCAAGCACAGCCTGGGGGACCAAGAGCAACCAGGGGGACCAAGCACAGCCTTGGGGACCAAGCACAGCCTGGGGGACCAAGCACAGCCTGGGGGACCAAGCACAGCCTGGGGGACCAAGAGCAATCAGGGGGACCAAGCACAGCCTGGGGGACCAAGCATATCCTCGGGGACCAAGAGCAACCAGGGGGACCAAGCACAGCCTGGGGGACCAAGCACAGCCTGGGGGTCCAAGAGCAACCAAGGGGACCAAGCACAGCCTGGGGGACCAAGAGCAACCAGGGGGACCAAGCACAGCCTGGGGGACCAAGCACAGCCTGGGGGACCAAGAGCAACCAAGGGGACCAAGCACAGCCTGGGGGACCAAGAGCAACCAGGGGGACCAAGCACAGCCTGGGGGACCAAGCACAGCCTGGGGGACGAAGAGCAACCAAGGGGAACAAGCACAGCCTGGGGGACCAAGCACAGCCTGGGGGACCAAGAGCAACCAAGGGGATCAAGCACAGCCTGGGGGACCAAGCACAGCCTGGGGGACCAAGCACAGCCTGGGGGACCAAGCACAGCCTGGGGGACCAAGAGCAACCAGGGGGACCAAGCACAGCCTGTGGGACCAAGCACAGCCCGGGGGACCAAGCACAGCCTGGGGGACCAAGAGCAACCAGGGGGACCAAGCACAGCCTGGGGGACCAAGCACAGCCTGGGGGACCAAGCACAGCCTGGGGGACCAAGCACAGCCAGGGGGACCAAGCACAGCCTGGGGGACCAAGCACAGCCTGGGGGACCAAGAGCAACCAAGGGGACCAAGCACAGCCTGGGGGACCAAGAGCAACCAGGGGGACCAAGCACAGCCTGGGGGACCAAGCACAGCCTGGGGGACCAAGCACAGCCTGGGGGACCAAGAGCAACCAGGGGGACCAAGCACAGCCTGGGGGACCAAGCACAGCCTGGGGGACCAAGCACAACCTGGGGGACCAAGAGCAACCAAGGGGACCAAGCACAGCCTGGGGGACCAAGCACAGCCTGGGGGACCAAGAGCAACCAGGGGGACCAATCACAGCCTGGGGGACCAAGCACAGCCTGGGGGACCAAGAGCAACCAAGGGGATCAAGCACAGCCTGGAGGACCAAGCACAGCCTGGGGGACCAAGCACAGCCTGGGGGACCAATAGCAACCAGGGGGACCAAGCACAGCCTGGGGGACCAAGCACAGCCTGGGGGACCAAGCACAGCCAGGGGGACCAAGCGCAGCCTGGGGGACCAAGAGCAACCAGGGGGACCAAGCACAGCCTGGGGGACCAAGCACAGCCTGGGGGACCAAGCACAGCCTGGGGGACCAAGAGCAACCAGGGGGACCAAGCACAGCCTGGGGGACCAAGCACAGCCTGGGGGACCAAGCACAGCCTGGGGGACCAAGCACAGCCAGGGGGACCAAGCACAGCCTGGGGGACCAAGCACAGCCTGGGGGACCAAGAGCAACCAAGGGGACCAAGCACAGCCTGGGGGACCAAGAGCAACCAGGGGGACCAAGCACAGCCTGGGGGACCAAGCACAGCCTGGGGGACCAAGAGCAACCAGGGGGACCAATCACAGCCTGGGGGACCAAGCACAGCCTGGGGGACCAAGAGCAACCAAGGGGATCAAGCACAGCCTGGAGGACCAAGCACAGCCTGGGGGACAAAGCACAGCCTGGGGGACCAAGCACCGCCTGGGGGACCAAGCACAGCCTGGGGGACCAAGCACAGCCTGGGGGACCAAGCACAGCCTGGGGGACCAAGCACAGCCAGGGGGACCAAGCACAGCCTGGGGGACCAAGCACAGCCTGGGGGACCAAGAGCAACCAAGGGGACCAAGCACAGCCTGGGGGACCAAGAGCAACCAGGGGGACCAAGCACAGCCTGGGGGACCAAGCACAGCCTGGGGGACCAAGCACAGCCTGGGGGACCAAGAGCAACCAGGGGGACCAAGCACAGCCTGGGGGACCAAGCACAGCCTGGGGGACCAAGCACAGCCTGGGGGACCAAGAGCAACCAAGGGGACCAAGCACAGCCTGGGGGACCAAGCACAGCCTGGGGGACCAAGCACAGCCTGGGGGACCAAGAGAAACCAGGGGGACCAAGCACAGCCTGGGGGACCAAGCACAGCCTGGGGAACCAAGAGCAACCAAGGGGACCAAGCACAGCCTGGGGGACCAAGAGCAACCAGGGGGACCAAGCACAGCCTGGGGGACCAAGCACCGCCTGGGGGACAAAGCACAGCCTGGGGGACCAAGCACCGCCTGGGGGACCAAGCACAGCCTGGGGGACCAAGCACAGCCTGGGGGACCAAGAGCAACCAGGGGGACCAAGCACAGCCTGGGGGACCAAGAGCATCCAAGGGGACCAAGCACAGCCAGGGGGACCAAGCACCGCCTGGGGGACAAAGCACAACCTGGGGGACCAAGAGCAACCAGGGGGACAGAGAGCAACCAGGGGGACCAAGCACAGCCTGGGGGACCAAGCACAGCCTGGGGGACCAAGAGCAACCAGTGGGACCAAGCACAGTCAGGGGGATCAAGCACAGCCTGGGGGACCAAGCACAGCCTGGGGGACAAAGCACAGCCTGGGGGACCAAGAGCAACCAGGGGGACCAAGCACAGCCTGGGGGACCAAGCACAGCCAGGGGGACCAAGCACAGCCTGGGGGACCAAGAGCAACCAGGGGGACCAAGCACAGCCTGGGGGACCAAGCACAGCCTGGGGGACCATGAGCAACCAGGGGGACTAAGCAGAGCCTGGGGGACCAAGCAGAGCCTGGGGGACCAAGCAGAGCCTGGGGACCAAGAGCAACCAGGGGGACCAAGCACAGCCTGGGGGACCAAGCACAGCCTGGGGGACCAAGAGCAACCAAGGGGACCAAGCACAGCCTGGGGGACCAAGCACAGCCTGGGGGACCAAGAGCAACCAGGGGGACCAAGCACAGCCTTGGGGACCAAGCACAGCCTGGGGGACCAAGCACAGCCTGGGGGACCAAGCACAGCCTGGGGGACCAAGAGCAACCAGGGGGACCAAGCACAGCCTGGGGGACCAAGCATATCCTCGGGGACCAAGAGCAACCAGGGGGACCAAGCACAGCCTGGGGGACCAAGCACAGCCTGGGGGACCAAGAGCAACCAAGGGGACCAAGCACAGCCTGGGGGACCAAGAGCAACCAAGGGGACCAAGCACAGCCTGGGGGACCAAGAGCAACCAGGGGGACCAAGCACAGCCTGGGGGACCAAGCACAGCCTGGGGGACGAAGAGCAACCAAGGGGACCAAGCACAGCCTGGGGGACCAAGCACAGCCTGGGGGACCAAGAGCAACCAAGGGGATCAAGCACAGCCTGGGGGACCAAGCACAGCCTGGGGGACCAAGCACAGCCTGGGGGACCAAGCACAGCCTGGGGGACCAAGAGCAACCAGGGGGACCAAGCACAGCCTGGGGGACCAAGCACAGCCTGGGGGACCAAGCACAGCCTGGGGGACCAAGAGCAACCAGGGGGACCAAGCACAGCCTGGGGGACCAAGCACAGCCTGGGGGACCAAGCACAGCCTGGGGGACCAAGCACAGCCAGGGGGACCAAGCACAGCCTGGGGGACCAAGCACAGCCTGGGGGACCAAGAGCAACCAAGGGGACCAAGCACAGCCTGGGGGACCAAGAGCAACCAGGGGGACCAAGCACAGCCTGGGGGACCAAGCACAGCCTGGGGGACCAAGCACAGCCTGGGGGACCAAGAGCAACCAGAGGGACCAAGCACAGCCTGGGGGACCAAGCACAGCCTGGGGGACCAAGCACAACCTGGGGGACCAAGAGCAACCAAGGGGACCAAGCACAGCCTGGGGGACCAAGCACAGCCTGGGGGACCAAGAGCAACCAGGGGGACCAAGCACAGCCTGGGGGACCAAGAGCAACCAGGGGGACCAAGCACAGCCTGGGGGACCAAGCACAGCCTGGGGGACCAAGAGCAACCAAGGGGACCAAGCACAGCCTGGGGGACCAAGAGCAACCAGGGGGACCAAGCACAGCCTGGGGGACCAAGCACCGCCTGGGGGACAAAGCACAGCCTGGGGGACCAAGCACCGCCTGGGGGACCAAGCACAGCCTGGGGGACCAAGCACAGCCAGGGGGACCAAGAGCATCCAAGGGGACCAAGCACAGCCTGGGGGACCACGCACAGCCTGGGGCACCAAGAGCAACCAGGGGGACCAAGCACATCCAGGGGGACCAAGCACCACCTGGGGGACCAAGAACAGTCTGGGGGACCAAGCACAGCCTGGGGGACCAAGCACAGCCTGGGGGACCAAGCACAGCCTGGGGGACCAAGAGCAACCAGGGGGACAAAGAGCAACCAGGGGGACCAAGCACAGCCTGGGGGACCAAGCACAGCCTGGGGGTCCAAGCACAGCCTGGGGGACCAAGAGCAACCAGGGGGACCAAGCACTGCCTGGGGGACCAAGAGAAACCAAGGGGACCAAGCACAGCCTGGGGGACCAAGCACAGCCTGGGGGACCAAGCACAGCCTGGGGGACCAAGAGCAACCAAGGGGACCAAGCACAGCCTGGGGGACCAAGAGCAACCAGGGGGACCAAGCACAGCCTGGGGGACCAAGCACAGCCAGGGGGACCAAGCACAGCCTGGGGGACCAAGCACAGCCAGGGGGACGAAGCACAGCCTGGGGGACCAAGCACAGCCTGGGGGACCAAGCACAGCCTGGGGGACCAAGAGCAACCAAGGGGACCAAGCACAGCCTGGGGGACCAAGAGCAACCAAAAGGGGACCAAGCACAGCCTGGGGGACCAAGCACATCCTGGGGGACCAAGAGCAACCAAGGGGGCCAAGCACAGCCTGGGGGACCAAGCACAGCCTGGGGGACCAAGAGCAACTAGGGGGACCAAGCACAGCCTGGGGGACCAAGAGCAACCAGGGGGACCAAGCACAGCCTGGGGGACCAAGCACAGCCTGGGGGACCAAGCACAGCCTGGGGGACCAAGCACAGCCTGGGGGACCAAGAGCAACCAGGGGGACCAAGCACAGCCTGGGGGACCAAGAGCAACCAGGGGGACTAAGCACAGCCTGGGGGACCAAGCACAGCCTAGGGGACCAAACACAGCCTGGGGGACCAAGAGCAACCAGGGGGACCAAGCACAGCCTGGGGGACCAAGCACAGCCAGGGGGACCAAGCACAGCCTGGGGGACCAAGCACAGCCTTGGGGACCAAGAGAAACCAAGGGGACCAAGCACAGCCTGGGGGACCAAGAGCAACCAGGGGGACCAAGCACAGCCTGGGGGACCAAGCACAGCCTAGGGGACCAAGCACAGCCTGGGGGACCAAGAGCAACCAGGGGGACCAAGCACAGCCTGGGGGACCAAGCGCAGCCTGGGGGACCAAGAGCAACCAGGGGGACCAAGCACAGCCTGGGGGACCAAGCACAGCCTGGGGGACCAAGCACAGCCTAGGGGACCAAGAGCAACCAGGGGGACCAAGCACAGCCTGGGGGACCAAGCACAGCCTGGGGGACCAAGCACAGCCAGGGGGACCAAGCACAGCCTGGGGGACCAAGCACAGCCTGGGGGACCAAGAGCAACCAAGGGGACCAAGCACAGCCTGGGGGACCAAGAGCAACCAGGGGGACCAAGCACAGCCTGGGGGACCAAGCACAGCCTGGGGGACCAAGAGCAACCAAGGGGACCAAGCACAGCCTGGGGGACCAAGAGCAACCAGGGGGACCAAGCACAGCCTGGGGGACCAAGCACAGCCTGGGGGACCAAGAGCAACCAGGGGGACCAAGCACAGCCTGGGGGACCAAGCACAGCCTGGGGGACCAAGCACAGCCTGGGGGACCAAGAGCAACCAAGGGGATCAAGCACAGCCTGGGGGACCAAGCACAGCCTGGGGGACCAAGCACAGCCTGGGGGACCAATCGCAGCCTGGGGGACCAAGAGCAACCAGGGGGACCAAGCACAGCCTGGGGGACCAAGCACAGCCTGGGGGACCGAGCACAGCCTGGGGGACCAAGAGCAACCAGGGGGACCAAGCACAGCCTTGGGGACCAAGCACAGCCTGGGGGACCAAGCACAGCCTGGGGGACCAAGCACAGCCAGGGGGACCAAGCACAGCCTGGGGGACCAAGCACAGCCTGGGGGACCAAGAGCAACCAAGGGGACCAAGCACAGCCTGGGGGACCAAGAGCAACCAGGGGGACCAAGCACAGCCTGGGGGACCAAGCACAGCCTGGGGGACCAAGCACAGCCTGGGGAACCAAGAGCAACCAGGGGGACCAAGCACAGCCTGGGGGACCAAGCACAGCCTGGGGGACCAAGAGCAACCAAGGGGACCAAGCACAGCCTGGGGGACCAAGAGCAACCAGGGGGACCAAGCACAGCCTGGGGGACCAAGCACAGCCTGGGGAACCAAGAGCAACCAAGGGGACCAAGGACAGCCTGGGGGACCAAGAGCAACCAGAGGGACCAAGCACAGCCTGGGGGACCAAGCACCGCCTGGGGGACAAAGCACAGCCTGGGGGACCAAGCACCGCCTGGGGGACCAAGCACAGCCTGGGGGACCAAGCACAGCCTGGGGGACCAAGTGCAACCAAGGGGACCAAGCACAGCCTGGGGGACCAAGAGCAACCAGGGGGACCAAGCACAGCCTGGGGGACCAAGAGCATCCAAGGGGACCAAGCACAGCCAGGGGGACCAAGCACCGCCTGGGGGACCAAGAACAGTCTGGGGGACCAAGCACAGCCTGGGGGACCAAGCACAGCCTGGGGGACCAAGCACAGCCTGGGGGACCAAGAGCAACCAGGGGGACAGAGAGCAACCAGGGGGACCAAGCACAGCCTGGGGGACCAAGCACAGCCTGGGGGACCAAGCACAGCCTGGGGGACCAAGAGCAACCAGTGGGACCAAGCACAGTCAGGGGGATCAAGCACAGCCTGGGGGACCAAGCACAGCCTGGGGGACCAAGCACAGCCTGGGGGACCAAGAGCAACCAGGGGGACCAAGCACAGCCTGGGGGACCAAGCACAGCCAGGGGGGCCAAGCACAGCCTGGGGGACCAAGAGCAACCAGGGGGACCAAGCACAGCCTGGGGGACCAAGCACAGCCTGGGGGACCAAGAGCAACCTGGGGGACCAAGCACAGCCTGGGGGACCAAGCACAGCCTGGGGGACCAAGAGCAACCAAGGGGACCAAGCACAGCCTGGGGGACCAAGAGCAACCAGGGGGACCAAGCACAGCCTGGGGGACCAAGCACAGCCTGGGGGACCAAGAGCAACCAGGGGGACCAAGCACAGCCTGGGGGACCAAGCACAGCCTGGGGGACCAAGCACAGCCTGGGGACCAAGAGCAACCAAGGGGATCAAGCACAGCCTGGGGGACCAAGCACAGCCTGGGGGACCAAGCACAGCCTGGGGGACCAAGCGCAGCCTGGGGGACCAAGAGCAACCAGGGGGACCAAGCACAGCCTGGGGGACCAAGCACAGCCTGGGGGACCGAGCACAGCCTGGGGGACCAAGAGCAACCAGGGGGACCAAGCACAGCCTTGGGGACCAAGCACAGCCTGGGGGACCAAGCACAGCCTGGGGGACCAAGCACAGCCAGGGGGACCAAGCACAGCCTGGGGGACCAAGCACAGCCTGGGGGACCAAGAGCAACCAAGGGGACCAAGCACAGCCTGGGGGACCAAGAGCAACCAGGGGGACCAAGCACAGCCTGGGGGACCAAGCACAGCCTGGGGGACCAAGCACAGCCTGGGGGACCAAGAGCAACCAGGGGGACCAAGCACAGCCTGGGGGACCAAGCACAGCCTGGGGGACCAAGCACAGCCTGGGGGACCAAGAGCAACCAAGGGGACCAAGCACAGCCTGGGGGACCAAGAGCAACCAGGGGGACCAAGCACAGCCTGGGGGACCAAGCACAGCCTGGGGAACCAAGAGCAACCAAGGGGACCAAGCACAGCCTGGGGGACCAAGAGCAACCAGAGGGACCAAGCACAGCCTGGGGGACCAAGCACCGCCTGGGGGACAAAGCACAGCCTGGGGGACCAAGCACCGCCTGGGGGACCAAGCACAGCCTGGGGGACCAAGCACAGCCTGGGGGACCAAGTGCAACCAAGGGGACCAAGCACAGCCTGGGGGACCAAGAGCAACCAGGGGGACCAAGCACAGCCTGGGGGACCAAGAGCATCCAAGGGGACCAAGCACAGCCAGGGGGACCAAGCACCGCCTGGGGGACCAAGAACAGTCTGGGGGACCAAGCACAGCCTGGGGGACCAAGCACAGCCTGGGGGACCAAGCACAGCCTGGGGGACCAAGAGCAACCAGGGGGACAGAGAGCAACCAGGGGGACCAAGCACAGCCTGGGGGACCAAGCACAGCCTGGGGGACCAAGCACAGCCTGGGGGACCAAGAGCAACCAGTGGGACCAAGCACAGTCAGGGGGATCAAGCACAGCCTGGGGGACCAAGCACAGCCTGGGGGACCAAGCACAGCCTGGGGGACCAAGAGCAACCAGTGGGACCAAGCACAGTCAGGGGGATCAAGCACAGCCTGGGGGACCAAGCACAGCCTGGGGGACCAAGCACAGCCTGGGGGACAGAGAGCAACCAGGGGGACCAAGCACAGCCTGGGGGACCAAGCACAGCCTGGGGGACCAAGCACAGCCTGGGGGACCAAGAGCAACCAGTGGGACCAAGCACAGTCAGGGGGATCAAGCACAGCCTGGGGGACCAAGCACAGCCTGGGGGACCAAGCACAGCCTGGGGGACCAAGAGCAACCAGGGGGACCAAGCACAGCCTGGGGGACCAAGCACAGCCAGGGGGGCCAAGCACAGCCTGGGGGACCAAGAGCAACCAGGGGGACCAAGCACAGCCTGGGGGACCAAGCACAGCCTGGGGGACCATGAGCAACCAGGGGGACCAAGCAGAGCCTGGGGGACCAAGCACAGCCTGGGGACCAAGAGCAACCAGGGGGACCAAGCACAGCCTGGGGGACCAAGCACAGCCTGGGGGACCAAGCACAGCCTGGGGGACCAAGAGCAACCAGGGGGACCAAGCACAGCTGGGGGACCAAGCATATCCTCGGGGACCAAGAGCAACCAGGGGGACCAAGCACAGCCTGGGCGACCAAGCACAGCCTGGGGGACCAAGAGCAACCAAGGGGACCAAGCACAGCCTGGGGGACCAAGAGCAACCAGGGGGACCAAGCACAGCCTGGGGGACCAAGCACAGCCTGGGGGACCAAGAGCATCCAAGGGGACCAAGCACAGTCTGGGGGACCACGCACAGCCTGGGGCACCAAGAGGAACCAGGGGGACCAAGCACAGCCAGGGGGACCAAGCACAGCCTGGGGGACCAAGAGCAACCAAGGGGACCAAGCACAGCCTGGGGGACCAAGAGCAACCAAGGGGATCAAGCACAGCCTGGGGGACCAAGCACAGCCTGGGGGACCAAGCACAGCCTGGGGGACCAAGCGCAGCCTGGGGGACCAAGAGCAACCAGGGGGACCAAGCACAGCCTGGGGGACCAAGCACAGCCTGGGGGACCAAGCACAGCCTGGGGGACCAAGAGCAACCAGGGGGACCAAGCACAGCCTGGGGGACCAAGCACAGCCTGGGGGACCAAGCACAGCCAGGGGGACCAAGCACAGCCTGGGGGACCAAGCACAGCCTGGGGGACCAAGAGCAACCAAGGGGACCAAGCACAGCCTGGGGGACCAAGAGCAACCAGGGGGACCAAGCACAGCCTGGGGGACCAAGCACAGCCTGGGGGACCAAGCACAGCCTGGGGGACCAAGAGCAACCAGGGGGACCAAGCACAGCCTGGGGGACCAAGCACAGCCTGGGGGACCAAGCACAACCTGGGGGACCAAGAGCAACCACGGGGACCAAGCACAGCCTGGGGGACCAAGCACAGCCTGGGGGACCAAGCACAGCCTGGGGGACCAAGAGCAACCAGGGGGACCAAGCACAGCCTGGGGGACCAAGAGCAACCAGGGGGACCAAGCACAGCCTGGGGGACCAAGCACAGCCTGGGGGACCAAGAGCAACCAAGGGGACCAAGCACAGCCTGGGGGACCAAGAGCAACCAGGGGGACCAAGCACAGCCTGGGGGACCAAGCACTGCCTGGGGGACAAAGCACAGCCTGGGGGACCAAGCACCGCCTGGGGGACCAAGCACAGCCTGGGGGACCAAGTGCAACCAAGGGGACCAAGCACAGCCTGAGGGACCAAGAGCAACCAGGAGGACCAAGCACAGCCTGGGGGACCAAGAGCATCCAAGGGGACCAAGCACAGCCTGGGGGACCACGCACAGCCTGGGGCACCAAGAGCAACCAGGGGGACCAAGCACATCCAGGGGGACCAAGCACCGCCTGGGGGACCAAGCACAGCCTGGGGGACCAAGAGCAACCAAGGGGATCAAGCACAGCCTGGGGAACCAAGCACAGCCTGGGGGACCAAGCACAGCCTGGGGGACCAAGCGCAGCCTGGGGGACCAAGAGCAACCAGGGGGACTAAGCACAGCCTGGGGGACCAAGCACAGCCTGGGGGACCGAGCACAGCCTGGGGGACCAAGAGCAACCAGGGGGACCAAGCACAGCCTGGGGGACCAAGCACAGCCTGGGGGACCAAGCACAGCCTGGGGGACCAAGCACAGCCAGGGGGACCAAGCACAGCCTGGGGGACCAAGCACAGCCTGGGGGACCAAGAGCAACCAAGGGGACCAAGCACAGCCTGGGGGACCAAGAGCAACCAGGGGGACCAAGCACAGCCTGGGGGACCAAGCACAGCCTGGGGGACCAAGCACAGCCTGGGGGACCAAGAGCAACCAGGGGGACCAAGCACAGCCTGGGGGACCAAGCACAGCCTGGAGGACCAAGCACAGCCTGGGGGACCAAGAGCAACCAAGGGGACCAAGCACAGCCTGGGGGACCAAGCACAGCCTGGGGGACCAAGCACAGCCTGGGGGACCAAGAGCAACCAGGGGGACCAAGCACAGCCTGGGGGACCAAGCACAGCCTGGGGAACCAAGAGCAACCAAGGGGACCAAGCACAGCCTGGGGGACCAAGAGCAACCAGAGGGACCAAGCACAGCCTGGGGGACCAAGCACCGCCTGGGGGACAAAGCACAGCCTGGGGGACCAAGCACCGCCTGGGGGACCAAGCACAGCCTGGGGGACCAAGCACAGCCTGGGGGACCAAGTGCAACCAAGGGGACCAAGCACAGCCTGGGGGACCAAGAGCAACCAGGGGGACCAAGCACAGCCTGGGGGACCAAGAGCATCCAAGGGGACCAAGCACAGCCAGGGGGACCAAGCACCGCTTGGGGGACCAAGAACAGTCTGGGGGACCAAGCACAGCCTGGGGGACCACGCACAGCCTGGGGGACCAAGCACAGCCTGGGGGACCAAGAGCAACCAGGGGGACAGAGAGCAACCAGGGGGACCAAGCACAGCCTGGGGGACCAAGCACAGCCTTGGGGACCAAGCACAGCCTGGGGGACCAAGCACAGCCTGGGGGACCAAGAGCAACCAGTGGGACCAAGCACAGTCAGGGGGATCAAGCACAGCCTGGGGGACCAAGCACAGCCTGGGGGACCAAGCACAGCCTGGGGGACCAAGAGCAACCAGGGGGACCAAGCACAGCATGGGGGACCAAGCACAGCCTGGGGGACCAAGAGCAACCAAGGGGACCAAGCACAGCCTGGGGGACCAAGAGCAACCAGGGGGACCAAGCACAGCCTGGGGGACCAAGCACCGCCTGGGGGACAAAGCACAGCCTGGGGGACCAAGCACCGCCTGGGGGACCAAGCACAGCCTGGGGGACCAAGTGCAACCAAGGGGACCAAGCACAGCCTGAGGGACCAAGAGCAACCAGGGGGACCAAGCACAGCCTGGGGGACCAAGAGCATCCAAGGGGACCAAGCACAGCCTGGGGGACCACGCACAGCCTGGGGCACCAAGAGCAACCAGGGGGACCAAGCACATCCAGGGGGACCAAGCACTGCCTGGGGGACCAAGAACAGTCTGGGGGACCAAGCACAGCCTGGGGGACCAAGCACAGCCTGGGGGACCAAGAGCAACCAGTGGGACCAAGCACAGTCAGGGGGATCAAGCACAGCCTGGGGGACCAAGCACAGCCTGGGGGACCAAGCACAGCCTGGGGGACCAAGAGCAACCAGGGGGACCAAGCACAGCCCGGGGGACCAAGCACAGCCAGGGGGACCAAGCACAGCCTGGGGGACCAAGAGCAACCAGGGGGACCAAGCACAGCCTGGGGGACCAAGCACAGCCTGGGGGACCATGAGCAACCAGGGGGACCAAGCAGAGCCTGGGGGACCAAGCAGAGCCTGGGGGACCAAGCACAGCCTGGGGACCAAGAGCAACCAGGGGGACCAAGCACAGCCTGGGGGACCAAGCACAGCCTGGGGGACCAAGCACAGCCTGGGGGACCAAGAGCAACCAAGGGAACCAAGCACAGCCTGGGGGACCAAGCACAGCCTGGGGGACCAGGAGCAACCAGGGGGACCAAGCACAGCCTGGGGGACCAAGCACAGCCTGGGGGACCAAGCACAGCCTGGGGGACCAAGCACAGCCTGGGGGACCAAGAGCAACCAGGGGGACCAAGCACAGCCTGGGGAACCAAGCATATCCTTGGGGACCAAGAGCAACCAGGGGGACCAAGCACAGCCTGGGGGACCAAGCACAGCCTGGGGGACCAAGAGCAACCAAGGGGACCAAGCACAGCCTGGGGGACCAAGAGCAACCAGGGGGACCAAGCACAGCCTGGGGGACCAAGCACAGCCCGGGGGACCAAGAGCATCCAAGGGGACCAAGCATAGTCTGGGGGACCACGCACAGCCTGGGGCCCCAAGAGCAACCAGGGGGACCAAGCACAGCCAGGGGGACCAAGCACAGCCTGGGGGACCAAGCACAGCCTGGGGGACCAAGAGCAACCAAGGGGACCAAGCACAGCCTGGGGGACCAAGCACAGCCTGGGGGACCAAGAGCAACCAGGGGGACCAAGCACAGCCTGGGGGACCAAGAGCAACCAGGGGGACCAAGCACAGCCTGGGGGACCAAGCACAGCCTGGGGGACCAAGCACAGCCTGGGGGACCAAGCACAGCCTGGGGGACCAAGAGCAACCAGGGGGACCAAGCACAGCCTGGGGGACCAAGCACAGACTGGGGGACCAAGCACAGCCAGGGGGACCAAGCACAGCCTGGGGGACCAAGCACAGCCTGGGGGACCAAGAGCAACCAGGGGGACCAAGCACAGCCTGGGGAACCAAGCATATCCTTGGGGACCAAGAGCAACCAGGGGGACCAAGCACAGCCTGGGGGACCAAGC
This sequence comes from Lissotriton vulgaris, assembly GCF_964263255.1. Taxonomy (NCBI): domain Eukaryota; kingdom Metazoa; phylum Chordata; class Amphibia; order Caudata; family Salamandridae; genus Lissotriton; species Lissotriton vulgaris. The sequence continues at coordinate 1,025,169,519 of NC_141698.1, forward strand.
ACAGCCTGGGGGACCAAGAGCAACCAAGGGGACCAAGCTCAGCCTGGGGGACCAAGAGCAACCAGGGGGACCAAGCACAGCCTGGGGGACCAAGAGCATCCAAGGGGACCCAGCACAGCCTGGGGGACCACGCACAGCCTGGGGCACCAAGAGCAACCAGGGGGACCAAGCACATCCAGGGGGACCAAGCACCGCCTGGGGGACCAAGCACAGCCTGGGGGACCAAGAGCAACCAAGGGGATCAAGAACAGTCTGGGGGACCAAGCACAGCCTGGGGGACCAAGCACAGCCTGGGGGACCAAGCGCAGCCTGGGGGACCAAGAGCAACCAGGGGGACAAAGAGCAACCAGGGGGACCAAGCACAGCCTGGGGGACCAAGCACAGCCTGGGGGACCAAGAGCAACCAGTGGGACCAAGCACAGTCAGGGGGATCAAGCACAGCCTGGGGGACCAAGCACAGCCTGGGGGACCAAGCACAGCCTGGGGGACCAAGAGCAACCAGGGGGACCAAGCACAGCCTGGGGGACCAAGCACAGCCAGGGGGACCAAGCACAGCCTGGGGGACCAAGAGCAACCAGGGGGACCAAGCACAGCCTGGGGGACCATGAGCAACCAGGGGGACCAAGCAGAGCCTGGGGGACCAAGCAGAGCCTGGGGGACCAAGCACAGCCTGGAACCAAGAGCAACCAGGGGGACCAAGCACAGCCTGGGGGACCAAGCACAGCCTGGGGGACCAAGCACAGCCTGGGGGACCAAGCACAGCCTGGGGGACCAAGCACAGCCTGGGGGACCAAGAGCAACCAGGGGGACCAAGCACAGCCTGGGGAACCAAGCATATCCTCGGGGACCAAGAGCAACCAGGGGGACCAAGCACAGCCTGGGGGACCAAGAGCAACCAGTGGGACCAAGCACAGTCAGGGGGATCAAGCACAGCCTGGGGGACCAAGCACAGCCTGGGGGACCAAGCACAGCCTGGGGGACCAAGAGCAACCAGGGGGACCAAGCACAGCCTGGGGGACCAAGCACAGCCTGGGGGACCAAGCACAGCCTGGGGGACCAAGCACAGCCTGGGGGACCAAGCACAGCCTGGGGGACCAAGCACAGCCTGGGGGACCAAGAGCAACCAGGGGGACCAAGCACAGCCTGGGGAACCAAGCATATCCTCGGGGACCAAGAGCAACCAGGGGGACCAAGCACAGCCTGGGGGACCAAGCACAGCCTGGGGGACCAAGAGCAACCAAGGGGACCAAGCACAGCCTGGGGGACCAAGAGCGACCAGGGGGACCAAGCACAGCCTGGGGGACCAAGCACAGCCTGGGGGACCAAGAGCATCCAAGGGGACCAAGCACAGTCTGGGGGACCACGCACAGCCTGGGGCACCAAGAGCATCCAGGGGGACCAAGCACAGCCAGGGGGACCAAGCACAGCCTGGGGGACCAAGCACAGCCTGGGGGACCAAGAGCAACCAAGGGGACCAAGCACAGCCTGGGGGACCAAGCACAGCCTGGGGGACCAAGAGCAACCAGGGGGACCAAGCACAGCCTGGGGGACCAAGAGCAACCAGGGGGACCAAGCACAGCCTGGGGGACCAAGCACAGCCTGGGGGACCAAGCACAGCCTGGGGGTCCAAGCACAGCCTGGGGGACCAAGAGCAACCAGGGGGACCAATCACAGCCTGGGGGACCAAGCACAGCCAGGGGGACCAAGCACAGCCTGGGGGACCAAGCACAGCCTGGGGGACCAAGAGCAACTTGGGGGACAAAGCACAGCCTGGGGGACCAAGCACAGCCAGGGGGACCAAGCACAGCCTGGGGGACCAAGCACAGCCTGGGGGACCAAGAGCAACCAGGGGGACCAAGCACATCCTGGGGGACCAAGCACAGCCTGGGGGACCAAGAGCAACCAAGGGGACCAAGCACAGCCTGGGGGACCAAGCACAGCCTGGGGGACCAAGAGCAACCAAGGGGACCAAGCACAGCCTGGGGGACCAAGCACAGCCTGGGGGACCAAGCACAGCCTGGGGGACCAAGAGCAACCAGGGGGACCAAGCACAGCCTGGGGGACCAAGAGCAACCAAGGGGACCAAGCACAGCCTGGGGGACCAAGCACAGCCTGGGGGACCAAGAGCAACCAAGGGGACCAAGCACAGCCTGGGGGACCAAGAGCAACCAAGGGGACCAAGCACAGCCTGGGGGACCAAGCACAGCCTGGGGGACCAAGAGCAACCAGGGGGACCAAGCACAGCCTGGGGGACCAAGAGCAACCAGGGGGACCAAGCACAGCCTGGGGGACCAAGCACAGCCTGGGGGACCAAGCACAGCCTGGGGGACCAAGAGCAACCAGGGGGACCAAGCACAGCCTGGGGGACCAAGAGCAACCAGGGGGACCACGCACAGCCTGGGGGACCAAGCACAGCCTGGGGGACCAAGAGCAACCAGGGGGACCAAGCACAGCCTGGGGGACCAAGCACAGCCTGGGGGACCAAGCACAGCCTGGGGGACCAGGAGAAACCAGGGGGACCAAGCACAGCCTGGGGGACCAAGAGCAACCAAGGGGACCAAGCACAGCCTAGGGGAACAAGCACAGCCTGGGGGACCAAGCACAGCCTGGGGGACCAAGAGCAACCAGGGGGACCAAGCACAGCCTGGGGGACCAAGAGCAACCAGGGGGACCAAGCACAGCCCGGGGGACCAAGCACAGCCTGGGGGACCAAGCACAGCCTGGGTTACCAAGCAAAGCCTTGGGGACCAAGAGCAACCAGGGGGACCAAGCAATGCCTGGGGGACCAAGCGCAGCCTGGGCGACCAAGAGCAACCAAGGGGACCAAGCACAGCCTGGGGGACCAAGAGCAACCAGGGGGACCAAGCACAGCCTAGGGGACCAAGCACAGCCTGGGGGACCAAGAGCAACCAAGGGGACCAAGCACAGCCTGGGGTACCAAGAGCAACCAGGGGGACCAAGCACAGCCTGGGGGACCAAGAGCAACCAGGGGGACCAAGCACAGCCTGGGGGATCAAGCACAGCCAGGGGGACCAAGCACAGCCTGGGGGACCAGGCACAGCCTGGGGGACCAAGAGCAACCAGGGGGACCAAGCACAGCCTGGGGGACCAAGAGCAACCAGGGGGACCAAGCACCGCCTGGGGGACCAAGCACAGCCTGGGCGACCAAGAGCAACCAAGGGGACCAAGCACAGCCTGGGGGACCAAGAGCAACCAGGGGGACCAAGCACAGCCTAGGGGACCAAGCACAGCCTGGGGGACCAAGAGCAACCAGGGGGACCAAGCACAGCCCGGGGGACCAAGCACAGCCAGGGGGACCAAGCACAGCCAGGGGGACCAAGCACAGCCTGGGGGACCAAGCACAACCTGGGGGACCAAGAGCAACCAGGGGGGCCAAGCACAGCCAGTGGGACCAAGCACAGCCTGGGGGACCAAGCACAGCCTGGGGGACAAAGCACAGCCTCGGGGACCAAGCACAGCCTGGGGGACCAAGAGCAACCAGGGGGACCAAGCACAGCCTGGGGGACCAAGCACAGCCTGGGGGACCAAGAGCAACCAGGGGGACCAAGCACAGCCTGGGGGACCAAGCACAGCCTGGGGGACCAAGCACAGCCTGGGGGACCAAGCAAAGCCTGGGGGACCAAGAGCAACCAGGGGGACCAAGCACAGCCTGGGGGACCAAGCACAGCCAGGGGGACCAAGCACAGCCTGGGGGACCAAGCACAGCCTTGGGGACCAAGAGCAACCAAGGGGACCAAGCACAGCCTGGGGGACCAAGCACAGCCTGGGGGACCAAGCACAGCCTGGGGGACCAAGAGCAACCAAGGGGACCAAGCACAGCCTGGGGGACCAAGCACAGCCTCGGGGACCAAGCACAGCCTGGGGGACCAAGAGCAACCAGGGGGACCAAGCACAGCCTGGGGGACCAAGCACAGCCTGGGGGACAAGAGCAACCAGGGGGACCAAGCACAGCCTGGGGGGCCAAGCACAGCCTGGGGGACCAAGCACAGCCTGGGGGACCATGAGCAACCAAGGGGACCAAGCACAGCCTGGGGGACCAAGCACAGCCTGGGGGACTAAGCACAGCCTGGGGGACCAAGAGCAACCAGGGGGACCAAGCACAGCCTGGAGAACCAAGCACAGCCAGGGGGACCAAGCACAGCCTGGGGGACCAAGCACAGCCTGGGGGACCAAGAGCAACCAAGGGGACCAAGCACAGCCTGGGGGACCAAGAGCAACCAGGGGGACCAAGCACAGCCTGGGGGACCAAGCACAGCCTGGGGGACCAAGAGCAACCATGGGGACCAAGCACAGCCTGGGGGACCAAGAGCAACCAGTGGGACCAAGCACAGCCTGGGGGACCAAGCACAGCCTGGGGGACCAAGCACAGCCTGGGGGACCAAGAGCAACCAGGGGGACCAAGCACAGCCTGGGGGACCAAGCACAGCCTGGCGGGCCAAGCACAGTCTGGGGGACCAAGCACAGCCAGGGGGACCAAGCACAGCCTGGGGGACCAAGCACAGCCTGGGGGACCAAGAGCAACCAGGGGGACCAAGCACAGCCTGGGGGACCAAGCACAGCCTGGGGGACCAAGCAAAGCCTTGGGGACCAAGAGAAACCAGGGGGACCAAGCACAGCCTGGGGGACCAAGCACAGCCTTGGGGACCAAGCAAAGCCTGGGGGACCAAGAGCAACCAGGCGGACCAAGCACAGCCAGGAGGACCAAGAGCAACCAGGGGGACCAAGCACAGCCAGGGGAACAAAGAACAGCCTGGGGGACCAAGCACAGCCTGGGGGACCAAGAGCAACCAGGGGGACCAAGAGCAACCAAGGGGGACCAAGAGCAACCAAGGGGACCAAGCACAGCCTGGGGGACCAAGCACAGCCTGGGGGACCAAGAGCAACCAGGGGGACCAAGCACTGCCTGGGGGACCAAGAGAAACCAGGGGGACCAAGCACAGCCTGGGGGACAAAGCACAGCCAGGGGGACCATGCACAGCCTGGGGGACCAAGCACACTCTGGGGGACCAAGAGCAACCAGGGGGACCAAGCACAGCCTGGGGGACCAAGCACAGCCAGGGGGACCAAGCACAGCCTGGGGGACCAAGCACAGCCAGGGGGACGAAGCACAGCCTGGGGGACCAAGCACAGCCTGGGGGACCAAGAGCAACCAAGGGGACCAAGCACAGCCTGGAGGACCAAGCACAGCCCGGGGGACCAAGCACAGCCTGGGGGACCAAGAGCAACCAGGGGGACCAAGCACAGCCTGGGGGACCAAGCACAGCCTGGGGACCAAGCACAGCCTGGGGGACCAAGAGCAACCAGGGGGACCAAGCACAGCCTGGGGGACCAAGCACAGCCTGGGGGACCAAGCACAGCCTGGGGGACCAAGCACAGCCTGGGGGACCAAGCACAGCCAGGGGGACCAAGCACAGCCTGGGGACCAAGCACAGCCTGGGGGACCAAGCACAGCCTGGGGGACCAAGCAAAGCCTTGGGGACCAACAGAAACCAGGGGGACCAAGCACAGCCTGGGGGACCAAGCACAGCCTGGGGGACCAAGCACAGCCTGGGGGACCAAGCACAGCCAGGGGGACCAAGCACAGCCTGGGGGACCAAGCACAGCCTGGGGGACCAAGCATAGCCTGGGGGACCAAGAGCAACCAGGGGGACCAAGCACAGCCTGGGGGACCAAGCACAGCCTGTGGGACCAAGAGCAACCAGGGGGACCAAGCACAGCCTGGGGGACCAAGCACAGCCTGGGCGACCAAGAGCAACCAAGGGGACCAAGCACAGCCTGGGGGACCAAGAGCAACCAGGGGGACCAAGCACAGCCTAGGGGACCAAGCACAGCCTGGGGGACCAAGAGCAACCAGGGGGACCAAGCACAGCCTGGGGGACCAAGCACAGCCTGGGGGACCAAGAGAAACCAGGGGGACCAAGCACAGCCTGGAGGACAAAGCACAGCCTGGGGGACCGAGCACAGCCTGGGGGACCAAGCACATCCTGGGGGACCAAGAAAAACAGGTGGACCAAGCACAGCCAGGGGGACCAAGCACAGCCTGGGGGACCAAGCACAGCCTGGGGGACCAAGCACAGCCTGGGGGACCAAGAGCAACCAGGGGGACCAAGCACAGCCTGGGGGACCAAGCACAGCCTAAGGGACCAAGCACAGCATGGGGGACCAAGAGCAACCAGGGGGACCAAGCACATCCTGGGGGACCAAGCACAGCCAGGGGGACCAAGAGCAACCAAGGGGACCAAGCACAGCCTGGGGGACCAAGCACAGCCTGGGGGGCCAAGAGCAACCAGGGGGACCAAGCACAGCCTGGGGGACCAAGCACAGCCAGGGGGACCAAGCACAGCCTGGGGGACCAAGCACAGCCGGGGGGACCAAGCACAGCCTGGGGGGCCAAGCACAGCCTGGGGGGCCAAGCACAGCCTGGGGGACCAAGCACAGCCTGGGGGACCAAGAGCAACCAGGGGGAACAAGCACAGCCTGGGGGACCAAGAGCAACCAGGGGGACCAAGCACAGCCTGGGGGACCAAGCACAGCCTGGGGGACCAAGCACAGCCTGGGGGACCAAGCACAGCCTGGGGGACCAAGCACAGCCTGGGGGACCAAGAGCAACCAGGGGGACCAAGCACAGCCTGGGGGACCAAGAGCAACCTTGGGGACCAAGCACAGCCTGGGAGACTAAGCACAGCCTGGGGGACCAAGCACAGCCTGGGGGACCAAGAGCAACCAGGGGGACCAAGCACAGCCTGGGGGACCAAGAGCAACCAGGGGGACCAAGCACAGCCTGGGGGACCAAGAACAACCAGGGGGACCAAGCACAGCCTGGGGGACCAAGAGCAACCAGGGGGACCAAGCACGGCTTGGGGGACCAAGAGCAACCAAGGGGACCAAGCACAGCCTGGGGGACCAAGAGCAACCAGGGGGACCAAGCACAGCCTGGGGGACCAAGCACAGCCTGGGGGACCAAGAGCAACCAGGGGGACCAAGCACAGCCTGGGGGACCAAGCACAGCCTGGGGGACCAAGCACAGCCTGGGGGACCAAGAGCAACCAGGGGGACCAAGCACAGCCTGGGGGACCAAGCACAGCCTGGGGGACCAAGCACAGCCTGGGGGACCAAGAGCAACCAAGGGGACCAAGCACAGCCTGGGGGACCAAGCACAGCCTGGGGGACCAAGCACAGCCTGGGGGACCAAGAGCAACCAGGGGGACCAAGCACAGCCTGGGGGACCAAGAGCAACCAGGGGGACCAAGCACAGCCTGGGGGACCAAGCACAGCCTGGGGGACCAAGCACAGCCTGGGGGACCAAGAGCAACCAAGGGGACCAAGCACAGCCTGGGGGACCAAGAGCAACCAGGGGGACCAAGCACAGCCTGGGGGACCAAGCACAGCCTGGGGGACCAAGCACAGCCCTTGGGATCAAGAGCAACCAGGGGGACCAAGCACAGCCTGGGGGACCAAGCACAGCCTGGGGGACCAAGAGCAACCAGGGGGACCAAGCACAGCCTGGGGGACCAAGAGCAACCAGGGGGACCAAGCACAGCCTGGGGGACCAAGCACAGCCTGGGGGACCAAGAGCAACCAAGGGGACCAAGCACAGCCTGGGGGACCAAGAGCAACCAGGGGGACCAAGCACAGCCAGGGGGACCAAGCACAGCCTGGGGGACCAAGCACAGCCTGGGGGACCAAGCAACGCCTGGGGGACCAAGCACAGCTTGTGGGACCAAGCACAGCCTGGGGGACCAAGCACAGCCTGGGGGACCAAGAGCAACCAAGGGGACCAAGCACAGCCTGGGAGACCAAGAGCAACCAGGGGGACCAAGCACAGCCTGGGGGACCAAGCACAGCCTGGGGGACCAAGCACAGCCAGGGGGACCAAGCACAGCCTGGGGGACCAAGCACAGCCTGGGGGACCAAGAACAGTCTGGGGGACCAAGCACAGCCAGGGGGACCAAGCACAGCCTGGGGGACCAAGCACAGCCTGGGGGACCAAGCACAGCCTGGGGGACCAAGCACAGCCAGGGGGACGAAGCACAGCCTTGAGGACCAAGCACAGCCTGGGGGACCAAGAGCAACCAGGGGGAACAAGCACAGCCTGGGGGAACAAGCACAGCCAGGGGGACCAAGCACAGCCTGGGGGACCAAGAGCAACCAAGGGGACCAAGCACAGCCTGGGGGACCAAGAGCAACCAGGGGACCAAGCACAGCCTGGGGGACCAAGCACAGCCTGGGGGACCAAGCACAGCCTGGGGGACCAAGCACAGCCTGGGGGACCAAGAGCAACCAAGGGGACCAAGCACAGCCTGGGGGACCAAGAGCAACCAGGGGGACCAAGCACAGCCAGGGGGACCAAGCACAGCATGGGGGACCAAGCACAGCCTGGGGGACCGAGCACAGCCAGGGGGACCAAGCACAGCCTGGGGGGGCAAGCACAGCCTGGGGGACCAAGCACAGCCTGGGGGACCAAGCACAGCCTGGGGGACCAAGCACAGCCAGGGGGACCAAGCACAGCCTGGGGGACCAAGCACAGCCTGGGGGACCAAGCACAGCCTGGGGGACCAAGCACAGCTTGAGGGACCAAGTACAGCCTGGGGGACCAAGCACAGCCTGGGGGACCAAGAGCAACCAAGGGGACCAAGCACAGCCTGGGGGACCAAGAGCAACCAGGGGGACCAAGCACAGCCTGGGGGACCAAGCACAGCCTGGGGGACCAAGAGCAACCAAGGGGACCAAGCACAGCCTGTGGGACCAAGCACAGCCTGGGGGACCAAGCACAGCTTGGGGGACCAAGCACAGCCAGGGTGACCAAGCACAGCCTGGGGGACCAAGCACAGCCTGGGGGACCAAGAGCACCCAATGGGACCAAGCACAGCCTGGGGGACCAAGCACAGCCTGGGGGACCAAGAGCAACCAGGGGGACACAGCACAGCCTGGGGGACCAAGAGCAACCAGGGGGACCAAGCACAGCCTGGGGGTCCAAGCACAGCCTGGGGGACCAAGAGCAACCAGGGGGACCAAGCACTGCCTGGGGGACCAAGAGAAACCAAGGGGACCAAGCACAGCCTGGGGGACCAAGCACAGCCTGGGGGACCAAGAGCAACCAAGGGGACCAAGCACAGCCTGGGGGACCAAGAGCAACCAAGGGGACCAAGCACAGCCTGGGGGGCCAAGCACAGCCTGGGGGACCAAGAGCAACCAGGGGGACCAAGCACTGCCTGGGGGACCAAGAGAAACCAGGGGGACCAAGCACAGCCTGGGGGACCAAGCACAGCCAGGGGGACCAAGCACAGCCTGGGGGACCAAGCACAGCCTGGGGGACCAAGAGCAACCAGGGGGACCAAGCACAGCCTGGGGGACCAAGCAGAGCCTGGGGGACCAAGAGCAACCAGGGGGACCAAGCACAGCCTGGGGGACCAAGAGCAACAAGGGGGACCAAGCACAGCCTGGGGGTCCAAGCACAGCCTGGGGGACCAAGAACAGTCTGGGGGACCAAGCACAGCCAGGGGGACCAAGCACAGCCTGGGGGACCAAGCACAGCCTGGGGGACCAAGCACAGCTTGAGGGACCAAGCACAGCCTGGGGGACCAAGCACAGCCTGGGGGACCAAGCACAGCCAGGGGGACCAAGCACAGCCTTGGGGACCAAGCACAGCCTGGGGGACCAAGAGCAACCAGGGGGACCAAGCACAGCCTGGGGGACCAAGCACAGCCAGGGGGACCAAGCACAGCCTGGGGGACCAAGAGCAACCAAGGGGACCAAGCACAGCCTGGGGGACCAAGAGCAACCAGGGGACCAAGCACAGCCTGGGGGACCAAGCACAGCCTGGGGGACCAAGAGCAACCAAGGGGACCAAGCACAGACTGGGGGACCAAGAGCAACCAGGGGGACCAATCACAGCCAGGGGGACCAAGCACAGCATGGGGGACCAAGCACAGCCTGGGGGACCAAGCACAGTCAGGGGGACCAAGCACAGCCTGGGGGGCCAAGCACAGCCTGGGGGACCAAGCACAGCCTGGGGGACCAAGCACAGTCTGGGGGACCAAGCACAGCCAGGGGGACCAAGCACAGCCTGGGGGACCAAGCACAGCCTGGGGGACCAATCACAGCTTGAGGGACCAAGCACAGCCTGGGGGACCAAGCACAGCCTGGGGGACCAAGAGCAACAAAGGGGACCAAGCACAGCCTGGGGGACCAAGAGCAACCAAGGGGACCAAGCACAGCCTGGGGGACCAAGAGCAACCAGGGGGACCAAGCACAGCCTGGGGGACCAAGAGCAACCAGGGGGACCAAGCACAGCCTGGGGGACCAAGAGCAACCAGGGGAACCAAGCACAGCCTGGGGGACCAAGCACAGCCTGGGGGACCAAGCACAGCCTGGGGGACCAAGAGCAACCAAGGGGACCAAGCACAGCCTGGGGGACCAAGAGCAACCAGGGGGACCAAGCACAGCCTGGGGGACCAAGCACAGCCTGGGGGACCAAGCACAGCCTGGGGGACCAAGCACAGCCTGGGGGACCAAGAGCAACCAGGGGGACCAAGCACAGCCTGGGGGACCAAGAGCAACCAGGGGGACCAAGCACAGCCTGGGGGACCAAGCACAGCCTGGGGGACCAAGAGCAACCAAGGGGACCAAGCACAGCCTGGGGGACCAAGAGCAACCAGGGGGACCAAGCACAGCCAGGGGGACCAAGCACAGCCTGGGGGACCAAGCACAGCCTGGGGGACCAAGCACAGCCTGGGGGACCAAGCACAGCTTGAGGGACCAAGCACAGCCTGGGGGACCAAGCACAGCCTGGGGGACCAAGAGCAACCAAGGGGACCAAGCACAGCCTGGGAGACCAAGAGCAACCAGGGGGACCAAGCACAGCCTGGGGGACCAAGCACAGCCTGGGGGACCAAGCACAGCCAGGGGGACCAAGCACAGCCTGGGGGACCAAGCACAGACTGGGGGACCAAGAACAGTCTGGGGGACCAAGCACAGCCAGGGGGACCAAGCACAGCCTGGGGACCAAGCACAGCCTTGGGGACCAAGCACAGCCAGGGGGACCAAGCACAGCCTTGAGGACCAAGCACAGCCTGGGGGACCAAGAGCAACCAGGGGGAACAAGCACAGCCTGGGGGACCAAGCACAGCCAGGGGGACCAAGGACAGCCTGGGGGACCAAGAGCAACCAAGGGGACCAAGCACAGCCTGGGGGACCAAGAGCAACCAGGGGACCAAGCACAGCCTGGGGGACCAAGCACAGCCTGGGGGACCAAGCACAGCCTGGGGGACCAAGCACAGCCTGGGGGACCAAGAGCAACCAAGGGGACCAAGCACAGCCTGGGGGACCAAGAGCAACCAGGGGGACCAAGCACAGCCTGGGGGACCAAGAGCAACCAAGGGGACCAAGCACAGCCTGGGGGACCAAGAGCAACCAGGGGGACCAAGCACAGCCTGGGGGACCAAGAGCAACCAGGGGGACCAAGCACAGCCTGGGGGACCAAGCACAGCCTGGGGGACCAAGAGCAACCAAGGGGACCAAGCACTGCCTGTGGGACCAAGCACAGCCTGGGGGACCAAGCACAGCTTGGGGGACCAAGCACAGCCAGGGCGACCAAGCACAGCCTGGGGGGCCAAGCACAGCCTGGGGGACCAAGCACAGCCTGGGGGACCAAGCACAGCCTGGGGGACCAAGCACAGCCAGGGGGACCAAGCACAGCCTGGGGGACCAAGCACAGCCTGGGGGACCAAGCACAGCCTGGGGGACCAAGCACAGCCTGGGGGACCAAGCACAGCCTGGGGGACCAAGCACAGCTTGAGGGACCAAGCACAGCCTGGGGGACCAAGCACAGCCTGGGGGACCAAGAGCAACCAAGGGGACCAAGCACAGCCTGGGGGACCAAGAGCAACCAGGGGGACCAAGCACAGCCTGGGGGACCAAGCACAGCCTGGGGGACCAAGAGCAACCAAGGGGACCAAGCACAGCCTGTGGGACCAAGCACAGCCTGGGGGACCAAGCACAGCTTGGGGGACCAAGCACAGCCAGGGCGACCAAGCACAGCCTGGGGGACCAAGCACAGCCTGGGGGACCAAGAGCACCCAATGGGACCAAGCACAGCCTGGGGGACCAAGCACAGCCTGGGGGACCAAGAGCAACCAGGGGGACCAAGCACAGCCTGGGGGACCAAGCACAGCCTGGGGGTCCAAGCACAGCCTGGGGGACCAAGAGCAACCAGGGGGACCAAGCACTGCCTGGGGGACCAAGAGAAACCAAGGGGACCAAGCACAGCCTGGGGGACCAAGCACAGCCTGGGGGACCAAGCACAGCCTGGGGGACCAAGAGCAACCAAGGGGACCAAGCACAGCCTGGGGGACCAAGAGCAACCAAGGGGACCAAGCACAGCCTGGGGGACCAAGCACAGCCTGGGGGACCAAGAGCAACCAGGGGGACCAAGCACTGCCTGGGGGACCAAGAGAAACCAGGGGGACCAAGCACAGCCTGGGGGACCAAGCACAGCCAGGGGGGCCAAGCACAGCCTGGGGGACCAAGCACAGCCTGGGGGACCAAGAGCAACCAGGGGGACCAAGCACAGCCTGGGGGACCAAGCAGAGCCTGGGGGACCAAGAGCAACCAGGAGGACCAAGCACAGCCTGGGGGACCAAGAGCAACAAGGGGGACCAAGCACAGCCTGGGGGTCCAAGCACAGCCTGGGGGACCAAGAACAGTCTGGGGGACCAAGCACAGCCAGGGGGACCAAGCACAGCCTGGGGGACCAAGCACAGCCTGGGGGACCAAGCACAGCCTGGGGGACCAAGCACAGCTTGAGGGACCAAGCACAGCCTGGGGGTCCAAGCACAGCCAGGGGGACCAAGCACAGCCTTGGGGACCAAGCACAGCCTGGGGGACCAAGAGCAACCAGGGGGACCAAGCACAGCCTGGGGGACCAAGCACAGCCAGGGGGACCAAGCACAGCCTGGGGGACCAAGAGCAACCAGGGGGACCAAGCACAGCCTGGGGGACCAAGAGCAATCAGGGGGACCAAGCACAGCCTGGGGGTCCAAGCACAGCCTGGGGGACCAAGAGCAACCAGGGGGACCAAGCACTGCCTCGGGGACCAAGAGAAACCAAGGGGACCAAGCACAGCCTGGGGGACCAAGCACAGCATGGGGGACCAAGCACAGCCTGGGGGACCAAGCACAGTCAGGGGGACCAAGCACAGCCTGGGGGGACAAGCACAGCCTGGGGGACCAAGCACAGCCTGGGGGACCAAGCACAGTCTGGGGGACCAAGCACAGCCAGGGGGACCAAGCACAGCCTGGGGGACCAAGCACAGCCTGGGGGACCAATCACAGCTTGAGGGACCAAGCACAGCCTGGGGGACCAAGCACAGCCTGGGGGACCAAGAGCAACAAAGGGGACCAAGCACAGCCTGGGGGACCAAGAGCAACCAAGGGGACCAAGCACAGCCTGGGGGACCAAGAGCAACCAGGGGGACCAAGCACAGCCTGGGGGACCAAGAGCAACCAGGGGGACCAAGCACAGCCTGGGGGACCAAGAGCAACCAGGGGAACCAAGCACAGCCTGGGGGACCAAGCACAGCCTGGGGGACCAAGCACAGCCTGGGGGACCAAGAGCAACCAAGGGGACCAAGCACAGCCTGGGGGACCAAGAGCAACCAGGGGGACCAAGCACAGCCTGGGGGACCAAGCACAGCCTGGGGGACCAAGCACAGCCTGGGGGACCAAGCACAGCCTGGGGGACCAAGAGCAACCAGGGGGACCAAGCACAGCCTGGGGGACCAAGAGCAACCAGGGGGACCAAGCACAGCCTGGGGGACCAAGCACAGCCTGGGGGACCAAGAGCAACCAAGGGGACCAAGCACAGCCTGGGGGACCAAGAGCAACCAGGGGGACCAAGCACAGCCAGGGGGACCAAGCACAGCCTGGGGGACCAAGCACAGCCTGGGGGACCAAGCACAGCCTGGGGGACCAAGCACAGCTTGAGGGACCAAGCACAGCCTGGGGGACCAAGCACAGCCTGGGGGACCAAGAGCAACCAAGGGGACCAAGCACAGCCTGGGAGACCAAGAGCAACCAGGGGGACCAAGCACAGCCTGGGGGACCAAGCACAGCCTGGGGGACCAAGCACAGCCAGGGGGACCAAGCACAGCCTGGGGGACCAAGCACAGACTGGGGGACCAAGAACAGTCTGGGGGACCAAGCACAGCCAGGGGGACCAAGCACAGCCTGGGGACCAAGCACAGCCTTGGGGACCAAGCACAGCCAGGGGGACCAAGCACAGCCTTGAGGACCAAGCACAGCCTGGGGGACCAAGAGCAACCAGGGGGAACAAGCACAGCCTGGGGGACCAAGCACAGCCAGGGGGACCAAGGACAGCCTGGGGGACCAAGAGCAACCAAGGGGACCAAGCACAGCCTGGGGGACCAAGAGCAACCAGGGGACCAAGCACAGCCTGGGGGACCAAGCACAGCCTGGGGGACCAAGCACAGCCTGGGGGACCAAGCACAGCCTGGGGGACCAAGAGCAACCAAGGGGACCAAGCACAGCCTGGGGGACCAAGAGCAACCAGGGGGACCAAGCACAGCCTGGGGGACCAAGAGCAACCAAGGGGACCAAGCACAGCCTGGGGGACCAAGAGCAACCAGGGGGACCAAGCACAGCCTGGGGGACCAAGAGCAACCAGGGGGACCAAGCACAGCCTGGGGGACCAAGCACAGCCTGGGGGACCAAGAGCAACCAAGGGGACCAAGCACTGCCTGTGGGACCAAGCACAGCCTGGGGGACCAAGCACAGCTTGGGGGACCAAGCACAGCCAGGGCGACCAAGCACAGCCTGGGGGGCCAAGCACAGCCTGGGGGACCAAGCACAGCCTGGGGGACCAAGCACAGCCTGGGGGACCAAGCACAGCCAGGGGGACCAAGCACAGCCTGGGGGACCAAGCACAGCCTGGGGGACCAAGCACAGCCTGGGGGACCAAGCACAGCCTGGGGGACCAAGCACAGCTTGAGGGACCAAGCACAGCCTGGGGGACCAAGCACAGCCTGGGGGACCAAGAGCAACCAAGGGGACCAAGCACAGCCTGGGGGACCAAGAGCAACCAGGGGGACCAAGCACAGCCTGGGGGACCAAGCACAGCCTGGGGGACCAAGAGCAACCAAGGGGACCAAGCACAGCCTGTGGGACCAAGCACAGCCTGGGGGACCAAGCACAGCTTGGGGGACCAAGCACAGCCAGGGCGACCAAGCACAGCCTGGGGGACCAAGCACAGCCTGGGGGACCAAGAGCACCCAATGGGACCAAGCACAGCCTGGGGGACCAAGCACAGCCTGGGGGACCAAGAGCAACCAGGGGGACCAAGCACAGCCTGGGGGACCAAGCACAGCCTGGGGGTCCAAGCACAGCCTGGGGGACCAAGAGCAACCAGGGGGACCAAGCACTGCCTGGGGGACCAAGAGAAACCAAGGGGACCAAGCACAGCCTGGGGGACCAAGCACAGCCTGGGGGACCAAGCACAGCCTGGGGGACCAAGAGCAACCAAGGGGACCAAGCACAGCCTGGGGGACCAAGAGCAACCAAGGGGACCAAGCACAGCCTGGGGGACCAAGCACAGCCTGGGGGACCAAGAGCAACCAGGGGGACCAAGCACTGCCTCGGGGACCAAGAGAAACCAGGGGGACCAAGCACAGCCTGGGGGACCAAGCACAGCCAGGGGGACCAAGCACAGCCTGGGGGACCAAGCACAGCCTGGGGGACCAAGAGCAACCAGGGGGACCAAGCACAGCCTGGGGGACCAAGCAGAGCCTGGGGGACCAAGAGCAACCAGGAGGACCAAGCACAGCCTGGGGGACCAAGAGCAACAAGGGGGACCAAGCACAGCCCGGGGGTCCAAGCACAGCCTGGGGGACCAAGAACAGTCTGGGGGACCAAGCACAGCCAGGGGGACCAAGCACAGCCTGGGGGACCAAGCACAGCCTGGGGGACCAAGCACAGCCTGGGGGACCAAGCACAGCTTGAGGGACCAAGCACAGCCTGGGGGTCCAAGCACAGCCAGGGGGACCAAGCACAGCCTTGGGGACCAAGCACAGCCTGGGGGACCAAGAGCAACCAGGGGGACCAAGCACAGCCTGGGGGACCAAGCACAGCCAGGGGGACCAAGCACAGCCTGGGGGACCAAGAGCAACCAGGGGGACCAAGCACAGCCTGGGGGACCAAGAGCAACCAGGGGGACCAAGCACAGCCTGGGGGTCCAAGCACAGCCTGGGGGACCAAGAGCAACCAGGGGGACCAAGCACTGCCTCGGGGACCAAGAGAAACCAAGGGGACCAAGCACAGCCTGGGGGACCAAGCACAGCCTGGGGGACCAAGCACAGCCTGGGGGACCAAGAGCAACCAAGGGGACCAAGCACAGCCTGGGGGACCAAGAGCAACCAAGGGGACCAAGCACAGCCTGGGGGACCAAGCACAGCCTGGGGGACCAAAAGCAACCAGGGGGACCAAGCACTGCCTGGGGGACCAAGAGAAACCAGGGGGACCAAGCACAGCCTGGGGGACCAAGCACAGCCAGGGGGACAAAGCACAGCCTGGGGGACCAAGCACAGCCTGGGGGACCAAGAGCAACCAGGGGGACCAAGCACAGCCTGGGGGACCAAGCAAAGCCTGGGGGACCAAGAGCAACCAGGGGGACCAAGCACAGCCTGGGGGACCAAGAGCAACAAGGGGGACCAAGCACAGCCTGGGGGTCCAAGCACAGCCTGGGGGACCAAGAACAGTCTGGGGGACCAAGCACAGCCAGGGGGACCAAGCACAGCCTGGGGGACCAATCACAGCCTGGGGGACCAAGCACAGCCTGGGGGACCAAGCACAGCTTGAGGGACCAAGCACAGCCTGGGGGACCAAGCACAGCCAGGGGGACCAAGCACAGCCTTGGGGACCAAGCACAGCCTGGGGGACCAAGAGCAACCAGGGGGACCAAGCACAGCCTGGGGGACCAAGCACAGCCAGGGGGACCAAGCACAGCCTGGGGGACCAAGAGCAACCAAGGGGACCAAGCACAGCCTGGGGGACCAAGAGCAACCAGGGGACCAAGCACAGCCTGGGGGACCAAGCACAGCCTGGGGGACCAAGAGCAACCAAGGGGACCAAGCACAGACTGGGGGACCAAGAGCAACCAGGGGGACCAATCACAGCCAGGGGGACCAAGCACAGCATGGGGGACCAAGCACAGCCTGGGGGACCAAGCACAGTCAGGGGGACCAAGCACAGCCTGGGGGGCCAAGCACAGCCTGGGGGACCAAGCACAGCCTGGGGGACCAAGCACAGTTTGGGGGACCAAGCACAGCCAGGGGGACCAAGCACAGCCTGGGGGACCAAGCACAGCCTGGGGGACCAATCACAGCTTGAGGGACCAAGCACAGCCTGGGGGGGGGGACTAAGCACAGCCTGGGGGACCAAGAGCAACAAAGGGGACCAAGCACAGCCTGGGGGACCAAGAGCAACCAAGGGGACCAAGCACAGCCTGGGGGACCAAGCACAGCCTGGGGGACCAAGAGCAACCAGGGGGACCAAGCACAGCCTGGGGGACCAAGCACAGCCTGGGGGACCAAGAGCAACCAAGGGGACCAAGCACAGCCTGGGGGACCAAGAGCAAGCAGGGGGACCAAGCACAGCCTGGGGGACCAAGCACAGCCTGTGGGACCAAGCACAGCCCTTGGGATCAAGAGCAACCAGGGGGACCAAGCACAGCCTGGGGGACCAAGCACAGCCTGGGGGACCAAGAGCAACCAGGGGGACCAAGCACAGCCTGGGGGACCAAGAGCAACCAGGGGGACCAAGCACAGCCTGGGGGACCAAGCACAACCTGGGGGACCAAGAGCAACCAAGGGGACCAAGCACAGCCTGGGGGACCAAGAGCAACCAGGGGGACCAAGCACAGCCAGGGGGACCAAGCACAGCCTGGGGGACCAAGCACAGCCTGGGGGACCAAGCACAGCTTGAGGGACCAAGCACAGCCTGGGGGACCAAGCACAGCCTGGGGGACCAAGAGCAACCAAGGGGACCAAGCACAGCCCGGGAGACCAAGAGCAACCAGGGGGACCAAGCACAGCCTGGGGGACCAAGCACAGCCTGGGGGACCAAGCACAGCCAGGGGGACCAAGCACAGCCTGGGGGACCAAGCACAGACTGGGGGACCAAGAACAGTCTGGGGGACCAAGCACAGCCAGGGGGACCAAGCACAGCCTGGGGGACCAAGCACAGCCTTGGGGACCAAGCACAGCCTGGGGGACCAAGCACAGCCAGGGGGACCAAGCACAGCCTTGAGGACCAAGCACAGCCAGGGGGACCAAGCACAGCCTGGGGGACCAAGCACAGCCTTGGGGACCAAGCACAGCCTGGGGGACCAAGCACAGCCAGGGGGACCAAGCACAGCCTTGAGGACCAAGCACAGCCTGGGGGACCAAGAGCAACCAGGGGGAACAAGCACAGCCTGGGGGACCAAGCACAGCCAGGGGGACCAAGGACAGCCTTGGGGACCAAGAGCAACCAAGGGGACCAAGCACAGCCTGGGGGACCAAGAGCTACCAGGGGACCAAGCACAGCCTGGGGGACCAAGCACAGCCTGGGGGACCAAGCACAGCCTGGGGGACCAAGAGCAACCAAGGGGACCAAGCACAGCCTGGGGGACCAAGAGCAACCAGGCCAGGACCAAGCACAGCCAGGGGGACCAAGCACAGCATGGGGGACCAAGCACAGCCTGGGGGACCGAGCACAGCCTGGGGGACCGAGCACAGCCAGGGGGACCAAGCACAGCCTGGGGGACCAAGCACAGCCTGGGGGACCAAGCACAGCCAGGGGGACCAAGCACAGCCTGGGGGACCAAGCACAGCCTGGGGGACCAAGCACAGCCTGGGGGACCAAGCACAGCTTGAGGGTCCAAGCACAGCCTGGGGGACCAAGCACAGCCTGGGGGACCAAGAGCAACCAAGGGGACCAAGCACAGCCTGGGGGACCAAGAGCAACCAGGGGGACCAAGCACAGCCTGGGGGACCAAGCACAGCCTAGGGGACCAAGAGCAACCAAGGGGACCAAGCACAGCCTGTGGGACCAAGCACAGCCTGGGGGACCAAGCACAGCTTGGGGGACCAAGCACAGCCAGGGCGACCAAGCACAGCCTGGGGGACCAAGCACAGCCTGGGGGACCAAGAGCACCTAATGGGACCAAGCACAGCCTGGGGGACCAAGCACAGCCTGGGGGACCAAGAGCAACCAGGGGGACCAAGCACAGCCTGGGGGACCAAGAGCAACCAGGGGGACCAAGCACAGCCTGGGGGACCAAGCACAGCCTGGGGGTCCAAGCACAGCCTGGGGGACCAAGAGCAACCAGGGGGACCAAGCACTGCCTGGGGGACCAAGAGAAACCAAGGGGACCAAGCACAGCCTGGGGGACCAAGCACAGCCTGGGGGACCAAGCACAGCCTGGGGGACCAAGAGCAACCAAGGGGACCAAGCACAGCCTGGGGGACCAAGAGCAACCAAGGGGACCAAGCACAGCCTGGGGGACAAAGCACAGCCTGGGGGACCAAGAGCAACCAGGGGGACCAAGCACTGCCTAGGGGACCAAGAGAAACCAGGGGGACCAAGCACAGCCTGGGGGACCAAGCACAGCCAGGGGGACCAAGCACAGCCTGGGGGACCAAGCACAGCCTG
The DNA here is from genome assembly GCF_964263255.1 of Lissotriton vulgaris. Taxonomy (NCBI): domain Eukaryota; kingdom Metazoa; phylum Chordata; class Amphibia; order Caudata; family Salamandridae; genus Lissotriton; species Lissotriton vulgaris. The sequence continues at coordinate 1,025,189,243 of NC_141698.1, forward strand.
AGGGACCAAGAGCAACCAGGGGGACCAAGCACAGCCTGGGGGGCCAAGCAGAGCCTGGGGGACCAAGAGCAACCAGGGGGACCAAGCACTGCCTGGGGGACCAAGAGAAACCAAGGGGACCAAGCACAGCCTGGGGGACCAAGCACAGACTGGGGGACCAAGAGCAACCAAGGGGACCAAGCACAGCCTGGGGGACCAAGAGCAACCAAGGGGACCAAGCACAGCCTGGGGGACCAAGCACAGCCTGGGGGACCAAGAGCAACCAGGGGGACCAAGCACTGCCTGGGGGACCAAGAGAAACCAGGGGGACCAATCACAGCCTGGGGGACCAAGCACAGCCAGGGGGACCAAGCACAGCCTGGGGGACCAAGCACAGCCTGGGGGACCAAGAGCAACCAGGGGGACCAAGCACAGCCTGGGGGACCAAGCACAGCCAGGGGGACCAAGCACAGCTGGGGGACCAAGCACAGCCAGGGGGATGAAGCACAGCCTGGGGGACCAAGCACAGCGTGGGGGACCAAGAGCAACCAAGGGGACCAAGCACAGCCTGGGGGACCAAGAGCAACCAAGGGGACCAAGCACAGCCTGGGGGACCAAGAGCAACCAAGGGGACCAAGCACAGCCTGGGGGACCAAGCACAGCCTGGGGGACCAAGAGCAACTAGGGGGACCAAGCACAGCCTGGGGGACCAAGAGCAACCAGGGGGACCAAGCACAGCCTGGGGGACCAAGCACAGCCTGGGGGACCAAGAGCAACCAGGGGGACCAAGCACAGCCTGGGGGACCAAGAGCAACCAGGGGGACCAAGCACAGCCTGGGGGACCAAGCACAGCCTGGGGGACCAAGAGCAACCAGGGGGACCAAGCACAGCCTGGGGGACCAAGCACAGCCTAGGGGACCAAACACAGCCTGCGGGACCAAGAGCAACCAGGGGGACCAAGCACAGCCTGGGGGACCAAGCACAGCCAGGGGGACCAAGCACAGCCTGGGGGACCAAGCACAGCCTGGGGGACCAAGAGCAACCAAGGGGATCAAGCACAGCCTGGGGGACCAAGAGCAACCAGGGGGACCAAGCACTGCCTGGGGGACCAAGCACAGCCTGGGGGACCAAGCACAGCCTGGGGGACCAAGAGCAACCAGGGGGACCAAGCACAGCCTTGGGGACCAAGCGCAGCCTGGGGGACCAAGAGCAACCAGGGGGACCAAGCACAGCCTGGGGGACCAAGCACAGCCTGGGGGACCAAGCACAGCCTGGGGGACCAAGAGCAACCAGGGGGACCAAGCACAGCCTGGGGGACCAAGCACAGCCTGGGGGACCAAGCACAGCCAGGGGGACCAAGAGCAACCAAGGGGACCAAGCACAGCCTGGGGGACCAAGAGCAACCAGGGGGACCAAGCACAGCCTGGGGGACCAAGCACCGCCTGGGGGACCAAGCACAGTCTGGGGGACCAAGCACCGCCTGGGGGACCAAGCACAGCCTGGGAGACCAAGCACAGCCTGGGGGACCAAGTGCAACCAAGGGGACCAAGCACAGCCTGGGGGACCAAGAGCAACCAGGGGGACCAAGCACAGCCTGGGGGACCAAGTGCATCCAAGGGGACCAAGCACAGCCTGGGGGACCACGCACAGCCTGGGGCACCAAGAGCAACCAGGGGGACCAAGCACAGCCAGGGGGACCAACCACCGCCTGGGGGACCAAGCACAGCCTGGGGGACCAAGCACAGCCTGGGGGACCAACAGCAACCAAGGGGACCAAGCACAGCCTGGGGGACCAAGAGCAACCAGGGGGACCAAGCACGGCCTGGGGGACCAAGCACAGCCTGGGGGACCAAGCACAGCCTGGGGTATCAAGAGCAACCAGGGGGACCAAGCACAGCCTGGGGGACCAAGAGCAACCAGGGGGACCAAGCACAGCATGGGGGACCAAGCACAGCCAGGGGGACCAAGCACAGCCTGGGGGACCAAGCACAGCCTGGGGGACCAAGCACAGCTTGAGGGACCAAGCACAGCCTGGGGGACCAAGCACAGCCTGGGGGACCAAGAGCAACCAAGGGGACCAAGCACAGCCCGGGAGACCAAGAGCAACCAGGGGGACCAAGCACAGCCTGGGGGACCAAGCACAGCCTGGGGGACCAAGCACAGCCAGGGGGACCAAGCACAGCCTGGGGGACAAAGCACAGACTGGGGGACCAAGAACAGTCTGGGGGACCAAGCACAGCCAGGGGGACCAAGCACAGCCTGGGGGACCAAGCACAGCCTGGGGGACCAAGCACAGCCAGGGGGACCAAGCACAGCCTTGAGGACCAAGCACAGCCTGGGGGACCAAGAGCAACCAGGGGGAACAAGCACAGCCTGGGGGACCAAGCACAGACAGGGGGACCAAGGACAGCCTTGGGGACCAAGAGCAACCAAGGGGACCAAGCACAGCCTGGGGGACCAAGAGCAACCAGGGGACCAAGCACAGCCTGGGGGACCAAGCACAGCCTGGGGGACCAAGCACAGCCTGGGGGACCAAGCACAGCCTGGGGGACCAAGAGCAACCAAGGGGACCAAGCACAGCCTGGGGGACCAAGCACAGCCAGGGGGACCAAGCACAGCCTGGGGGACCAAGCACAGCCTGGGGGACCAAGAGCAACCAGGGGGACCAAGCACAGCCTGGGGGACCAAGCAGAGCCTGGGGGACCAAGAGCAACCAGGAGGACCAAGCACAGCCTGGGGGACCAAGAGCAACAAGGGGGACCAAGCACAGCCTGGGGGTCCAAGCACAGCCTGGGGGACCAAGAACAGTCTGGGGGACCAAGCACAGCCAGGGGGACCAAGCACAGCCTGGGGGACCAAGCACAGCCTGGGGGACCAAGCACAGCCTGGGGGACCAAGCACAGCTTGAGGGACCAAGCACAGCCTGGGGGTCCAAGCACAGCCAGGGGGACCAAGCACAGCCTTGGGGACCAAGCACAGCCTGGGGGACCAAGAGCAACCAGGGGGACCAAGCACAGCCAGGGGGACCAAGCACAGCCTGGGGGACCAAGAGCAACCAGGGGGACCAAGCACAGCCTGGGGGACCAAGAGCAACCAGGGGGACCAAGCACAGCCTGGGGGTCCAAGCACAGCCTGGGGGACCAAGAGCAACCAGGGGGACCAAGCACTGCCTCGGGGACCAAGAGAAACCAAGGGGACCAAGCACAGCCTGGGGGACCAAGCACAGCCTGGGGGACCAAGCACAGCCTGGGGGACCAAGAGCAACCAAGGGGACCAAGCACAGCCTGGGGGACCAAGAGCAACCAAGGGGACCAAGCACAGCCTGGGGGACCAAGCACAGCCTGGGGGACCAAGAGCAACCAGGGGGACCAAGCACTGCCTGGGGGACCAAGAGAAACCAGGGGGACCAAGCACAGCCTGGGGGACCAAGCACAGCCAGGGGGACAAAGCACAGCCTGGGGGACCAAGCACAGCCTGGGGGACCAAGAGCAACCAGGGGGACCAAGCACAGCCTGGGGGACCAAGCAAAGCCTGGGGGACCAAGAGCAACCAGGGGGACCAAGCACAGCCTGGGGGACCAAGAGCAACAAGGGGGACCAAGCACAGCCTGGGGGTCCAAGCACAGCCTGGGGGACCAAGAACAGTCTGGGGGACCAAGCACAGCCAGGGGGACCAAGCACAGCCTGGGGGACCAATCACAGCCTGGGGGACCAAGCACAGCCTGGGGGACCAAGCACAGCTTGAGGGACCAAGCACAGCCTGGGGGACCAAGCACAGCCTGGGGGACCAAGCACAGCCAGGGGGACCAAGCACAGCCTTGGGGACCAAGCACTGCCTGGGGGACCAAGAGCAACCAGGGGGACCAAGCACAGCCTGGGGGACCAAGCACAGCCAGGGGGACCAAGCACAGCCTGGGGGACCAAGAGCAACCAAGGGGACCAAGCACAGCCTGGGGGACCAAGAGCAACCAGGGGACCAAGCACAGCCTGGGGGACCAAGCACAGCCTGGGGGACCAAGAGCAACCAAGGGGACCAAGCACAGACTGGGGGACCAAGAGCAACCAGGGGGACCAATCACAGCCAGGGGGACCAAGCACAGCATGGGGGACCAAGCACAGCCTGGGGGACCAAGCACAGTCAGGGGGACCAAGCACAGCCTGGGGGGCCAAGCACAGCCTGGGGGACCAAGCACAGCCTGGGGGACCAAGCACAGTTTGGGGGACCAAGCACAGCCAGGGGGACCAAGCACAGCCTGGGGGACCAAGCACAGCCTGGGGGACCAATCACAGCTTGAGGGACCAAGCACAGCCTGGGGGGGGGGACTAAGCACAGCCTGGGGGACCAAGAGCAACAAAGGGGACCAAGCACAGCCTGGGGGACCAAGAGCAACCAAGGGGACCAAGCACAGCCTGGGGGACCAAGCACAGCCTGGGGGACCAAGAGCAACCAGGGGGACCAAGCACAGCCTGGGGGACCAAGAGCAACCAGGGGGACCAAGCACAGCCTGGGGGACCAAGCACAGCCTGGGGGACCAAGAGCAACCAAGGGGACCAAGCACAGCCTGGGGGACCAAGAGCAAGCAGGGGGACCAAGCACAGCCTGGGGGACCAAGCACAGCCTGGGGGACCAAGCACAGCCCTTGGGATCAAGAGCAACCAGGGGGACCAAGCACAGCCTGGGGGACCAAGCACAGCCTGGGGGACCAAGAGCAACCAGGGGGACCAAGCACAGCCTGGGGGACCAAGAGCAACCAGGGGGACCAAGCACAGCCTGGGGGACCAAGCACAACCTGGGGGACCAAGAGCAACCAAGGGGACCAAGCACAGCCTGGGGGACCAAGAGCAACCAGGGGGACCAAGCACAGCCAGGGGGACCAAGCACAGCCTGGGGGACCAAGCACAGCCTGGGGGACCAAGCACAGCTTGAGGGACCAAGCACAGCCTGGGGGACCAAGCACAGCCTGGGGGACCAAGAGCAACCAAGGGGACCAAGCACAGCCCGGGAGACCAAGAGCAACCAGGGGGACCAAGCACAGCCTGGGGGACCAAGCACAGCCTGGGGGACCAAGCACAGCCAGGGGGACCAAGCACAGCCTGGGGGACCAAGCACAGACTGGGGGACCAAGAACAGTCTGGGGGACCAAGCACAGCCAGGGGGACCAAGCACAGCCTGGGGGACCAAGCACAGCCTTGAGGACCAAGCACAGCCAGGGGGACCAAGCACAGCCTGGGGGACCAAGCACAGCCTTGGGGACCAAGCACAGCCTGGGGGACCAAGCACAGCCAGGGGGACCAAGCACAGCCTTGAGGACCAAGCACAGCCTGGGGGACCAAGAGCAACCAGGGGGAACAAGCACAGCCTGGGGGACCAAGCACAGCCAGGGGGACCAAGGACAGCCTTGGGGACCAAGAGCAACCAAGGGGACCAAGCACAGCCTGGGGGACCAAGAGCAACCAGGGGACCAAGCACAGCCTGGGGGACCAAGCACAGCCTGGGGGACCAAGCACAGCCTGGGGGACCAAGCACAGCCTGGGGGACCAAGCACAGCCTTGGGGACCAAGAGCAACCAGGGGGACCAAGCACAGCCTGGGGGACCAAGAGCAACCAGGCCAGGACCAAGCACAGCCAGGGGGACCAAGCACAGCATGGGGGACCAAGCACAGCCTGGGGGACCGAGCACAGCCTGGGGGACCGAGCACAGCCAGGCGGACCAAGCACAGCCTGGGGGACCAAGCACAGCCTGGGGGACAAAGCACAGCCAGGGGGACCAAGCACAGCCTGGGGGACCAAGCACAGCCTGGGGGACCAAGCACAGCCTGGGGGACCAAGCACAGCTTGAGGGTCCAAGCACAGCCTGGGGGACCAAGCACAGCCTGGGGGACCAAGAGCAACCAAGGGGACCAAGCACAGCCTGGGGGACCAAGAGCAACCAGGGGGACCAAGCACAGCCTGGGGGACCAAGCACAGCCTGGGGGACCAAGAGCAACCAAGGGGACCAAGCACAGCCTGTGGGACCAAGCACAGCCTGGGGGACCAAGCACAGCTTGGGGGACCAAGCACAGCCAGGGCGACCAAGCACAGCCTGGGGGACCAAGCACAGCCTGGGGGACCAAGAGCACCTAATGGGACCAAGCACAGCCTGGGGGACCAAGCACAGCCTGGGGGACCAAGAGCAACCAGGGGGACCAAGCACAGCCTGGGGGACCAAGAGCAACCAGGGGGACCAAGCACAGCCTGGGGGACCAAGCACAGCCTGGGGGTCCAAGCACAGCCTGGGGGACCAAGAGCAACCAGGGGGAACAAGCACTGCCTGGGGGACCAAGAGAAACCAAGGGGACCAAGCACAGCCTGGGGGACCAAGCACAGCCTGGGGGACCAAGCACAGCCTGGGGGACCAAGAGCAACCAAGGGGACCAAGCACAGCCTGGGGGACCAAGAGCAACCAAGGGGACCAAGCACAGCCTGGGGGACAAAGCACAGCCTGGGGGACCAAGAGCAACCAGGGGGACCAAGCACTGCCTAGGGGACCAAGAGAAACCAGGGGGACCAAGCACAGCCTGGGGGACCAAGCACAGCCAGGGGGACCAAGCACAGCCTGGGGGACCAAGCACAGCCTGGGGTACCAAGAGCAACCAGGGGGACCAAGCACAGCCTGGGGGGCCAAGCAGAGCCTGGGGGACCAAGAGCAACCAGGGGGACCAAGCACTGCCTGGGGGACCAAGAGAAACCAAGGGGACCAAGCACAGCCTGGGGGACCAAGCACAGACTGGGGGACCAAGAGCAACCAAGGGGACCAAGCACAGCCTGGGGGACCAAGAGCAACCAAGGGGACCAAGCACAGCCTGGGGGACCAAGCACAGCCTGGGGGACCAAGAGCAACCAGGGGGACCAAGCACTGCCTGGGGGACCAAGAGAAACCAGGGGGACCAATCACAGCCTGGGGGACCAAGCACAGCCAGGGGGACCAAGCACAGCCTGGGGGACCAAGCACAGCCTGGGGGACCAAGAGCAACCAGGGGGACCAAGCACAGCCTGGGGGACCAAGCACAGCCAGGGGGACCAAGCACAGCTGGGGGACCAAGCACAGCCAGGGGGATGAAGCACAGCCTGGGGGACCAAGCACAGCGTGGGGGACCAAGAGCAACCAAGGGGACCAAGCACAGCCTGGGGGACCAAGAGCAACCAAGGGGACCAAGCACAGCCTGGGGGACCAAGAGCAACCAAGGGGACCAAGCACAGCCTGGGGGACCAAGAGCAACTAGGGGGACCAAGCACAGCCTGGGGGACCAAGAGCAACCAGGGGGACCAAGCACAGCCTGGGGGACCAAGCACAGCCTGGGGGACCAAGAGCAACCAGGGGGACCAAGCACAGCCTGGGGGACCAAGAGCAACCAGGGGGACCAAGCACAGCCTGGGGGACCAAGCACAGCCTGGGGGACCAAGAGCAACCAGGGGGACCAAGCACAGCCTGGGGGACCAAGCACAGCCTAGGGGACCAAACACAGCCTGCGGGACCAAGAGCAACCAGGGGGACCAAGCACAGCCTGGGGGACCAAGCACAGCCAGGGGGACCAAGCACAGCCTGGGGGACCAAGCACAGCCTGGGGGACCAAGAGCAACCAAGGGGATCAAGCACAGCCTGGGGGACCAAGAGCAACCAGGGGGACCAAGCACTGCCTGGGGGACCAAGCACAGCCTGGGGGACCAAGCACAGCCTGGGGGACCAAGAGCAACCAGGGGGACCAAGCACAGCCTTGGGGACCAAGCGCAGCCTGGGGGACCAAGAGCAACCAGGGGGACCAAGCACAGCCTGGGGGACCAAGCACAGCCTGGGGGACCAAGCACAGCCTGGGGGACCAAGAGCAACCAGGGGGACCAAGCACAGCCTGGGGGACCAAGCACAGCCTGGGGGACCAAGCACAGCCAGGGGGACCAAGAGCAACCAAGGGGACCAAGCACAGCCTGGGGGACCAAGAGCAACCAGGGGGACCAAGCACAGCCTGGGGGACCAAGCACCGCCTGGGGGACCAAGCACAGTCTGGGGGACCAAGCACCGCCTGGGGGACCAAGCACAGCCTGGGAGACCAAGCACAGCCTGGGGGACCAAGTGCAACCAAGGGGACCAAGCACAGCCTGGGGGACCAAGAGCAACCAGGGGGACCAAGCACAGCCTGGGGGACCAAGTGCATCCAAGGGGACCAAGCACAGCCTGGGGGACCACGCACAGCCTGGGGCACCAAGAGCAACCAGGGGGACCAAGCACAGCCAGGGGGACCAACCACCGCCTGGGGGACCAAGCACAGCCTGGGGGACCAAGCACAGCCTGGGGGACCAACAGCAACCAAGGGGACCAAGCACAGCCTGGGGGACCAAGAGCAACCAGGGGGACCAAGCACGGCCTGGGGGACCAAGCACAGCCTGGGGGACCAAGCACAGCCTGGGGTATCAAGAGCAACCAGGGGGACCAAGCACAGCCTGGGGGACCAAGAGCAACCAGGGGGACCAAGCACAGCATGGGGGACCAAGCACAGCCAGGGGGACCAAGCACAGCCTGGGGGACCAAGCACAGCCTGGGGGACCAAGCACAGCTTGAGGGACCAAGCACAGCCTGGGGGACCAAGCACAGCCTGGGGGACCAAGAGCAACCAAGGGGACCAAGCACAGCCCGGGAGACCAAGAGCAACCAGGGGGACCAAGCACAGCCTGGGGGACCAAGCACAGCCAGGGGGACCAAGCACAGCCTGGGGGACCAAGCACAGTCTGGGGGACCAAGCACAGCCTGGGGGACCAACAGCAACCAAGGGGACCAAGCACAGCCTGGGGGACCAAGAGCAACCAGGGGGACCAAGCACGGCCTGGGGGACCAAGCACAGCCTGGGGGACCAAGCACAGCCTGGGGTATCAAGAGCAACCAGGGGGACCAAGCACAGCCTGGGGGACCAAGAACAGTCTGGGGGACCAAGCACAGCCAGGGGGACCAAGCACAGCCTGGGGGACCAAGCACAGCCTGGGGGACCAAGCACAGCCTGGGGGACCAAGCACAGCCAGGGGGACCAAGCACAGCCTTGAGGACCAAGCACAGCCTGGGGGACCAAGAGCAACCAGGGGGAACAAGCACAGCCTGGGGGACCAAGCACAGACAGGGGGACCAAGGACAGCCTTGGGGACCAAGAGCAACCAAGGGGACCAAGCACAGCCTGGGGGACCAAGAGCAACCAGGGGACCAAGCACAGCCTGGGGGACCAAGCACAGCCTGGGGGACCAAGCACAGCCTGGGGGACCAAGCACAGCCTGGGGGACCAAGAGCAACCAAGGGGACCAAGCACAGCCTGGGGGACCAAGAGCAACCAGGCCAGGACCAAGCACAGCCAGCGGGACCAAGCACAGCATGGGGGACCAAGCACAGCCTGGGGGACCGAGCACAGCCAGGGGGACCAAGCACAGCCTGGGGGGCCAAGCACAGCCTGGGGGACAAAGCACAGCCTGGGGGACCAAGCACAGCCTGGGGGACCAAGCACAGCCAGGGGGACCAAGCACAGCCTGGGGGACCAAGCACAGCCTGGGGGACCAAGCACAGCCTGGGGGACCAAGCACAGCTTGAGGGTCCAAGCACAGCCTGGGGGACCATGCACAGCCTGGGGGACCAAGAGCAACCAAGGGGACCAAGCACAGCCTGGGGGACCAAGAGCAACCAGGGGGACCAAGCACAGCCTGGGGGACCAAGCACAGCCTGGGGGACCAAGAGCAACCAAGGGGACCAAGCACAGCCTGTGGGACCAAGCACAGCCTGGGGGACCAAGCACAGCTTGGGGGACCAAGCACAGCCAGGGCGACCAAGCACAGCCTGGGGGACCAAGCACAGCCTGGGGGACCAAGAGCACCTAATGGGACCAAGCACAGCCTGGGGGACCAAGCACAGCCTGGGGGACCAAGAGCAACCAGGGGGACCAAGCACAGCCTGGGGGACCAAGAGCAACCAGGGGGACCAAGCACAGCCTGGGGGACCAAGCACAGCCTGGGGGTCCAAGCACAGCCTGGGGGACCAAGAGCAACCAGGGGGACCAAGCACTGCCTGGGGGACCAAGAGAAACCAAGGGGACCAAGCACAGCCTGGGGGACCAAGCACAGCCTGGGGGACCAAGCACAGCCTGGGGGACCAAGAGCAACCAAGGGGACCAAGCACAGCCTGGGGGACCAAGAGCAACCAAGGGGACCAAGCACAGCCTGGGGGACAAAGCACAGCCTGGGGGACCAAGAGCAACCAGGGGGACCAAGCACTGCCTAGGGGACCAAGAGAAACCAGGGGGACCAAGCACAGCCTGGGGGACCAAGCACAGCCAGGGGGACCAAGCACAGCCTGGGGGACCAAGCACAGCCTGGGGGACCAAGAGCAACCAGGGGGACCAAGCACAGCCTGGGGGACCAAGCAGAGCCTGGGGGACCAAGAGCAACCAGGAGGACCAAGCACAGCCTGGGGGACCAAGAGCAACAAGGGGGACCAAGCACAGCCTGGGGGTCCAAGCACAGACCTGGGGACCAAGAACAGTCTGGGGGACCAAGCACAGCCAGGGGGACCAAGCACAGCCTGGGGGACCAAGCACAGCCTGGGGGACCAAGCACAGCCTGGGGGACCAAGAGCAACCAGGGGGACCAAGCACAGCCTGGGGGACCAAGCGCAACCTGGGGGACCAAGAGCAACCAGGGGGACCAAGCACAGCCTGGGGGACCAAGCACAGGCTGGGGGACCAAGAGCAACCAGGGGGACCAAGCACAGCCTGGGGGACCAAGAGCAACCAGGGGGACCAAGCACAGCCTGGGGGACCAAGCACAGCCTGGGGGACCAAGCACAGCCTGGGGGTCCAAGCACAGCCTGGGGGACCAAGAGCAACCAGGGGGACCAAGCACTGCCTGGGGGACCAAGAGAAACCAAGGGGACCAAGCACAGCCTGGGGGACCAAGCACAGACTGGGGGACCAAGAGCAACCAAGGGGAACAAGCACAGCCTGGGGGACCAAGAGCAACCAAGGGGACCAAGCACAGCCTGGGGGACCAAGCACAGCCTGGGGGACCAAGAGCAACCAGGGGGACCAAGCACTGCCTGGGGGACCAAGAGAAACCAGGGGGACCAAGCACAGCCTGGGGGACCAAGCACAGCCAGGGGGACCAAGCACAGCCTGGGGGACCAAGCACAGCCTGGGGGACCAAGAGCAACCAGGGGGACCAAGCACAGCCTGGGGGACCAAGCACAGCCAGGGGGACCAAGCACAGCTGGGGGACCAAGCACAGCCAGGGGGATGAAGCACAGCCTGGGGGACCAAGCACAGCGTGGGGGACCAAGAGCAACCAAGGGGACCAAGCACAGCCTGGGGGACCAAGAGCAACCAAGGGGACCAAGCACAGCCTGGGGGACCAAGAGCAACCAAGGGGACCAAGCACAGCCTGGGGGACCAAGCACAGCCTGGGGGACCAAGAGCAACTAGGGGGACCAAGCACAGCCTGGGGGACCAAGAGCAACCAGGGGGACCAAGCACAGCCTGGGGGACCAAGCACAGCCTGGGGGACCAAGAGCAACCAGGGGGACCAAGCACAGCCTGGGGGACCAAGAGCAACCAGGGGGACCAAGCACAGCCTGGGGGACCAAGCACAGCCTGGGGGACCAAGAGCAACCAGGGGGACCAAGCACAGCCTGGGGGACCAAGCACAGCCTAGGGGACCAAACACAGCCTGCGGGACCAAGAGCAACCAGGGGGACCAAGCACAGCCTGGGGGACCAAGCACAGCCAGGGGGACCAAGCACAGCCTGGGGGACCAAGCACAGCCTGGGGGACCAAGAGCAACCAAGGGGATCAAGCACAGCCTGGGGGACCAAGAGCAACCAGGGGGACCAAGCACTGCCTGGGGGACCAAGCACAGCCTGGGGGACCAAGCACAGCCTGGGGGACCAAGAGCAACCAGGGGGACCAAGCACAGCCTTGGGGACCAAGCGCAGCCTGGGGGACCAAGAGCAACCAGGGGGACCAAGCACAGCCTGGGGGACCAAGCACAGCCTGGGGGACCAAGAGCAACCAGGGGGACCAAGCACAGCCTGGGGGACCAAGCACAGCCTGGGGGACCAAGCACAGCCTGGGGGACCAAGCACAGCCAGGGGGACCAAGAGCAACCAAGGGGACCAAGCACAGCCTGGGGGACCAAGAGCAACCAGGGGGACCAAGCACAGCCTGGGGGACCAAGCACAGTCTGGGGGACCAAGCACCGCCTGGGGGACCAAGCACAGCCTGGGAGACCAAGCACAGCCTGGGGGACCAAGTGCAACCAAGGGGACCAAGCACAGCCTGGGGGACCAAGAGCAACCAGGGGGACCAAGCACAGCCTGGGGGACCAAGTGCATCCAAGGGGACCAAGCACAGCCTGGGGGACCACGCACAGCCTGGGGCACCAAGAGCAACCAGGGGGACCAAGCACAGCCAGGGGGACCAACCACCGCCTGGGGGACCAAGAACAGCCTGGGGGACCAAGCACAGCCTGGGGGACCAAGCACAGCCTGGGGGACCAAGAGCAACCAGGGGGACCAAGCACAGCCTGGGGGACCAAGCACAGCCTGGGGGACCAAGCACAGCCTGGGGGACCAAGAGCAACCAAGGGGACCAAGCACAGCCTGGGGGACCAAGAGCAACCAGGGGGACCAAGCACAGCCTGGGGGACCAAACACAGCCTGGGGGACCAAGCACAGCCTGGGGGACCAAGAGCATCCAAGGGGACCAAGCACAGCCTTGGGGACCACGCACAGCCTGGGGCACCAAGAGCAACCAGGGGGGCCAAGCACAGCCAGGGGGACCAAGCACAGTCTGGGGGACCAAGCACAGCCTGGGGGACCAAGAGCAACCAAGGGGACCAAGCACAGCCAGGGGGACCAAGCACAGCCCTGGGGGACCAAGCACAGCCTGGGGGTCCAAGCACAGCCTGGGGGACCAAGAGCAACCAGGGGGACCAATCACAGCCTGGGGGACCAAGCACAGCCAGGGGGACCAAGCACAGCCTGGGGGACCAAGAGCAACTTGGGGGACCAAGCACAGCCTGGGGGACCAAGCACAGCCAGGGGGACCAAGCACAGCCTGGGGGACCAAGCACAGCCTGGGGGACCAAGAGCATCCAGGGGGACCAAGCACATCCTGGGGGACCAAGCACAGCCAGGGGGACCAAGCACAGCCTGGGGGACCAAGAGCAACTTGGGGGACCAAGCACAGCCTGGGGGACCAAGCACAGCCAGGGGGACCAAGCACAGCCTGGGGGACCAAGCACAGCCTGGGGGACCAAGAGCATCCAGGGGGACCAAGCACATCCTGGGGGACCAAGCACAGCCAGGGGGACCAAGCACAGCCTGGGGAACCAAGCACAGCCTGGGGGACCAAGAGCAACCAAGGGGACCAAGCACAGCCTGGGGGACTAAGCACAGCCTGGGGGACTAAGCACAGCCTGGGGGACCAAGAGCAACCAAGGGGACCAAGCACAACCTGGGGGACCAAGAGCAACCAAGGGGACCAAGCACAGCCTGGGGGACCAAGCACAGCCTGGGGGACCAGGAGCAACCAGGGGGACCAAGCACTGCCTGGGGGACCAAGAGAAATCAGGGGGACTAAGCACAGCCTGGGGGACCAAGCACAGCCAGGGGGACCAAGCACAGCCTGGGGGACCAAGCACAGCCTGGGGGACCAAGAGCAACCAGGGGGACCAAGCACAGCCTGGGGGACCAAGCACAGCCAGGGGGACCAAGCACAGCCTGGGGGACCAAGCACAGCCAGGGGGACGAAGCACAGCCTGGGGGACCAAGCACAGCCTGGGGGACCAAGCACAGCCTGGGGGACCAAGAGCAACCAAGGGGACCAAGCACAGCCTGGGGGACCAAGCACAGCCTGGGGGACCAAGAGCAACCAGGGGGACCAAGCACAGCCTGGGGGACCAAGAGCAACCAAGGGGACCAAGCACAGCCTGGGGGACCAAGCACAGCCTGGGGGACCAAGAGCAACCAAGGGGACCAAGCACAGCCTGGGGGACCAAGAGCAACCAAGGGGACCAAGCACAGCCTGGGGGACCAAGAGCAACCAGGGGGACCAAGCACAGCCTGGGGGACAAAGAGCAACCAGGGGGACAAAGCACAGCCTGGGGGACCAAGCACAGCCTGGGGCACCATGCACAGCCTGGGGGACCAAGAGCAACCAGGGGGACCAAGCACAGCCTGGGGGACCAAGAGCAACCAGGGGGACCACGCACAGCCTGGGGGACCAAGCACAGCCTGGGGGACCAAGAGCAACCAGGGGGACCAAGCATAGCCTGGGGGACCAAGCACAGCCTGGGGGACCAAGCACAGACTGGGGGACCAAGCACAGCCTGGGGGACCAAGAGCAACCAGGGGGACCAAGCACAGCCTGGGAGACCAAGAGCAACCAAGGGGACCAAGCACAGCCTGGGGGACCAAGCACTGCCTGGGGGACCAAGCAGAGCCTGGGGGACCAAGCACAGCCTGGGGGACCAAGAGCAACCAGGGGGACCAAGCACCGCCTGGGGGACCAAGCACAGCCTGGGCGACCAAGAGCAACCAAGGGGACCAAGCACAGCCTGGGGGACCAAGCACAGCCTAGGGGACCAAGCACAGCCTGGGGGACCAAGAGCAACCAAGGGGACCAAGCACAGCCTGGGGGACCAAGAGCAACCAGGGGGACCAAGCACAGCCTGGGGGACCAAGAGCAACCAGGGGGACCAAGCACAGCCCAGGGGACCAAGCACAGCCAGGGGGACCAAGCACAGCCTGGGGGACCAAGCACAACCTGGGGGACCAAGAGCAACCAGGGGGACCAAGCACAGCCTGGGGGACCAAGCACAGCCTCGGGGACCAAGCACAGCCTGGGGGACCAAGAGCAACCAGGGGGACCAAGCACAGCCTGGGGGACCAAGCACAGCCTGGGGGACCAAGAGCAACCAGGGGGACCAAGCACAGCCTGGGTGACCAAGAGCAACCAGAGGGACCAAGCACAGCCTGTGGGACCAAGCACAGCCTGGGGGACCAAGAGCAACCAGGGGGACCAAGCACAGCCTGGGGGACCAAGCACAGCCAGGGGGACCAAGCACAGCCTGGGGGACCAAGCACAGCCAGGGGGACCAAGCACAGCCTGGGGGACCAAGCACAGCCTGGGGGACCAAGAGCAACCAGGGGGACCAAGCACAGCCTGGGGGACCAAGCACAGCCAGGGGGACCAAGCACAGCCTGGGGGACCAAGCACAGCCAGGGGGACGAAGCACAGCCTGGGGGACCAAGCACAGCCTGGGGGACCAAGAGCAACCAAGGGGACCAAGCACAGCCTGGGGGACCAAGCACAGCCTGGGGGACCAAGAGCAACCAGGGGGACCAAGCACAGCCTGGGGGACCAAGAGCAACCAAGGGGACCAAGCACAGCCTGGGGGACCAAGCACAGCCTGGGGGACCAAGAGCAACCAAGGGGACCAAGCACAGCCTGGGGGACCAAGAGCAACCAAGGGGACCAAGCACAGCCTGGGGGACCAAGCACAGCCTGGGGGACCAAGAGCAACCAGGGGGACCAAGCACAGCCTGGGGGACCAAGAGCAACCAGGGGGACCAAGCACAGCCTGGGGGACCAAGCACAGCCTGGGGCACCATGCACAGCCTGGGGGACCAAGAGCAACCAGGGGGACCAAGCACAGCCTGGGGGACCAAGAGCAACCAGGGGGAGCACGCACAGCCTGGGGGACCAAGCACACCCTGGGGGACCAAGAGCAACCAGGGGGACCAAGCATAGCCTGGGGGACCAAGCACAGCCTGGGGGACCAAGCACAGACTGGGGGACCAAGCACAGCCTGGGGGACCAAGAGCAACCAGGGGGACCAAGCACAGCCTGGGAGACCAAGAGCAACCAAGGGGACCAAGCATAGCCTGGGGGACCAAGCACTGCCTGGGGGACCAAGCAGAGCCTGTGGGACCAAGCACAGCCTGGGGGACCAAGAGCAACCAGGGGGACCAAGCACCGCCTGGGGGACCAAGCACAGCCTGGGCGACCAAGAGCAACCAAGGGGACCAAGCACAGCCTGGGGGACCAAGCACAGCCTAGGGGACCAAGCACAGCCTGGGGGACCAAGAGCAACCAAGGGGACCAAGCACATCCTGGGGGACCAAGAGCAACCAGGGGGACCAAGCACAGCCTGGGGGACCAAGAGCAACCAGGGGGACCAAGCACAGCCCAGGGGACCAAGCACAGCCAGGGGGACCAAGCACAGCCTGGGGGACCAAGCACAACCTGGGGGACCAAGAGCAACCAGGGGGACCAAGCACAGCCTGGGGGACCAAGCACAGCCTGGGGGACCAAGCACAGCCTGGGGGACCAAGCACAGCCTCGGGGAACAAGCACAGCCTGGGGGACCAAGAGCAACCAGGGGGACCAAGCACAGCCTGGGGGACCAAGCACAGCCTGGGGGACCAAGAGCAACCAGGGGGACCAAGCACAGCCTGGGTGACCAAGAGCAACCAGAGGGACCAAGCACAGCCTGTGGGACCAAGCACAGCCTGGGGGACCAAGAGCAACCAGGGGGACCAAGCACAGCCTGGGGGACCAAGAGCAACCAGGGGGACCAAGCACAGCCTGGGGGACCAAGCACAGCCTGGGGGACCAAGCACAGCCTGGGGGACCAAGAGCAACCAAGGGGACCAAGCACAGCCTGGGGGACCAAGCACAGCCTCGGGGACCAAGCACAGCCTGGGGGACCAAGAGCAACCAGGGGGACCAAGCACAGCCTGGGGGACCAAGCACAGCCTGGGGGACCAAGAGCAACCAGGGGGACCAAGCACAGCCTGGGGGACCAAGCACAGCCTGGGGGACCAAGAGCAACCAAGGCGACCAAGCACAGCCTGGGGGACCAAGCACAGCCTGGGGGACTAAGCACAGCCTGGGGGACCAAGAGCAACCAGGGGGACCAAGCACAGCCTGGGGGACCAAGCACAGCAAGGGGGACCAAGCACAGCCTGGGGGACCAAGCACAGCCTGGGGGACCAAGAGCAACCAGGGGGACCAAGCACAGCCTGGGGGACCAAGCACAGCCTGGGGGACCAAGAGCAACCAAGGCGACCAAGCACAGCCTGGGGGACCAAGCACAGCCTGGGGGACTAAGCACAGCCTGGGGGACCAAGAGCAACCAGGGGGACCAAGCACAGCCTGGGGGACCAAGCACAGCAAGGGGGACCAAGCACAGCCTGGGGGACCAAGCTCAGCCTGGGGGAACAAGCAAAGCCTGGGGGACCAAGAGCAACCAGGGGGACCAAGCACAGCCTGGGGGACCAAGCACAGCCAGGGGGACCAAGAGCAACCAGGGGGACAAAGCACAGCCTGGGGGACCAAGCACCGGCAGGGGGACCAAGCACAGCCTGGGGGACCAAGCACAGCCTGGGGGACCAAGAGCAACCAGGGGGACCAAGCACTGCCTGGGGGACCAAGAGAAACCAGGGGGACCAAGCACAGCCTGGGGGACCAAGCACAGCCAGGGGGACCATGCCCAGCCTGGGGGACCAAGAGCAACCAGGGGGACCAAGCACAGCCTGGGGGACCAAGCACAGCCAGGGGGACCAAGCACAGCCTGGGGGACCAAGCACAGCCAGGGGGACCAAGCACAGCCTGGGGGACCAAGCACAGCCTGGGGGACCAAGAGCAACCAAGGGGACCAAGCACAGCCTGGGGGACCAAGCACAGCCTGGGGACCAAGCACAGCCTGGGGGACCAAGAGCAACCAGGGGGACCAAGCACTGCCTGGGGGACCAAGAGAAACCAGGGGGACTAAGCACAGCCTGGGGGACCAAGCACAGCCTGGGGGACCAAGAGCAACCAAGGGGACCAAGCACAGCCTGGGGGACCAAGAGCAACCAGGGGGACCAAGCCAGCCTGGGGGACCAAGAGCAACCAGGGGGACCAAGCACAGCCTGGGGGACCAAGCACAGCCTGGGGGACCAAGCACCACCTGGGGGACCAAGAGGAACCAGGGGGACCAAGCACAGCCTGGGGGACCAAGAGCAACCAGGGGGACCAAGCACAGCCTGGGGGACCAAGCACAGCCAGGGGGACCAAGCACAGCCTGGGGGACCAAGCACAGCCTGGGGGACCAAGCACAGCCTGGGGGACCAAGAGCAACCAGGGGGACCAAGCACAGCCTGGGGGACCAAGAGCAACCAGGGGGACCAAGCACAGCCTGGGGGACCAGGAGCAACCAAGGGGACCAAGCACAGCCTGGGGGACCAAGCACAGCCTGGGGGACCAAGCACAGCCTGGGGGACCAAGAGCAACCAGGGGGACCAAGCACAGCATGGGGGACCAAGCACAGCCTGTGGGACCAAGAGCAACCAGGGGGACCAAGCACAGCCTGGGGGACCAAGCACAGCCTGGGCGACCAAGAGCAACCAAGGGGACCAAGCACAGCCTGGGGGACCAAGAGCAACCAGGGGGACCAAGCACAGCCTAAGGGACCAAGCACAGCCTGGGGGACCAAGAGCAACCAGGGGGACCAAGCACAGCCTGGGGGACCAAGAGCAACCAGGGGGACCAAGCACAGCCTGGGGGACCAAGCACAGCCTGGGGGTCCAAGCACAGCCTGGGGGACCAAGAGCAACCAGGGGGACCAAGCACAGCCTGGGGGACCAAGAGCAACCAAGCACAGCCTGGGGGACAAAGCACAGCCTGGGGGACCAAGAGCAACCAGGGGGACCAAGCACAGCCTGGGGGACCAAGCACAGCATGGAGGACCAAGCACAGCCTGGGGGACCAATAGCAACCAGGGGGACCAAGCACAGCCTGGGGGACCAAGCACAGCCAGGGGGACCAAGCACAGCCTGGGGGACCAAGCACAGCCTGGGGGACCAAGAGCAACCAGGGGGACCAAGCACAGCCTGGGGGACCAAGCAGAGCCTGGGGGACCAAGAGCAACCAGGAGGACCAAGCACAGCCTGGGGGACCAAGAGCAACAAGGGGGACCAAGCACAGCCTGGGTGTCCAAGCACAGACTGGGGGACCAAGAACAGTCTGGGGGACCAAGCACAGCCAGGGGGACCAAGCACAGCCTGGGGGACCAAGCACAGCCTGGGGGACCAAGCACAGCCTGGGGGACCAAGAGCAACCAGGGGGACCAAGCACAGCCTGGGGGACCAAGCGCAACCTGGGGGACCAAGAGCAACCTGGGGGACCAAGCACAGCCTGGGGGACCAAGCACAGGCTGGGGGACCAAGAGCAACCAGGGGGACCAAGCACAGCCTGGGGGACCAAGAGCAACCAGGGGGACCAAGCACAGCCTGGGGGACCAAGCACAGCCTGGGGGACCAAGCACAGCCTGGGGGTTCAAGCACAGCCTGGGGGACCAAGAGCAACCAGGGGGACCAAGCACTGCCTGGGGGACCAAGAGAAACCAAGGGGACCAAGCACAGCCTGGGGGACCAAGCACAGACTGGGGGACCAAGAGCAACCAAGGGGACCAAGCACAGCCTGGGGGACCAAGAGCAACCAAGGGGACCAAGCACAGCCTGGGGGACCAAGCACAGCCTGGGGGACCAAGAGCAACCAGGGGGACCAAGCACTGCCTGGGGGACCAAGAGAAACCAGGGGGACCAAGCACAGCCTGGGGGACCAAGCACAGCCAGGGGGACCAAGCACAGCCTGGGGGACCAAGCACAGCCTGGGGGACCAAGAGCAACCAGGGGGACCAAGCACAGCCTGGGGGACCAAGCACAGCCAGGGGGACCAAGCACAGCTGGGGGACCAAGCACAGCCAGGGGGATGAAGCACAGCCTGGGGGACCAAGCACAGCGTGGGGGACCAAGAGCAACCAAGGGGACCAAGCACAGCCTGGGGGACCAAGAGCAACCAAGGGGACCAAGCACAGCCTGGGGGACCAAGAGCAACCAAGGGGACCAAGCACAGCCTGGGGGACCAAGCACAGCCTGGGGGACCAAGAGCAACTAGGGGGACCAAGCACAGCCTGGGGGACCAAGAGCAACCAGGGGGACCAAGCACAGCCTGGGGGACCAAGCACAGCCTGGGGGACCAAGAGCAACCAGGGGGACCAAGCACAGCCTGGGGGACCAAGAGCAACCAGGGGGACCAAGCACAGCCTGGGGGACCAAGCACAGCCTGGGGGACCAAGAGCAACCAGGGGGACCAAGCACAGCCTGGGGGACCAAGCACAGCCTAGGGGACCAAACACAGCCTGCGGGACCAAGAGCAACCAGGGGGACCAAGCACAGCCTGGGGGACCAAGCACAGCCAGGGGGACCAAGCACAGCCTGGGGGACCAAGCACAGCCTGGGGGACCAAGAGCAACCAAGGGGATCAAGCACAGCCTGGGGGACCAAGAGCAACCAGGGGGACCAAGCACTGCCTGGGGGACCAAGCACAGCCTGGGGGACCAAGCACAGCCTGGGGGACCAAGAGCAACCAGGGGGACCAAGCACAGCCTTGGGGACCAAGCGCAGCCTGGGGGACCAAGAGCAACCAGGGGGACCAAGCACAGCCTGGGGGACCAAGCACAGCCTGGGGGACCAAGAGCAACCAGGGGGACCAAGCACAGCCTGAGGGACCAAGCACAGCCTGGGGGACCAAGCACAGCCTGGGGGACCAAGCACAGCCAGGGGGACCAAGAGCAACCAAGGGGACCAAGCACAGCCTGGGGGACCAAGAGCAACCAGGGGGACCAAGCACAGCCTGGGGGACCAAGCACAGTCTGGGGGACCAAGCACCGCCTGGGGGACCAAGCACAGCCTGGGAGACCAAGCACAGCCTGGGGGACCAAGTGCAACCAAGGGGACCAAGCACAGCCTGGGGGACCAAGAGCAACCAGGGGGACCAAGCACAGCCTGGGGGACCAAGTGCATCCAAGGGGACCAAGCACAGCCTGGGGGACCACGCACAGCCTGGGGCACCAAGAGCAACCAGGGGGACCAAGCACAGCCAGGGGGACCAACCACCGCCTGGGGGACCAAGAACAGCCTGGGGGACCAAGCACAGCCTGGGGGACCAAGCACAGCCTGGGGGACCAAGAGCAACCAGGGGGACCAAGCACAGCCTGGGGGACCAAGCACAGCCTGGAGGACCAAGCACAGCCTGGGGGACCAAGAGCAACCAAGGGGACCAAGCACAGCCTGGGGGACCAAGAGCAACCAGGGGGACCAAGCACAGCCTGGGGGACCAAACACAGCCTGGGGGACCAAGCACAGCCTGGGGGACCAAGAGCATCCAAGGGGACCAAGCACAGCCTGGGGGACCACGCACAGCCTGGGGCACCAAGAGCAACCAGGGGGGCCAAGCACAGCCAGGGGGACCAAGCACAGTCTGGGGGACCAAGCACAGCCTGGGGGACCAAGAGCAACCAAGGGGACCAAGCACAGCCAGGGGGACCAAGCACAGCCCTGGGGGACCAAGCACAGCCTGGGGGTCCAAGCACAGCCTGGGGGACCAAGAGCAACCAGGGGGACCAATCACAGCCTGGGGGACCAAGCACAGCCAGGGGGACCAAGCACAGCCTGGGGGACCAAGAGCAACTTGGGGGACCAAGCACAGCCTGGGGGACCAAGCACAGCCAGGGGGACCAAGCACAGCCTGGGGGACCAAGCACAGCCTGGGGGACCAAGAGCATCCAGGGGGACCAAGCACATCCTGGGGGACCAAGCACAGCCAGGGGGACCAAGCACAGCCTGGGGGACCAAGAGCAACTTGGGGGACCAAGCACAGCCTGGGGGACCAAGCACAGCCAGGGGGACCAAGCACAGCCTGGGGGACCAAGCACAGCCTGGGGGACCAAGAGCATCCAGGGGGACCAAGCACATCCTGGGGGACCAAGCACAGCCAGGGGGACCAAGCACAGCCTGGGGAACCAAGCACAGCCTGGGGGACCAAGAGCAACCAAGGGGACCAAGCACAGCCTGGGGGACTAAGCACAGCCTGGGGGACTAAGCACAGCCTGGGGGACCAAGAGCAACCAAGGGGACCAAGCACAGCCTGGGGGACCAAGAGCAACCAGGGGGACCAAGCACAGCCTGGGGGACCAAGCACAGCCTGGGGGACCAAGAGCAACCAAGGGGACCAAGCACAGCCTGGGGGACCAAGAGCAACCAAGGGGACCAAGCACAGCCTGGGGGACCAAGCACAGCCTGGGGGACCAAGAGCAACCAGGGGGACCAAGCACAGCCTGGGGGACCAAGAGCAACCAGGGGGACCAAGCACAGCCTGGGGGACCAAGCACAGCCTGGGGCACCATGCACAGCCTGGGGGACCAAGAGCAACCAGGGGGACCAAGCACAGCCTGGGGGACCAAGAGCAACCAGGGGGAGCACGCACAGCCTGGGGGACCAAGCACACCCTGGGGGACCAAGAGCAACCAGGGGGACCAAGCATAGCCTGGGGGACCAAGCACAGCCTGGGGGACCAAGCACAGACTGGGGGACCAAGCACAGCCTGGGGGACCAAGAGCAACCAGGGGGACCAAGCACAGCCTGGGAGACCAAGAGCAACCAAGGGGACCAAGCATAGCCTGGGGGACCAAGCACTGCCTGGGGGACCAAGCAGAGCCTGTGGGACCAAGCACAGCCTGGGGGACCAAGAGCAACCAGGGGGACCAAGCACCGCCTGGGGGACCAAGCACAGCCTGGGCGACCAAGAGCAACCAAGGGGACCAAGCACAGCCTGGGGGACCAAGCACAGCCTAGGGGACCAAGCACAGCCTGGGGGACCAAGAGCAACCAAGGGGACCAAGCACATCCTGGGGGACCAAGAGCAACCAGGGGGACCAAGCACAGCCTGGGGGACCAAGAGCAACCAGGGGGACCAAGCACAGCCCAGGGGACCAAGCACAGCCAGGGGGACCAAGCACAGCCTGGGGGACCAAGCACAACCTGGGGGACCAAGAGCAACCAGGGGGACCAAGCACAGCCTGGGGGACCAAGCACAGCCTGGGGGACCAAGCACAGCCTGGGGGACCAAGCACAGCCTCGGGGAACAAGCACAGCCTGGGGGACCAAGAGCAACCAGGGGGACCAAGCACAGCCTGGGGGACCAAGCACAGCCTGGGGGACCAAGAGCAACCAGGGGGACCAAGCACAGCCTGGGTGACCAAGAGCAACCAGAGGGACCAAGCACAGCCTGTGGGACCAAGCACAGCCTGGGGGACCAAGAGCAACCAGGGGGACCAAGCACAGCCTGGGGGACCAAGAGCAACCAGGGGGACCAAGCACAGCCTGGGGGACCAAGCACAGCCTGGGGGACCAAGCACAGCCTGGGGGACCAAGAGCAACCAAGGGGACCAAGCACAGCCTGGGGGACCAAGCACAGCCTCGGGGACCAAGCACAGCCTGGGGGACCAAGAGCAACCAGGGGGACCAAGCACAGCCTGGGGGACCAAGCACAGCCTGGGGGACCAAGAGCAACCAGGGGGACCAAGCACAGCCTGGGGGACCAAGCACAGCCTGGGGGACCAAGAGCAACCAAGGCGACCAAGCACAGCCTGGGGGACCAAGCACAGCCTGGGGGACTAAGCACAGCCTGGGGGACCAAGAGCAACCAGGGGGACCAAGCACAGCCTGGGGGACCAAGCACAGCAAGGGGGACCAAGCACAGCCTGGGGGACCAAGCACAGCCTGGGGGACCAAGAGCAACCAGGGGGACCAAGCACAGCCTGGGGGACCAAGCACAGCCTGGGGGACCAAGAGCAACCAAGGCGACCAAGCACAGCCTGGGGGACCAAGCACAGCCTGGGGGACTAAGCACAGCCTGGGGGACCAAGAGCAACCAGGGGGACCAAGCACAGCCTGGGGGACCAAGCACAGCAAGGGGGACCAAGCACAGCCTGGGGGACCAAGCTCAGCCTGGGGGAACAAGCAAAGCCTGGGGGACCAAGAGCAACCAGGGGGACCAAGCACAGCCTGGGGGACCAAGCACAGCCAGGGGGACCAAGAGCAACCAGGGGGACAAAGCACAGCCTGGGGGACCAAGCACCGGCAGGGGGACCAAGCACAGCCTGGGGGACCAAGCACAGCCTGGGGGACCAAGAGCAACCAGGGGGACCAAGCACTGCCAGGGGGACCAAGAGAAACCAGGGGGACCAAGCACAGCCCGGGGGACCAAGCACAGCCAGGGGGACCATGCCCAGCCTGGGGGACCAAGAGCAACCAGGGGGACCAAGCACAGCCTGGGGGACCAAGCACAGCCAGGGGGACCAAGCACAGCCTGGGGGACCAAGCACAGCCAGGGGGACCAAGCACAGCCTGGGGGACCAAGAGCAACCAAGGGGACCAAGCACAGCCTGGGGGACCAAGCACAGCCTGGGGACCAAGCACAGCCTGGGGGACCAAGAGCAACCAGGGGGACCAAGCACTGCCTGGGGGACCAAGAGAAACCAGGGGGACTAAGCACAGCCTGGGGGACCAAGCACAGCCTGGGGGACCAAGAGCAACCAAGGGGACCAAGCACAGCCTGGGGGACCAAGAGCAACCAGGGGGACCAAGCCAGCCTGGGGGACCAAGAGCAACCAGGGGGACCAAGCACAGCCTGGGGGACCAAGCACACCCTGGGGGACCAAGCACCACCTGGGGGACCAAGAGGAACCAGGGGGACCAAGCACAGCCTGGGGGACCAAGAGCAACCAGGGGGACCAAGCACAGCCTGGGGGACCAAGCACAGCCAGGGGGACCAAGCACAGCCTGGGGGACCAAGCACAGCCTGGGGGACCAAGCACAGCCTGGGGGACCAAGAGCAACCAGGGGGACCAAGCACAGCCTGGGGGACCAAGCACAGCCTGGGGGACCAAGAGCAACCAGGGGGACCAAGCACAGCCTGGGGGACCAGGAGCAACCAAGGGGACCAAGCACAGCCTGGGGGACCAAGCACAGCCTGGGGGACCAAGCACAGCCTGGGGGACCAAGAGCAACCAGGGGGACCAAGCACAGCATGGGGGACCAAGCACAGCCTGTGGGACCAAGAGCAACCAGGGGGACCAAGCACAGCCTGGGGGACCAAGCACAGCCTGGGCGACCAAGAGCAACCAAGGGGACCAAGCACAGCCTGGGGGACCAAGAGCAACCAGGGGGACCAAGCACAGCCTAAGGGACCAAGCACAGCCTGGGGGACCAAGAGCAACCAGGGGGACCAAGCACAGCCTGGGGGACCAAGAGCAACCAGGGGGACCAAGCACAGCCTGGGGGACCAAGCACAGCCTGGGGGTCCAAGCACAGCCTGGGGGACCAAGAGCAACCAGGGGGACCAAGCACAGCCTGGGGGACCAAGAGCAACCAAGCACAGCCTGGGGGACAAAGCACAGCCTGGGGGACCAAGAGCAACCAGGGGGACCAAGCACTGCCTAGGGGACCAAGAGAAACCAGGGGGACCAAGCACAGCCTGGGGGACCAAGCACAGCCAGGGGGACCAAGCACAGCCTGGGGGACCAAGAGCAACCAAGGGGACCAAGCACAGCCTGGGGGACCAAGAGCAACCAAGGGGACCAAGCACAGCCTGGGGGACCAAGCACAGCCTGGGGGACCAAGCACAGCCTGGGGGACCAAGAGCAACCAGGGGGACCAAGCACAGCCTGGGGGACCAAGAGCAACCAGGGGGACCAAGCACAGCCTGGGGGACCAAGCACAGCCTGGGGGTCCAAGCACAGCCTGGGGGACCAAGAGCAACCAGGGGGACCAAGCACTGCCTGGGGGACCAAGAGAAACCAAGGGGACCAAGCACAGCCTGGGGGACCAAGCACAGCCTGGGGGACCAAGCACAGCCTGGGGGACCAAGAGCAACCAAGGGGACCAAGCACAGCCTGGGGGACCAAGAGCAACCAAGGGGACCAAGCACAGCCTGGGGGACAAAGCACAGCCTGGGGGACCAAGAGCAACCAGGGGGACCAAGCACTGCCTAGGGGACCAAGAGAAACCAGGGGGACCAAGCACAGCCTGGGGGACCAAGCACAGCCAGGGGGACCAAGCACAGCCTGGGGGACCAAGCACAGCCTGGGGGACCAAGAGCAACCAGGGGGACCAAGCACAGCCTGGGGGACCAAGCAGAGCCTGGGGGACCAAGAGCAACCAGGAGGACCAAGCACAGCCTGGGGGACCAAGAGCAACAAGGGGGACCAAGCACAGCCTGGGTGTCCAAGCACAGACTGGGGGACCAAGAACAGTCTGGGGGACCAAGCACAGCCAGGGGGACCAAGCACAGCCTGGGGGACCAAGCACAGCCTGGGGGACCAAGCACAGCCTGGGGGACCAAGAGCAACCAGGGGGACCAAGCACAGCCTGGGGGACCAAGCGCAACCTGGGGGACCAAGAGCAACCTGGGGGACCAAGCACAGCCTGGGGGACCAAGCACAGGCTGGGGGACCAAGAGCAACCAGGGGGACCAAGCACAGCCTGGGGGACCAAGAGCAACCAGGGGGACCAAGCACAGCCTGGGGGACCAAGCACAGCCTGGGGGACCAAGCACAGCCTGGGGGTCCAAGCACAGCCTGGGGGACCAAGAGCAACCAGGGGGACCAAGCACTGCCTGGGGGACCAAGAGAAACCAAGGGGACCAAGCACAGCCTGGGGGACCAAGCACAGACTGGGGGACCAAGAGCAACCAAGGGGACCAAGCACAGCCTGGGGGACCAAGAGCAACCAAGGGGACCAAGCACAGCCTGGGGGACCAAGCACAGCCTGGGGGACCAAGAGCAACCAGGGGGACCAAGCACTGCCTGGGGGACCAAGAGAAACCAGGGGGACCAAGCACAGCCTGGGGGACCAAGCACAGCCAGGGGGACCAAGCACAGCCTGGGGGACCAAGCACAGCCTGGGGGACCAAGAGCAACCAGGGGGACCAAGCACAGCCTGGGGGACCAAGCACAGCCAGGGGGACCAAGCACAGCTGGGGGACCAAGCACAGCCAGGGGGATGAAGCACAGCCTGGGGGACCAAGCACAGCGTGGGGGACCAAGAGCAACCAAGGGGACCAAGCACAGCCTGGGGGACCAAGAGCAACCAAGGGGACCAAGCACAGCCTGGGGGACCAAGAGCAACCAAGGGGACCAAGCACAGCCTGGGGGACCAAGCACAGCCTGGGGGACCAAGAGCAACTAGGGGGACCAAGCACAGCCTGGGGGACCAAGAGCAACCAGGGGGACCAAGCACAGCCTGGGGGACCAAGCACAGCCTGGGGGACCAAGAGCAACCAGGGGGACCAAGCACAGCCTGGGGGACCAAGAGCAACCAGGGGGACCAAGCACAGCCTGGGGGACCAAGCACAGCCTGGGGGACCAAGAGCAACCAGGGGGACCAAGCACAGCCTGGGGGACCAAGCACAGCCTAGGGGACCAAACACAGCCTGCGGGACCAAGAGCAACCAGGGGGACCAAGCACAGCCTGGGGGACCAAGCACAGCCAGGGGGACCAAGCACAGCCTGGGGGACCAAGCACAGCCTGGGGGACCAAGAGCAACCAAGGGGATCAAGCACAGCCTGGGGGACCAAGAGCAACCAGGGGGACCAAGCACTGCCTGGGGGACCAAGCACAGCCTGGGGGACCAAGCACAGCCTGGGGGACCAAGAGCAACCAGGGGGACCAAGCACAGCCTTGGGGACCAAGCGCAGCCTGGGGGACCAAGAGCAACCAGGGGGACCAAGCACAGCCTGGGGGACCAAGCACAGCCTGGGGGACCAAGAGCAACCAGGGGGACCAAGCACAGCCTGGGGGACCAAGCACAGCCTGGGGGACCAAGCACAGCCTGGGGGACCAAGCACAGCCAGGGGGACCAAGAGCAACCAAGGGGACCAAGCACAGCCTGGGGGACCAAGAGCAACCAGGGGGACCAAGCACAGCCTGGGGGACCAAGCACAGTCTGGGGGACCAAGCACCGCCTGGGGGACCAAGCACAGCCTGGGAGACCAAGCACAGCCTGGGGGACCAAGTGCAACCAAGGGGACCAAGCACAGCCTGGGGGACCAAGAGCAACCAGGGGGACCAAGCACAGCCTGGGGGACCAAGTGCATCCAAGGGGACCAAGCACAGCCTGGGGGACCACGCACAGCCTGGGGCACCAAGAGCAACCAGGGGGACCAAGCACAGCCAGGGGGACCAACCACCGCCTGGGGGACCAAGAACAGCCTGGGGGACCAAGCACAGCCTGGGGGACCAAGCACAGCCTGGGGGACCAAGAGCAACCAGGGGGACCAAGCACAGCCTGGGGGACCAAGCACAGCCTGGAGGACCAAGCACAGCCTGGGGGACCAAGAGCAACCAAGGGGACCAAGCACAGCCTGGGGGACCAAGAGCAACCAGGGGGACCAAGCACAGCCTGGGGGACCAAACACAGCCTGGGGGACCAAGCACAGCCTGGGGGACCAAGAGCATCCAAGGGGACCAAGCACAGCCTGGGGGACCACGCACAGCCTGGGGCACCAAGAGCAACCAGGGGGGCCAAGCACAGCCAGGGGGACCAAGCACAGTCTGGGGGACCAAGCACAGCCTGGGGGACCAAGAGCAACCAAGGGGACCAAGCACAGCCAGGGGGACCAAGCACAGCCCTGGGGGACCAAGCACAGCCTGGGGGTCCAAGCACAGCCTGGGGGACCAAGAGCAACCAGGGGGACCAATCACAGCCTGGGGGACCAAGCACAGCCAGGGGGACCAAGCACAGCCTGGGGGACCAAGAGCAACTTGGGGGACCAAGCACAGCCTGGGGGACCAAGCACAGCCAGGGGGACCAAGCACAGCCTGGGGGACCAAGCACAGCCTGGGGGACCAAGAGCATCCAGGGGGACCAAGCACATCCTGGGGGACCAAGCACAGCCAGGGGGACCAAGCACAGCCTGGGGGACCAAGAGCAACTTGGGGGACCAAGCACAGCCTGGGGGACCAAGCACAGCCAGGGGGACCAAGCACAGCCTGGGGGACCAAGCACAGCCTGGGGGACCAAGAGCATCCAGGGGGACCAAGCACATCCTGGGGGACCAAGCACAGCCAGGGGGACCAAGCACAGCCTGGGGAACCAAGCACAGCCTGGGGGACCAAGAGCAACCAAGGGGACCAAGCACAGCCTGGGGGACTAAGCACAGCCTGGGGGACTAAGCACAGCCTGGGGGACCAAGAGCAACCAAGGGGACCAAGCACAGCCTGGGGGACCAAGAGCAACCAAGGGGACCAAGCACAGCCTGGGGGACCAAGCACAGCCTGGGGGACCAGGAGCAACCAGGGGGACCAAGCACTGCCTGGGGGACCAAGAGAAATCAGGGGGACTAAGCACAGCCTGGGGGACCAAGCACAGCCAGGGGGACCAAGCACAGCCTGGGGGACCAAGCACAGCCTGGGGGACCAAGAGCAACCAGGGGGACCAAGCACAGCCTGGGGGACCAAGCACAGCCAGGGGGACCAAGCACAGCCTGGGGGACCAAGCACAGCCAGGGGGACGAAGCACAGCCTGGGGGACCAAGCACAGCCTGGGGGACCAAGCACAGCCTGGGGGACCAAGAGCAACCAAGGGGACCAAGCACAGCCTGGGGGACCAAGCACAGCCTGGGGGACCAAGCACAGCCTGGGGGACCAAGAGCAACCAGGGGGACCAAGCACAGCCTGGGGGACCAAGAGCAACCAAGGGGACCAAGCACAGCCTGGGGGACCAAGCACAGCCTGGGGGACCAAGAGCAACCAAGGGGACCAAGCACAGCCTGGGGGACCAAGAGCAACCAAGGGGACCAAGCACAGCCTGGGGGACCAAGCACAGCCTGGGGGACCAAGAGCAACCAGGGGGACCAAGCACAGCCTGGGGGACCAAGAGCAACCAGGGGGACAAAGCACAGCCTGGGGGACCAAGCACAGCCTGGGGCACCATGCACAGCCTGGGGGACCAAGAGCAACCAGGGGGACCAAGCACAGCCTGGGGGACCAAGAGCAACCAGGGGGACCACGCACAGCCTGGGGGACCAAGCACAGCCTGGGGGACCAAGAGCAACCAGGGGGACCAAGCATAGCCTGGGGGACCAAGCACAGCCTGGGGGACCAAGCACAGACTGGGGGACCAAGCACAGCCTGGGGGACCAAGAGCAACCAGGGGGACCAAGCACAGCCTGGGAGACCAAGAGCAACCAAGGGGACCAAGCACAGCCTGGGGGACCAAGCACTGCCTGGGGGACCAAGCAGAGCCTGGGGGACCAAGCACAGCCTGGGGGACCAAGAGCAACCAGGGGGACCAAGCACCGCCTGGGGAACCAAGCACAGCCTGGGCGACCAAGAGCAACCAAGGGGACCAAGCACAGCCTGGGGGACCAAGCACAGCCTAGGGGACCAAGCACAGCCTGGGGGACCAAGAGCAACCAAGGGGACCAAGCACAGCCTGGGGGACCAAGAGCAACCAGGGGGACCAAGCACAGCCTGGGGGACCAAGAGCAACCAGGGGGACCAAGCACAGCCCAGGGGACCAAGCACAGCCAGGGGGACCAAGCACAGCCTGGGGGACCAAGCACAACCTGGGGGACCAAGAGCAACCAGGGGGACCAAGCACAGCCTGGGGGACCAAGCACAGCCTCGGGGACCAAGCACAGCCTGGGGGACCAAGAGCAACCAGGGGGACCAAGCACAGCCTGGGGGACCAAGCACAGCCTGGGGGACCAAGAGCAACCAGGGGGACCAAGCACAGCCTGGGTGACCAAGAGCAACCAGAGGGACCAAGCACAGCCTGTGGGACCAAGCACAGCCTGGGGGACCAAGAGCAACCAGGGGGACCAAGCACAGCCTGGGGGACCAAGCACAGCCAGGGGGACCAAGCACAGCCTGGGGGACCAAGCACAGCCAGGGGGACCAAGCACAGCCTGGGGGACCAAGCACAGCCTGGGGGACCAAGAGCAACCAGGGGGACCAAGCACAGCCTGGGGGACCAAGCACAGCCAGGGGGACCAAGCACAGCCTGGGGGACCAAGCACAGCCAGGGGGACGAAGCACAGCCTGGGGGACCAAGCACAGCCTGGGGGACCAAGCACAGCCTGGGGGACCAAGAGCAACCAAGGGGACCAAGCACAGCCTGGGGGACCAAGCACAGCCTGGGGGACCAAGCACAGCCTGGGGGACCAAGAGCAACCAGGGGGACCAAGCACAGCCTGGGGGACCAAGAGCAACCAAAGGGACCAAGCACAGCCTGGGGGACCAAGCACAGCCTGGGGGACCAAGAGCAAACAAGGGGACCAAGCACAGCCTGGGGGACCAAGAGCAACCAAGGGGACCAAGCACAGCCTGGGGGACCAAGCACAGCCTGGGGGACCAAGAGCAACCAGGGGGACCAAGCACAGCCTGGGGGACCAAGAGCAACCAGGGGGACCAAGCACAGCCTGGGGGACCAAGCACAGCCTGGGGCACCATGCACAGCCTGGGGGACCAAGAGCAACCAGGGGGACCAAGCACAGCCTGGGGGACCAAGAGCAACCAGGGGGAGCACGCACAGCCTGGGGGACCAAGCACACCCTGGGGGACCAAGAGCAACCAGGGGGACCAAGCATAGCCTGGGGGACCAAGCACAGCCTGGGGGACCAAGCACAGACTGGGGGACCAAGCACAGCCTGGGGGACCAAGAGCAACCAGGGGGACCAAGCACAGCCTGGGAGACCAAGAGCAACCAAGGGGACCAAGCATAGCCTGGGGGACCAAGCACTGCCTGGGGGACCAAGCAGAGCCTGGGGGACCAAGCACAGCCTGGGGGACCAAGAGCAACCAGGGGGACCAAGCACCGCCTGGGGGACCAAGCACAGCCTGGGCGACCAAGAGCAACCAAGGGGACCAAGCACAGCCTGGGGGACCAAGCACAGCCTAGGGGACCAAGCACAGCCTGGGGGACCAAGAGCAACCAAGGGGACCAAGCACAGCCTGGGGGACCAAGAGCAACCAGGGGGACCAAGCACAGCCTGGGGGACCAAGAGCAACCAGGGGGACCAAGCACAGCCCAGGGGACCAAGCACAGCCAGGGGGACCAAGCACAGCCTGGGGGACCAAGCACAACCTGGGGGACCAAGAGCAACCAGGGGGACCAAGCACAGCCTGGGGGACCAAGCACAGCCTGGGGGACCAAGCACAGCCTGGGGGACCAAGCACAGCCTCGGGGACCAAGCACAGCCTGGGGGACCAAGAGCAACCAGGGGGACCAAGCACAGCCTGGGGGACCAAGCACAGCCTGGGGGACCAAGAGCAACCAGGGGGACCAAGCACAGCCTGGGTGACCAAGAGCAACCAGAGGGACCAAGCACAGCCTGTGGGACCAAGCACAGCCTGGGGGACCAAGAGCAACCAGGGGGACCAAGCACAGCCTGGGGGACCAAGAGCAACCAGGGGGACCAAGCACAGCCTGGGGGACCAAGCACAGCCTGGGGGACCAAGAGCAACCAAGGGGACCAAGCACAGCCTGGGGGACCAAGCACAGCCTCGGGGACCAAGCACAGCCTGGGGGACCAAGAGCAACCAGGGGGACCAAGCACAGCCTGGGGGACCAAGCACAGCCTGGGGGACCAAGAGCAACCAGGGGGACCAAGCACAGCCTGGGGGACCAAGCACAGCCTGGGGGACCAAGAGCAACCAAGGCGACCAAGCACAGCCTGGGGGACCAAGCACAGCCTGGGGGACTAAGCACAGCCTGGGGGACCAAGAGCAACCAGGGGGACCAAGCACAGCCTGGGGGACCAAGCACAGCAAGGGGGACCAAGCACAGCCTGGGGGACCAAGCACAGCCTGGGGGACCAAGAGCAACCAGGGGGACCAAGCACAGCCTGGGGGACCAAGCACAGCCTGGGGGACCAAGAGCAACCGGGGGGACCAAGCACAGCCTGGGGGACCAAGAGCAACCAGGGGGACCAAGCACAGCCTGGGGGACCAAGCACAGCCTGGGGGACCAAGCACAGCCTGGGGGACCAAGAGCAACCAGGGGGACCAAGCACAGCCTGGGGGACCAAGCACAGCCTGGGGGACCAAGCACAGTCTGGGGGACCAAGTACAGCCAGGGGGACCAAGCACAGCCTGGGGGACCAAGCACAGCCTGGGGGACCAAGAACAACCAGGGGGACCAAGCACAGCCTGGGGGACCAAGCAAAGCCTGGGGGACCAAGCACAGCCTTGGGGACCAAGAGCAACCAGGGGGACCAAGCACAACCTGGGGGACCAAGCACAGCCTGGGGGACCAAGCTCAGCCTGGGGGAACAAGCAAAGCCTGGGGGACCAAGAGCAACCAGGGGGACCAAGCACAGCCTGGGGGACCAAGCACAGCCAGGGGGACCAAGAGCAACCAGGGGGACAAAGCACAGCCTGGGGGACCAAGCACCGGCAGGGGGACCAAGCACAGCCTGGGGGACCAAGCACAGCCTGAGGGACCAAGAGCAACCAGGGGGACCAAGCACTGCCTGGGGGACCAAGAGAAACCAGGGGGACCAAGCACAGCCCGGGGGACCAAGCACAGCCAGGGGGACCATGCACAGCCTGGGGGACCAAGAGCAACCAGGGGGACCAAGCACAGCCTGGGGGACCAAGCACAGCCAGGGGGACCAAGCACAGCCTGGGGGACCAAGCACAGCCAGGGGGACCAAGCACAGCCTGGGGGACCAAGCACAGCCTGGGGACCAAGCACAGCCTGGGGGACCAAGAGCAACCAGGGGGACCAAGCACTGCCTGGGGGACCAAGAGAAACCAGGGGGACTAAGCACAGCCTGGGGGACCAAGCACAGCCTGGGGGACCAAGAGCAACCAAGGGGACCAAGCACAGCCTGGGGGACCAAGAGCAACCAGGGGGACCAAGCCAGCCTGGGGGACCAAGAGCAACCAGGGGGACCAAGCACAGCCTGGGGGACCAAGCACAGCCTGGGGGACCAAGCACCACCTGGGGGACCAAGAGGAACCAGGGGGACCAAGCACAGCCTGGGGGACCAAGAGCAACCAGGGGGACCAAGCACAGCCTGGGGGACCAAGCACAGCCAGGGGGACCAAGCACAGCCTGGGGGACCAAGCACAGCTTGGGGGACCAAGCACAGCCTGGGGGACCAAGAGCAACCAGGGGGACCAAGCACAGCCTGGGGGACCAAGCACAGCCTGGGGGACCAAGAGCAACCAGGGGGACCAAGCACAGCCTGGGGGACCAGGAGCAACCAAGGGGACCAAGCACAGCCTGGGGGACCAAGCACAGCCTGGGGGACCAAGCACAGCCTGGGGGACCAAGAGCAACCAGGGGGACCAAGCACAGCATGGGGGACCAAGCACAGCCTGTGGGACCAAGAGCAACCAGGGGGACCAAGCACAGCCTGGGGGACCAAGCACAGCCTGGGCGACCAAGAGCAACCAAGGGGACCAAGCACAGCCTGGGGGACCAAGAGCAACCAGGGGGACCAAGCACAGCCTAAGGGACCAAGCACAGCCTGGGGGACCAAGAGCAACCAGGGGGACCAAGCACAGCCTGGGGGACCAAGAGCAACCAGGGGGACCAAGCACAGCCTGGAGGACCAAGCACAGCCTGGGGGACCAAGCACAGCCTGGGGGACCAAGCAAAGCCTGGGGGACCAAGAGCAACCAGGGGGACCAAGCACAGCCTGGGGGACCAAGCACAGCCAGGGGGACCAAGCACAGCCTGGGGGACCAAGCACAGCCTGGGGGACCAAGAGCAACCAAGGGGACCAAGCACAGCCTGGGGGACCAAGAGCAACCAGGGGGACAAAGCACAGCCTGGGGGACCAAGCACTGCCTGGGGGACCAAGCACAGCCTGGGGGACCAAGAGCAAACAGGTGGACCAAACACAGCCTGGGGGACCAAGAGCAACCAGGGGGACCAAGCACAGCCTGGGGGACCAAGCACAGCCTGGGGGACCAAGAGCAACCAGGGGGACCAAGCACAGCCTGGGGGACCAAGCACAGCTTGGGGGACTAAGAGCAACCAGGGGGACCAAGCACAGCCTGGGGGACCAAGAGCAACCAGGGGGACCAAGCACAGCCTGGGGGACCAAGCACAGCTTGGGGGACTAAGAGCAACCAGGGGGACCAAGCACAGCCTGGGGGACCAAGAGCAACCAGGGGGACCAAGCACAGCCTGGGGGACCAAGAGCAACCAAGGGGACCAAGCACAGCCTGGGGGACCAAGAGCAACCAGGGGGACCAAGCACAGCCTGGGGGACCAAGAGCAACCAGGGGGACCAAGCACAGCCTCGGGGACCAAGAGCAACCAAGGGGACCAAGCACAGCCTGGGGGACCAAGAGCAACCAGGGGGACCAAGCACAGCCTGGGGGACCAAGCACAGCCTGGGGGACCAAGAGCAACCAGGGGGACCAAGCACAGCCTGGGGGACCAAGCACAGCCTGGGGGACCAAGAGCAACCAAGGGGACCAAGCACAGCCTGGGGGACCAAGCACAGCCTGGGGGACCAAGCACAGCCTGGGGGACCAAGAGCAACCAGGGGGACCAAGCACAGCCTGGGGGACCAAGAGCAACCAGGGGGACCAAGCACAGCCAGGGGGACCAAGCACAGCCTGGGGGACCAAGCACAGCCTGGGGGACCAAGAGCAACCAAGGGGACCAAGCACAGCCTGGGGGACCAAGAGCAACCAGGGGGACCAAGCACAGCCTGGGGGACCAAGCACAGCCTGGGGGACCAAGCACAGCCTGGGGGATCAAGAGCAACCAGGGGGACCAAGCACAGCCTGGGGGACCAAGCACAGCCTGGGGGACCAAGCACAGCCTGGGGGACCAAGAGCAAGCAGGCGGACCAAACACAGCCTGGGGGACCAAGAGCAACAGGGGACCAAGCACAGTCTGGGGGACCAAGCACAGCCTGGGGGACAAAGAGCAACCAAGGGGACCAAGCACAGCCTGGGGGACCAAGAGCAACCAGGGGGATCAAGCACAGCCTGGGGGACCAAGCACAGCTTGGGGGACCAAGCACAGCCTGGGGGACCAAGCAAAGCCTGGGGGACCAAGAGCAACCAGGGGGACCAAGCACAGCCTGGGGGACCAAGAACAGCCTGGGGGACCAAGCACAGCCTGGGGGACCAAGAGCAACCAAGGGGACCAAGCACAGCCTGGGGGACCAAGAGCAACCAGGGGACCAAGCACAGCCTGGGGGACCAAGCACAGCCTGGGGGACCAACCACAGCCAGGGGGACCAAGCACAGCCTGGGGGACCAAGAGCAACCAAGGGGACCAAGCACAGCCTGGGGGACCAAGAGCAACCAGGGGACCAAGCACAGCCTGGGGGACCAAGCACAGCCTGGGGGACCAAGCACAGCCTGGGGGACCAAGCACAGCCTGGGGGACCAAGAGCAACCAAGGGGACCAAGCACAGCCTGGGGGACCAAGAGCAACCAGGGGGACCAAGCACAGCCAGGGGGACCAAGCACAGCCTGGGGGACCAAGCACAGCCTGGGGGACCAAGCACAGCCAGGGGGACCAAGCACAGCCTGGGGGGCCAAGCACAGCCGGACCAAGCACAGACTGGGGGACCAAGCACAGCCTGGGGGACCAAGCACAGCCTGGGGGACCAAGCACAGCTTGAGGGACCAAGCACAGCCTGGGGGACCAAGCACAGCCTGGGGGACCAAGAGCAACCAAGGGCACAAAGCACAGCCTGGGGACCAAGAGCAACCAGGGGGACCAAGCACAGCCTGGGGGACCAAGCACAGCCTGGGGGACCAAGCACAGCCAGGGGGACCAAGCACAGCCTGGGGGACCAAGCACAGCCTGGGGGACCAAGAACAGTCTGGGGGACCAAGCACAGCCAGGGGGACCAAGCACAGCCTGGGGGACCAAGCACAGCCTGGGGGACCAAGAGCAACCTGGGGGACCAAGCACAGCCTGGGGGACCAAGCACAGCCTGGGGGACCAAGCACAGCCTGGGGGACCAAGAGCAACCAGGGGGACCAAGCACAGCCTGGGGGACCAAGAGCAACCAAGGGGACCAAGCACAGCCTGGGGGACCAAGCACAGCCTGGGGGACTAAGCACAGCCTGGGGGACCAAGAGCAACCCGGGGGACCAAGCACAGCCTGGGGGACCAAGCACAGCCGGGGGGACCAAGCACAGCCTGGGGGACCAAGCACAGCCTGGGGGACCAAGAGCAACCAAGGGGACCAAGCACAGCCTGGGGGACCAAGAGCAACCAGGGGGACCAAGCACAGCCTGGGGGACCAAGCACAGCCTGGGGGACCAAGAGCAACCAGGGGGACCAAGCACAGCCTGGGGGACCAAGAGCAACCAGGGGGACCAAGCACAGCCTGGGGGACCAAGCACAGCCTGGGGGACCAAGCACAGCCTGGGGGACCAAGAGCAACCAGGGGGACCAAGCACAGCCTGGGGGACCAAGCACAGCCTGGGGGACCAAGCACAGTCTGGGGGACCAAGTACAGCCAGGGGGACCAAGCACAGCCTGGGGGACCAAGCACAGCCTGGGGGACCAAGAGCAACCAGGGGGACCAAGCACAGCCTGGGGGACCAAGCACAGCCTGGGGGACCAAGCACAGCCTTGGGGACCAAGAGCAACCAGGGGGACCAAGCACAGCCTGGGGGACCAAGCACAGCCTGGGGGACCAAGCACAGCCTGGGGGACCAAGCACAGCCTGGGGGAACAAGCAAAGCCTGGGGGACCAAGAGCAACCAGGGGGACCAAGCACAGCCTGGGGGACAAAGCACAGCCAGGGGGACCAAGAGCAACCAGGGGGACCAAGCACAGCCTGGGGGACCAAGCACCGGCAGGGGGACCAAGCACAGCCTGGGGGACCAAGAGCAACCAGTGGGACCAAGAGCAACCAAGGGGGACCAAGAGCAACCAAGGGGACCAAACACAGCCTGGGGGACCAAGCACAGCCTGGGGGACCAAGAGCAACCAGGGGGACCAAGCACTGCCTGGGGGACCAAGAGCAACCAGGGGGACCAAGCACAGCCTGGGGGACCAAGCACAGCCAGGGGGACCAAGCACAGCCTGGGGGACCAAGCACAGCCAGGGGGACGAAGCACAGCCTGGGGGACCAAGCACAGCCTGGGGGACCAAGAGCAACCAAGGGGACCAAGCACAGCCTGGGGGACCAAGCACAGCCTGGGGGACCAAGAGCAACCAGGGGGACCAAGCACAGCCTGGGGGACCAAGAGCAACCAAGGGGACCAAGCACAGCCTGGGGGACCAAGCACAGCCTGGGGGACCAAGAGCAACCAAGGGGACCAAGCACAGCCTGGGGGACCAAGCACAGCCTGGGGGACCAAGAGCAACCAGGGGGACCAAGCACAGCCTGGGGGACCAAGAGCAACCAGGGGGACCAAGCACAGCCTGGGGGACCAAGCACAGCCTGGGGGACCAAGCACAG
This sequence comes from Lissotriton vulgaris, assembly GCF_964263255.1. NCBI lineage: Eukaryota > Metazoa > Chordata > Amphibia > Caudata > Salamandridae > Lissotriton > Lissotriton vulgaris. The sequence goes on from NC_141698.1 coordinate 1,025,227,571, forward strand.
CCTGGGGGACCAAGAGCAACCAGGGGGACCAAACACAGCCTGGGGGGCCAAGAGCAACCAGGGGGACCAAGCACAGCCTGGGGGACCAAGCACAGACAGGGGGACCAAGCACAGCCTGGGGGACCAAGCACAGCCTGGGGGACCAAAAGCAACCAGGGGGACCAAGCACAGCCTGGGGGACCAAGCACAGCCTGGGGGACCAAGAGCAACCAGGGGGACCAAGCACAGCCTGGGGGACCAGGAGCAACCAAGGGGACCAAGCACAGCCTGGGGGACCAAGAGCAACCAGGGGGACCAAGCACAGCCTGGGGGACCAAGCACAGCCTGTGGGAACAAGAGCAACCAGGGGGACCAAGCACAGCCTGGGGGACCAAGCACAGCCTGGGCGACCAAGAGCAACCAAGGGGACCAAGCACAGCCTGGGGGACCAAGAGCAACCAGGGGGACCAAGCACAGCCTAGGGGACCAAGCACAGCCTGGGGGACCAAGAGCAACCAGGGGGACCAAGCACAGCCTGGGGGACCAAGAACAGTCTGGGGGACCAAGCACAACCTGGAGGACCAAGCACAGCCTGGGGGACCAAGCACAGCCTGGGGGACCAAGCAAAGCCTGGGGGACCAAGAGCAACCAGGGGGACCAAGCACAGCCTGGGGGACCATGCACAGCCAGGGGGACCAAGCACAGCCAGGGGGACCAAGCACAGCCTGGGGGACCAAGAGCAACCAAGGGGACCAAGCACAGCCTGGGGGACCAAGCACAGCCTGGGGGACCAAGCACAGCCTGGGGGACCAAGAGCAACCAGGGGGACCAAGCACAGCCTGGGGGACCAAGAGCAACCAGGGGGACCAAGCACAGCCAGGGGGACCAAGCACAGCCTGGGGGACCAAGCACAGCCTGGGGGACCAAGAGCAACCAAGGGGACCAAGCACAGCCTGGGGGACCAAGAGCAACCAGGGGGACCAAGCACAGCCTGGGGGACCAAGCACAGCCTGGGGGACCAAGCACAGCCTGGGGGATCAAGAGCAACCAGGGGGACCAAGCACAGCCTGGGGGACCAAGCACAGCCTGGGGGACCAAGCACAGCCTGGGGGACCAAGAGCAAGCAGGGGGACCAAACACAGCCTGGGGGACCAAGAGCAACAGGGGACCAAGCACAGTCTGGGGGACCAAGCACAGCCTGGGGGACAAAGAGCAACCAAGGGGACCAAGCACAGCCTGAAGGACCAAGAGCAACCAGGGGGATCAAGCACAGCCTGGGGGACCAAGCAAAGCTTGGGGGACCAAGCACAGCCTGGGGGACCAAGCAAAGCCTGGGGGACCAAGAGCAACCAGGGGGACCAAGCACGGCCTGGGGGACCAAGAACAGCCTGGGGGACCAAGCACAGCCTGGGGGACCAAGAGCAACCAAGGGGACCAAGCACAGCCTGGGGGACCAAGAGCAACCAGGGGACCAAGCACAGCCTGGGGGACCAAGCACAGCCTGGGGGACCAACCACAGCCAGGGGGACCAAGCACAGCCTGGGGGACCAAGAGCAACCAAGGGGACCAAGCACAGCCTGGGGGACCAAGAGCAACCAGGGGACCAAGCACAGCCTGGGGGACCAAGCACAGCCTGGGGGACCAAGCACAGCCTGGGGGACCAAGCACAGCCTGGGGGACCAAGAGCAACCAAGGGGACCAAGCACAGCCTGGGGGACCAAGAGCAACCAGGGGGACCAAGCACAGCCAGGGGGACCAAGCACAGCCTGGGGGACCAAGCACAGCCTGGGGGACCAAGCACAGCCAGGGGGACCAAGCACAGCCTGGGGGGCCAAGCACAGCCTGGGGGACCAAGCACAGCCTGGGGGACCAAGCACAGACTGGGGGACCAAGCACAGCCTGGGGGACCAAGCACAGCCTGGGGGACCAAGCACAGCTTGAGGGACCAAGCACAGCCTGGGGGACCAAGCACAGCCTGGGGGACCAAGCACAGCCTGGGGGACCAAGAGCAACCAAGGGCACAAAGCACAGCCTGGGGGACCAAGAGCAACCAGGGGGACCAAGCACAGCCTCGGGGACCAAGAGCAACCAAGGGGACCAAGCACAGCCTGGGGGACCAAGAGCAACCAGGGGGACCAAGCACAGCCTGGGGGACCAAGCACAGCCTGGGGGACCAAGAGCAACCAGGGGGACCAAGCACAGCCTGGGGGACCAAGCACAGCCTGGGGGACCAAGAGCAACCAAGGGGACCAAGCACAGCCTGGGGGACCAAGCACAGCCTGGGGGACCAAGCACAGCCTGGGGGACCAAGAGCAACCAGGGGGACCAAGCACAGCCTGGGGGACCAAGAGCAACCAGGGGGACCAAGCACAGCCAGGGGGACCAAGCACAGCCTGGGGGACCAAGCACAGCCTGGGGGACCAAGAGCAACCAAGGGGACCAAGCACAGCCTGGGGGACCAAGAGCAACCAGGGGGACCAAGCACAGCCTGGGGGACCAAGCACAGCCTGGGGGACCAAGCACAGCCTGGGGGATCAAGAGCAACCAGGGGGACCAAGCACAGCCTGGGGGACCAAGCACAGCCTGGGGGACCAAGCACAGCCTGGGGGACCAAGAGCAAGCAGGGGGACCAAACACAGCCTGGGGGACCAAGAGCAACAGGGGACCAAGCACAGTCTGGGGGACCAAGCACAGCCTGGGGGACAAAGAGCAACCAAGGGGACCAAGCACAGCCTGGGGGACCAAGAGCAACCAGGGGGATCAAGCACAGCCTGGGGGACCAAGCACAGCTTGGGGGACCAAGCACAGCCTGGGGGACCAAGCAAAGCCTGGGGGACCAAGAGCAACCAGGGGGACCAAGCACAGCCTGGGGGACCAAGAACAGCCTGGGGGACCAAGCACAGCCTGGGGGACCAAGAGCAACCAAGGGGACCAAGCACAGCCTGGGGGACCAAGAGCAACCAGGGGACCAAGCACAGCCTGGGGGACCAAGCACAGCCTGGGGGACCAACCACAGCCAGGGGGACCAAGCACAGCCTGGGGGACCAAGAGCAACCAAGGGGACCAAGCACAGCCTGGGGGACCAAGAGCAACCAGGGGACCAAGCACAGCCTGGGGGACCAAGCACAGCCTGGGGGACCAAGCACAGCCTGGGGGACCAAGCACAGCCTGGGGGACCAAGAGCAACCAAGGGGACCAAGCACAGCCTGGGGGACCAAGAGCAACCAGGGGGACCAAGCACAGCCAGGGGGACCAAGCACAGCCTGGGGGACCAAGCACAGCCTGGGGGACCAAGCACAGCCAGGGGGACCAAGCACAGCCTGGGGGGCCAAGCACAGCTTGAGGGACCAAGCACAGCCTGGGGGACCAAGCACAGCCTGGGGGACCAAGAGCAACCAAGGGCACAAAGCACAGCCTGGGGACCAAGAGCAACCAGGGGGACCAAGCACAGCCTGGGGGACCAAGCACAGCCTGGGGGACCAAGCACAGCCAGGGGGACCAAGCACAGCCTGGGGGACCAAGCACAGCCTGGGGGACCAAGAACAGTCTGGGGGACCAAGCACAGCCAGGGGGACCAAGCACAGCCTGGGGGACCAAGCACAGCCTGGGGGACCAAGAGCAACCTGGGGGACCAAGCACAGCCTGGGGGACCAAGCACAGCCTGGGGGACCAAGCACAGCCTGGGGGACCAAGAGCAACCAGGGGGACCAAGCACAGCCTGGGGGACCAAGAGCAACCAAGGGGACCAAGCACAGCCTGGGGGACCAAGCACAGCCTGGGGGACTAAGCACAGCCTGGGGGACCAAGAGCAACCCGGGGGACCAAGCACAGCCTGGGGGACCAAGCACAGCCAGGGGGACCAAGCACAGCCTGGGGGACCAAGCACAGCCTGGGGGACCAAGAGCAACCAAGGGGACCAAGCACAGCCTGGGGGACCAAGAGCAACCAGGGGGACCAAGCACAGCCTGGGGGACCAAGCACAGCCTGGGGGACCAAGAGCAACCAGGGGGACCAAGCACAGCCTGGGGGACCAAGAGCAACCAGGGGGACCAAGCACAGCCTGGGGGACCAAGCACAGCCTGGGGGACCAAGCACAGCCTGGGGGACCAAGAGCAACCAGGGGGACCAAGCACAGCCTGGGGGACCAAGCACAGCCTGGGGGACCAAGCACAGTCTGGGGGACCAAGTACAGCCAGGGGGACCAAGCACAGCCTGGGGGACCAAGCACAGCCTGGGGGACCAAGAGCAACCAGGGGGACCAAGCACAGCCTGGGGGACCAAGCACAGCCTGGGGGACCAAGCACAGCCTTGGGGACCAAGAGCAACCAGGGGGACCAAGCACAGCCTGGGGGACCAAGCACAGCCTGGGGGACCAAGCACAGCCTGGGGGACCAAGCACAGCCTGGGGGAACAAGCAAAGCCTGGGGGACCAAGAGCAACCAGGGGGACCAAGCACAGCCTGGGGGACAAAGCACAGCCAGGGGGACCAAGAGCAACCAGGGGGACCAAGCACAGCCTGGGGGACCAAGCACCGGCAGGGGGACCAAGCACAGCCTGGGGGACCAAGCACAGCCTGGGGGACCAAGAGCAACCAGTGGGACCAAGAGCAACCAAGGGGGACCAAGAGCAACCAAGGGGACCAAACACAGCCTGGGGGACCAAGCACAGCCTGGGGGACCAAGAGCAACCAGGGGGACCAAGCACTGCCTGGGGGACCAAGAGCAACCAGGGGGACCAAGCACAGCCTGGGGGACCAAGCACAGCCAGGGGGACGAAGCACAGCCTGGGGGACCAAGCACAGCCTGGGGGACCAAGAGCAACCAAGGGGACCAAGCACAGCCTGGGGGACCAAGCACAGCCTGGGGGACCAAGCACAGCCTGGGGGACCAAGAGCAACCAGGGGGACCAAGCACAGCCTGGGGGACCAAGAGCAACCAAGGGGACCAAGCACAGCCTGGGGGACCAAGCACAGCCTGGGGGACCAAGAGCAACCAAGGGGACCAAGCACAGCCTGGGGGACCAAGCACAGCCTGGGGGACCAAGAGCAACCAGGGGGACCAAGCACAGCCTGGGGGACCAAGAGCAACCAGGGGGACCAAGCACAGCCTGGGGGACCAAGCACAGCCTGGGGGACCAAGCACAGCCTGGGGGACCAAGAGCAACCAGGGGGACCAAACACAGCCTGGGGGGCCAAGAGCAACCAGGGGGACCAAGCACAGCCTGGGGGACCAAGCACAGACAGGGGGACCAAGCACAGCCTGGGGGACCAAGCACAGCCTGGGGGACCAAAAGCAACCAGGGGGACCAAGCACAGCCTGGGGGACCAAGCACAGCCTGGGGGACCAAGAGCAACCAGGGGGACCAAGCACAGCCTGGGGGACCAGGAGCAACCAAGGGGACCAAGCACAGCCTGGGGGACCAAGAGCAACCAAGGGGACCAAGCACAGCCTGGGGGACCAAGCACAGCCTGTGGGAACAAGAGCAACCAGGGGGACCAAGCACAGCCTGGGGGACCAAGCACAGCCTGGGCGACCAAGAGCAACCAAGGGGACCAAGCACAGCCTGGGGGACCAAGAGCAACCAGGGGGACCAAGCACAGCCTAGGGGACCAAGCACAGCCTGGGGGACCAAGAGCAACCAGGGGGACCAAGCACAGCCTGGGGGACCAAGAACAGTCTGGGGGACCAAGCACAGCCTGGAGGACCAAGCACAGCCTGGGGGACCAAGCACAGCCTGGGGGACCAAGCAAAGCCTGGGGGACCAAGAGCAACCAGGGGGACCAAGCACAGCCTGGGGGACCATGCACAGCCAGGGGGACCAAGCACAGCCAGGGGGACCAAGCACAGCCTGGGGGACCAAGAGCAACCAAGGGGACCAAGCACAGCCTGGGGGACCAAGCACAGCCTGGGGGACCAAGCACAGCCTGGGGGACCAAGAGCAACCAGGGGGACCAAGCACAGCCTGGGGGACCAAGAGCAACCAGGGGGACCAAGCACAGCCAGGGGGACCAAGCACAGCCTGGGGGACCAAGCACAGCCTGGGGGACCAAGAGCAACCAAGGGGACCAAGCACAGCCTGGGGGACCAAGAGCAACCAGGGGGACCAAGCACAGCCTGGGGGACCAAGCACAGCCTGGGGGACCAAGCACAGCCTGGGGGATCAAGAGCAACCAGGGGGACCAAGCACAGCCTGGGGGACCAAGCACAGCCTGGGGGACCAAGCACAGCCTGGGGGACCAATAGCAAGCAGGGGGACCAAACACAGCCTGGGGGACCAAGAGCAACAGGGGACCAAGCACAGTCTGGGGGACCAAGCACAGCCTGGGGGACAAAGAGCAACCAAGGGGACCAAGCACAGCCTGGGGGACCAAGAGCAACCAGGGGGATCAAGCACAGCCTGCGGGACCAAGCAAAGCTTGGGGGACCAAGCACAGCCTGGGGGACCAAGCAAAGCCTGGGGGACCAAGAGCAACCAGGGGGGCCAAGCACGGCCTGGGGGACCAAGAACAGCCTGGGGGACCAAGCACAGCCTGGGGGACCAAGAGCAACCAAGGGGACCAAGCACAGCCTGGGGGACCAAGAGCAACCAGGGGACCAAGCACAGCCTGGGGGACCAAGCACAGCCTGGGGGACCAACCACAGCCAGGGGGACCAAGCACAGCCTGGGGGACCAAGAGCAACCAAGGGGACCAAGCACAGCCTGGGGGACCAAGAGCAACCAGGGGACCAAGCACAGCCTGGGGGACCAAGCACAGCCTGGGGGACCAAGCACAGCCTGGGGGACCAAGCACAGCCTGGGGGACCAAGAGCAACCAAGGGGACCAAGCACAGCCTGGGGGACCAAGAGCAACCAGGGGGACCAAGCACAGCCAGGGGGACCAAGCACAGCCTGGGGGACCAAGCACAGCCTGGGGGACCAAGCACAGCCAGGGGGACCAAGCACAGCCTGGGGGGCCAAGCACAGCCTGGGGGACCAAGCACAGCCTGGGGGACCAAGCACAGACTGGGGGACCAAGCACAGCCTGGGGGACCAAGCACAGCCTGGGGGACCAAGCACAGCTTGAGGGACCAAGCACAGCCTGGGGGACCAAGCACAGCCTGGGGGACCAAGCACAGCCTGGGGACCAAGAGCAACCAAGGGCACAAAGCACAGCCTGGGGACCAAGAGCAACCAGGGGGACCAAGCACAGCCTGGGGGACCAAGCACAGCCTGGGGGACCAAGCACAGCCAGGGGGACCAAGCACAGCCTGGGGGACCAAGCACAGCCTGGGGGACCAAGAACAGTCTGGGGGACCAAGCACAGCCAGGGGGCCCAAGCACAGCCTGGGGGACCAAGCACAGCCTGGGGGACCAAGAGCAACCTGGGGGACCAAGCACAGCCTGGGGGACCAAGCACAGCCTGGGGGACCAAGCACAGCCTGGGGGACGGGGAGCAACCAGGGGGACCAAGCACAGCCTGGGGGACCAAGAGCAACCAAGGGGACCAAGCACAGCCTGGGGGACCAAGCACAGCCTGGGGGACTAAGCACAGCCTGGGGGACCAAGAGCAACCCGGGGGACCAAGCACAGCCTGGGGGACCAAGCACAGCCAGGGGGACCAAGCACAGCCTGGGGGACCAAGCACAGCCTGGGGGACCAAGAGCAACCAAGGGGACCAAGCACAGCCTGGGGGACCAAGAGCAACCAGGGGGACCAAGCACAGCCTAGGGGACCAAGCACAGCCTGGGGGACCAAGAGCAACCAGGGGGACCAAGCACAGCCTGGGGGACCAAGAGCAACCAGGGGGACCAAGCACAGCCTGGGGGACCAAGCACAGCCTGGGGGACCAAGCACAGCCTGGGGGACCAAGAGCAACCAGGGGGACCAAGCACAGCCTGGGGGACCAAGCACAGCCTGGGGGACCAAGCACAGTCTGGGGGACCAAGTACAGCCAGGGGGACCAAGCACAGCCTGGGGGACCAAGCACAGCCTGGGGGACCAAGAGCAACCAGGGGGACCAAGCACAGCCTGGGGGACCAAGCACAGCCTGGGGGACCAAGCACAGCCTTGGGGACCAAGAGCAACCTGGGGGACCAAGCACAGCGTGGGGGACCAAGCACAGCCTGGGGGACCAAGCACAGCCTGGGGGACCAAGCACAGCCTGGGGGAACAAGCAAAGCCTGGGGGACCAAGAGCAACCAGGGGGACCAAGCACAGCCTGGGGGACAAAGCACAGCCAGGGGGACCAAGAGCAACCAGGGGGACCAAGCACAGCCTGGGGGACCAAGCACCGGCAGGGGGACCAAGCACAGCCTGGGGGACCAAGCACAGCCTGGGGGACCAAGAGCAACCAGTGGGACCAAGAGCAACCAAGGGGGACCAAGGGCAACCAAGGGGACCAAACACAGCCTGGGGGACCAAGCACAGCCTGGGGGACCAAGAGCAACCAGGGGGACCAAGCACTGCCTGGGGGACCAAGAGCAACCAGGGGGACCAAGCACAGCCTGGGGGACCAAGCACAGCCAGGGGGACCAAGCACAGCCTGGGGGACCAAGCACAGCCAGGGGGACGAAGCACAGCCTGGGGGACCAAGCACAGCCTGGGGGACCAAGAGCAACCAAGGGGACCAAGCACAGCCTGGGGGACCAAGCACAGCCTGGGGGACCAAGCACAGCCTGGGGGACCAAGAGCAACCAGGGGGACCAAGCACAGCCTGGGGGACCAAGAGCAACCAAGGGGACCAAGCACAGCCTGGGGGACCAAGCACAGCCTGGGGGACCAAGAGCAACCAAGGGGACCAAGCACAGCCTGGGGGACCAAGCACAGCCTGGGGGACCAAGAGCAACCAGGGGGACCAAGCACAGCCTGGGGGACCAAGAGCAACCAGGGGGACCAAGCACAGCCTGGGGGACCAAGCACAGCCTGGGGGACCAAGCACAGCCTGGGGGACCAAGAGCAACCAGGGGGACCAAACACAGCCTGGGGGGCCAAGAGCAACCAGGGGGACCAAGCACAGCCTGGGGGACCAAGCACAGACAGGGGGACCAAGCACAGCCTGGGGGACCAAGCACAGCCTGGGGGACCAAGCACAGCCTGGGGGACCAAAAGCAACCAGGGGGACCAAGCACAGCCTGGGGGACCAAGCACAGCCTGGGGGACCAAGAGCAACCAGGGGGACCAAGCACAGCCTGGGGGACCAGGAGCAACCAAGGGGACCAAGCACAGCCTGGGGGACCAAGAGCAACCAGGGGGACCAAGCACAGCCTGGGGGACCAAGCACAGCCTGTGGGAACAAGAGCAACCAGGGGGACCAAGCACAGCGTGGGGGACCAAGCACAGCCTGGGCGACCAAGAGCAACAAAGGGGACAAAGCACAGCCTGGGGGACCAAGAGCAACCAGGGGGACCAAGCACAGCCTAGGGGACCAAGCACAGCCTGGGGGACCAAGAGCAACCAGCGGGACCAAGCACAGCCTGGGGGACCAAGAACAGTCTGGGGGACCAAGCACAGCCTGGAGGACCAAGCACAGCCTGGGGGACCAAGCACAGCCTGGGGGACCAAGCAAAGCCTGGGGGACCAAGAGCAACCAGGGGGACCAAGCACAGCCTGGGGGACCATGCACAGCCAGGGGGACCAAGCACAGCCTGTGGGACCAAGCACAGCCTGGGGGACCAAGAGCAACCAAGGGGACCAAGCACAACCTGGGGGACCAAGCACAGCCTGGGGGACCAAGCACAGCCTGGGGGACCAAGCACAGCCTGGGGGACCAAGAGCAAACAGGTGGACCAAGCACAGCCTGGGGGACCAAGCACAGCCTGGGGGACCAAGCACAGCCTGGGGGACCAAGCGCAGCCTGGGGGACCAAGAGCAACCAGGGGGACCAAGCACAGCCTGGGGGACCAAGCACAGCCTGGGGGACCAAGCACAGCCTGGGGGACCAAGAGCAACCAGGGGGACCAAGCACAGCCTGGGACCAAGCACAGCCTGGGGGAACAAGCAAAGCCTGGGGGACCAAGAGCAACCAGGGGGACCAAGCACAGCCTGGGGGACAAAGCACAGCCAGGGGGACCAAGAGCAACCAGGGGGACCAAGCACAGCCTGGGGGACCAAGCACCGGCAGGGGGACCAAGCACAGCCTGGGGGACCAAGCACAGCCTGGGGGACCAAGAGCAACCAGTGGGACCAAGAGCAACCAAGGGGGACCAAGAGCAACCAAGGGGACCAAACACAGCCTGGGGGACCAAGCACAGCCTGGGGGACCAAGAGCAACCAGGGGGACCAAGCACTGCCTGGGGGACCAAGAGCAACCAGGGGGACCAAGCACAGCCTGGGGGACCAAGCACAGCAAGGGGGACCAAGCACAGCCTGGGGGACCAAGCACAGCCAGGGGGACGAAGCACAGCCTGGGGGACCAAGCACAGCCTGGGGGACCAAGAGCAACCAAGGGGACCAAGCACAGCCTGGGGGACCAAGCACAGCCTGGGGGACCAAGCACAGCCTGGGGGACCAAGAGCAACCAGGGGGACCAAGCACAGCCTGGGGGACCAAGAGCAACCAAGGGGACCAAGCACAGCCTGGGGGACCAAGCACAGCCTGGGGGACCAAGAGCAACCAAGGGGACCAAGCACAGCCTGGGGGACCAAGCACAGCCTGGGGGACCAAGAGCAACCAGGGGGACCAAGCACAGCCTGGGGGACCAAGAGCAACCAGGGGGACCAAGCACAGCCTGGGGGACCAAGCACAGCCTGGGGGACCAAGCACAGCCTGGGGGACCAAGAGCAACCAGGGGGACCAAGCACAGCCTGGGGGACCAAGAGCAACCAGGGGGACCAAGCACAGCCTGGGGGACCAAGCACAGCCAGGGGGACCAAGCACAGCCTGGGGGACCAAGCACAGCCTGGGGGACCAAGCACAGCCTGGGGGACCAAGAGCAAACAGGGGGACCAAGCACAGCCTGAGGGACCAAGCACAGCCTGGGGGACCAAGAGCAACCAGGGGGACCAAGCACAGCCTGGGGGACCAGGAGCAACCAAGGGGACCAAGCACAGCCTGGGGGACCAAGAGCAACCAGGGGGACCAAGCACAGCCTGGGGGACCAAGCACAGCCTGTGGGAACAAGAGCAACCAGGGGGACCAAGCACAGCCTGGGGGACCAAGCACAGCCTGGGCGACCAAGAGCAACCAAGGGGACCAAGCACAGCCTGGGGGACCAAGAGCAACCAGGGGGACCAAGCACAGCCTAGGGGACCAAGCACAGCCTGGGGGACCAAGAGCAACCAGGGGGACCAAGCACAGCCTGGGGGACCAAGAACAGTCTGGGGGACCAAGCACAGCCTGGAGGACCAAGCACAGCCTGGGGGACCAAGCACAGCCTGGGGGACCAAGCAAAGCCTGGGGGACCAAGAGCAACCAGGGGGACCAAGCACAGCCTGGGGGACCATGCACAGCCAGGGGGACCAAGCACAGCCTGTGGGACCAAGCACAGCCTGGGGGACCAAGAGCAACCAAGGGGACCAAGCACAGCCTGGGGGACCAAGAGCAACCAGAGGGACCAAGCACAGCCTGGGGGACCAAGCACAGCCTGGGGGACCAAGCACAGCCTGGGGGACCAAGAGCAAACAGGTGGACCAAGCACAGCCTGGGGGACCAAGCACAGCCTGGGGGACCAAGCACAGCCTGGGGGACCAAGCGCAGCCTGGGGGACCAAGAGCAACCAGGGGGACCAAGCACAGCCTGGGGGACCAAGCACAGCCTGGGGGACCAAGCACAGCCTGGGGGACCAAGAGCAACCAGGGGGACCAAGCACAGCCTGGGGGACCAAGCACAGCCTGGGGGACTAAGAGCAACCAGGGGGACCAAGCACAGCCTGGGGGACCAAGAGCAACCAGGGGGACCAAGCACAGCCTGGGGGACCAAGCACAGCCTGGGGGACCAAGCACAGCCTGGGGGACCAAGCACAACCTGGGGGACCAAGCACAGCCTGGGGGACCAAGAGCAACCAGGGGGACCAAGCACTGCCTGGGGGACCAAGAGAAACCAGGGGGACCAAGCACAGCCCGGGGGACCAAGCACAGCCAGGGGGACCATGCACAGCCTGGGGGACCAAGAGCAACCAGGGGGACCAAGCACAGCCTGGGGGACCAAGCACAGCCAGGGGGACCAAGCACAGCCTGGGGGACCAAGCACAGCCAGGGGGACCAAGCACAGCCTGGGGGACCAAGCACAGCCTGGGGGACCAAGAGCAACCAAGGAGACCAAGCACAGCCTGGGGGACCAAGCACAGCCTGGGGGACCAAGCACAGCCTGGGGGACCAAGAGCAACCAGGGGGACCAAGCACTGCCTGGGGGACCAAGAGACACCAGGGGGACCAAGCACAGCCTGGGGGACCAAGCACAGCCTGGGGGACCAAGAGCAACCAAGGGGACCAAGCAGAGCCTGGGGGACCAAGAGCAACCAGGGGGACCAAGCACAGCCTGGGGGACCAAGAGCAACCAGGGGGACCAAGCACAGCCTGGGGGACCAAGCACAGCCTGGGGGACCAAGCACAGCCTGGGGGACCAAGAGGAACCAGGGGGACCAAGCACAGCCTGGGGGACCAAGAGCAACCAGGGGGACCAAGCACAGCCTGGGGGACCAAGCACAGCCAGGGGGACCAAGCACAGCCTGGGGGACCAAGCACAGCCTGGGGGACCAAGCACAGCCTGGGGGACCAAGAGCAACCAGGGGGACCAAGCACAGCCTGGGGGACCAAGCACAGCCTGGGGGACCAAGAGCAACCAGGGGGACCAAGCACAGCCTGGGGGACCAGGAGCAACCAAGGGGACCAAGCACAGCCTGGGGGACCAAGCACAGCCTGGGGGACCAAGCACAGCCTGGGGGACCAAGAGCAACCAGGGTGACCAAGCACAGCCTGGGGGACCAAGCACAGCCTGTGGGACCAAGAGCAACCAGGGAGACCAAGCACAGCCTGGGGGACCAATCACAGCCCGGGCGACCAAGAGCAACCAAGGGGACCAAGCACAGCCTGGGGGACCAAGAGAAACCAGGGGGACCAAGCACAGCCTAGGGGACCAAGCACAGCCTGGGGGACCAAGAGCAACCAGGGGGACCAAGCACAGCCTGGGGGACCAAGAGCAACCAGGGGGACCAAGCACAGCCTGGAGGACCAAGCACAGCCTGGGGGACCAAGCACAGCCTGGGGGACCAAGCAAAGCCTAGGGGACCAAGAGCAACTAGGGGGACCAAGCACAGCCTGGGGGACCAAGCACAGCCAGGGGGACCAAGCACAGCCTGGGGGACCAAGCACAGCCTGGGGGACCAAGAGCAACCAAGGGGACCAAGCACAGCCTGGGGGACCAAGAGCAAACCAGGGGGACCAAGCACAGCCTGGGGGACCAAGCACTGCCTGGGGGACCAAGCACAGCCTGGGGGACCAAGAGCAAACAGGTGGACCAAGCACAGCCTGGGGGACCAAACACAGCCTGGGGGACCAAGAGCAACCAGGGGGACCAAGCACAGCCTGGGGGACCAAGCACAGCCTGGGGGACCAAGCACAGCCTGGGGGACCAAGAGCAACCAGGGGGACCAAGCACAGCCTGGGGGACCAAGCACAGCCAGAGGGACCAAGAGCAACCAAGGGAACCAAGCACAGCCTGGGGGACCAAGCACAGCCTGGGGGACCAAGAGCAACCAGGGGGACCAAGCACAGCCTGGGGGACCAAGAGCAACCAGGGGGACCAAGCACAGCCTGGGGGACCAAGTACAGCCTGGGGGACCAAGAGCAACCAGGGGGACCAAGCACAGCCTGGGGGACCAAGAGCAACCAGGGGGACCAAGCACAGCCTGGGGGACCAAGCACAGCCAGGGGGACCAAGCACAGCCTGGGGGACCAAGCACAGCCGGGGGGACCAAGCACAGCCTGGGGGGCTAAGCACAGCCTGGGGGACCAAGCACAGCCTAGGGGACCAAGAGCAACCAGGGGGACCAAGCACAGCCTGGGGGACCAAGCACAGCCAGGGGGACCAAGCACAGCCTGGGGGACCAAGCACAGCCAGGGGGACGAAGCACAGCCTGGGGGACCAAGCACAGCCTGGGGGACCAAGAGCAACCAAGGGGACCAAGCACAGCCTGGGGGACCAAGCACAGCCTGGGGGACCAAGCACAGCCTGGGGGACCAAGAGCAACCAGGGGGACCAAGCACAGCCTGGGGGACCAAGAGCAACCAAGGGGACCAAGCACAGCCTGGGGGACCAAGCACAGCCTGGGGGACCAAGAGCAACCAAGGGGACCAAGCACAGCCTGGGGGACCAAGCACAGCCTGGGGGACCAAGAGCAACTAGGGGGACCAAGCACAGCCTGGGGGACCAAGAGCAACCAGGGGGACCAAGCACAGCCTGGGGGACCAAGCACAGCCTGGGGGACCAAGCACAGCCTGGGGGACCAAGAGCAACCAGGGGGACCAAGCACAGCCTGGGGGACCAAGAGCAACCAGGGGGACCAAGCACAGCCTGGGGGACCAAGCACAGCCTGGGGGACCAAGCACAGCCTGGGGGACCAAGCACAGCCTGGGGGACCAAGAGCAACCAGGGGGACCAAGCACAGCCTGGGGGACCAAGCACAGCCTGGGGGACCAAGAGCAACCAGGGGGACCAAGCACAGCCTGGGGGACCAGGAGCAACCAAGGGGACCAAGCACAGCCTGGGGGACCAAGAGCAACCAGGGGGACCAAGCACAGCCTGGGGGACCAAGCACAGCCTGTGGGAACAAGAGCAACCAGGGGGACCAAGCACAGCCTGGGCGACCAAGAGCAACCAAGGGGACCAAGCACAGCCTGGGGGACCAAGAGCAAACAGGGGGACCAAGCACAGCCTAGGGGACCAAGCACAGCCTCGGGGACCAAGAGCAACCAGGGGGACCAAGCACAGCCTGGGGGACCAAGCACAGCCTGGGGGACCAAGCACAGCCTGGGGGACCAAGAGCAACCAGGGGGACCAAGCACAGCCTGGGGGACCAAGCACAGCCTGGGGGACCAAGAGCAACCAGGTTGACCAAGCACAGCCTGGGGTTCCAGGAGCAACCAAGGGGACCAAGCACAGCCTGGGGGACCAAGAGCAACCAGGGGGACCAAGCACAGCCTGGGGGACCAAGCACAGCCTGTGGGAACAAGAGCAACCAGGGGGACCAAGCACAGCCTGGGCGACCAAGAGCAACCAAGGGGACCAAGCACAGCCTGGGGGACCAAGAGCAACCAGGGGGACCAAGCACAGCCTAGGGGACCAAGCACAGCCTCGGGGACCAAGAGCAACCAGGGGGACCAAGCACAGCCTGGGGGACCAAGCACAGCCTGGGGGACCAAGCACAGCCTGGGGGACCAAGAGCAACCAGGGGGACCAAGCACAGCCTGGGGGACCAAGCACAGCCTGGGGGACCAAGAGCAACCAGGGGGACCAAGCACAGCCTGGGGGACCAGGAGCAACCAAGGGGACCAAGCACAGCCTGGGGGACCAAGAGCAACCAGGGGGACCAAGCACAGCCTGGGGGACCAAGCACAGCCTGTGGGAACAAGAGCAACCAGGGGGACCAAGCACAGCCTGGGCGACCAAGAGCAACCAAGGGGACCAAGCACAGCCTGGGGGACCAAGAGCAACCAGGGGGACCAAGCACAGCCTAGGGGACGAAGCACAGCCTCGGGGACCAAGAGCAACCAGGGGGACCAAGCACAGCCTGGGGGACCAAGCACAGCCTGGGGGACCAAGCACAGCCTGGGGGACCAAGAGCAACCAGGGGGACCAAGCACAGCCTGGGGGACCAAGCACAGCCTGGGGGACCAAGAGCAACCAGGGGGACCAAGCACAGCCTGGGGGACCAGGAGCAACCAAGGGGACCAAGCACAGCCTGGGGGACCAAGAGCAACCAGGGGGACCAAGCACAGCCTGGGGGACCAAGCACAGCCTGTGGGAACAAGAGCAACCAGGGGGACCAAGCACAGCCTGGTGGACCAAGATCAGCCTGGGGGACCAAGCACAGCCTGGGGGACCAAGAGTAACCAAGGGGACCAAGCACAGCCTGGGGGACCAAGCACAGCCTGGGGGACCAAGCACAGCCTGGGGGACCAAGAGCAACCAGGGGGACCAAGCACAGCCTGGGGGACCAAGAGCAACCAGGGGGACCAAGCACAGCCTGGGGGACCAAGCACAGCCTGGGGGACCAAGAGCAACCAAGGGGACCAAGCACAGCCTGGGGGACCAAGAGCAACCAGGGGGACCAAGCACAGCCTGGGGGACCAAGCACAGCCTGGGGGACCAAGCACAGCCTGGGGGATCAAGAGCAACCAGGGGGACCAAGCACAGCCTGGGGGACCAAGCACAGCCTGGGGGACCAAGAGCAAGCAGGGGGACCAAACACAGCCTGGGGGACCAAGAGCAACAGGGGACCAAGCACAGTCTGGGGGACCAAGCACAGCCTGGGGGACAAAGAGCAACCAAGGGGACCAAGAACAGCCTGGGGGACCAAGAGCAACCAGGGGGATCAAGCACAGCCTGGGGGACCAAACACAGCTTGGGGGACCAAGCACAGCCTGGGGGACCAAGCAAAGCCTGGGGGACCAAGAGCAACCAGGGGGACCAAGCACAGCCTGGGGGACCAAGAACAGCATGGGGGACCAACCACAGCCTGGGGGACCAAGAGCAACCAAGGGGACCAAGCACAGCCTGGGGGACCAAGAGCAACCAGGGGACCAAGCACAGCCTGGGGGACCAAGCACAGCCTGGGGGACCAACCACAGCCAGGGGGACCAAGCACAGCCTGGGGGACCAAGAGCAACCAATGGGACCAAGCACAGCCTGGGGGACCAAGAGCAACCAGGGGACCAAGCACAGCCTGGGGGACCAAGCACAGCCTGGGGGACCAAGCACAGCCTGGGGGACCAAGAGCAACCAAGGGGACCAAGCACAGCCTGGGGGACCAAGAGCAACCAGGGGGACCAAGCACAGCCAGGGGGACCAAGCACAGCCTGGGGGACCAAGCACAGCCTGGGGGACCAAGCACAGCCAGGGGGACCAAGCACAGCCTGGGGGACCAAGCACAGCCTGGGGGACCAAGCACAGCCAGGGGGACCAAGCACAGACTGGGGGACCAAGCACAGCCTGGGGGACAGAGCACAGCCTGGGGGACCAAGCACAGCTTGAGGGACCAAGCACAGCCTGGGGGACCAAGCACAGCCTGGGGGACCAAGAGCAACCAAGGGGACCAAGCACAGCCTGGGGGACCAAGAGCAACCAGGGGGACCAAGCACAGCCTGGGGGACCAAGCACAGCCTGGGGGACCAAGCACAGCCAGGGGGACCAAGCACAGCCTGGGGGACCAAGCACAGCCTGGGGGACCAAGAACAGTCTGGGGGACCAAGCACAGCCAGGGGGACCAAGCACAGCCTGGGGGACCAAGCACAGCCTGGGGGACCAAGCACAGCTTGAGGGATCAAGCACAGCCTAGGGGACCAAGCACAGCCAGGGGGACCAAGCACAGCCTTGGGGACCAAACACAGCCTGGGGGACCAAGAGCAACCAGGGGGACCAAGCACAGCCTGGGGGACCAAGCACAGCCAGGGGGACCAAGCACAGCCAGGGGGACCAAGCACAGCCTGGGGGACCAAGAGCAACCAGGGGGACCAAGCACAGCCTGGGGGACCAAGCACAGCCTGGGGGACCAAGCACAGCCAGGGGGACCAAGCACAGCCTGGGGGACCAAGCACAGCCTGGGGGACCAAGAACAGTCTGGGGGACCAAGCACAGCCAGGGGGACCAAGCACAGCCTGGGGGACCAAGCACAGCCTAGGGGACCAAGCACAGCCAGGGGGACCAAGCACAGCCTTGGGGACCAAACACAGCCTGGGGGACCAAGAGCAACCAAGGGGACCAAGCACAGCCTGGGGACCAAGAGCAACCAGGGGGACCAAGCACAGCCTGGGGGACCAAGAGCAACCAGGGGGACCAAGCACAGCCTGGGGGACCAAGAGCAACCAAGGGGACCAAGCACAGCCTGGGGGACCAAGAGCAACCAGGGGGACCAAGCACAGCCTGGGGGACCAAGCACAGCCTGGGGGACCAAGCACAGCCTGGGGGACCAAGAGCAACCAGGGGGACCAAGCACAGCCTGGGGGACCAAGCACAGCCTGGGGGACCAAGAGCAACCAGGGGGACAAAGCACAGCCTGGGGGACCAAGCACAGCCTGGGGGACCAAGAGCAACCAAGGGGACCAAGCACAGCCTGGGGGACCAAGCACAGCCTGGGGGACCAAGCACAGCCTGGGGGACCAAGAGCAACCAGGGGGACCAAGCACAGCCTGGGGGACCAAGAGCAACCATGGGGACCAAGCACAGCCTGGGGGACCAAGCACAGCCTGGGGGACCAAGCACAGCCTGGGGGACCAAGAGCAACCAGGGGGACCAAGCACAGCCTGGGGGACCAAGCACAGCCTGGGGGACCAAGCACAGCCTGGGGGACCAAGCACAGCCTGGGGGACCAAGAGCAACCAGGGGGACCAAGCACAGCCTGGGGGACCAAGCACAGCCTGGGGGACCAAGAGCAACCAGGGGGACCAAGCACAGCCTGGGGGACCAGGAGCAACCAAGGGGACCAAGCACAGCCTGGGGGACCAAGAGCAACCAGGGGGACCAAGCACAGCCTGGGGGACCAAGCACAGCCTGTGGGAACAAGAGCAACCAGGGGGACCAAGCACAGCCTGGGCGACCAAGAGCAACCAAGGGGACCAAGCACAGCCTGGGGGACCAAGAGCAACCAGGGGGACCAAGCACAGCCTAGGGGACCAAGCACAGCCTCGGGGACCAAGAGCAACCAGGGGGACCAAGCACAGCCTGGGGGACCAAGCACAGCCTGGGGGACCAAGCACAGCCTGGGGGACCAAGAGCAACCAGGGGGACCAAGCACAGCCTGGGGGACCAAGCACAGCCTGGGGGACCAAGAGCAACCGGGTTGACCAAGCACAGCCTGGGGGTCCAGGAGCAACCAAGGGGACCAAGCACAGCCTGGGGGACCAAGAGCAACCAGGGGGACCAAGCACAGCCTGGGGGACCAAGCACAGCCTGTGGGAACAAGAGCAACCAGGGGGACCAAGCACAGCCTGGGCGACCAAGAGCAACCAAGGGGACCAAGCACAGCCTGGGGGACCAAGAGCAACCAGGGGGACCAAGCACAGCCTAGGGGACCAAGCACAGCCTCGGGGACCAAGAGCAACCAGGGGGACCAAGCACAGCCTGGGGGACCAAGCACAGCCTGGGGGACCAAGCACAGCCTGGGGGACCAAGAGCAACCAGGGGGACCAAGCACAGCCTGGGGGACCAAGCACAGCCTGGGGGACCAAGAGCAACCAGGGGGACCAAGCACAGCCTGGGGGACCAGGAGCAACCAAGGGGACCAAGCACAGCCTGGGGGACCAAGAGCAACCAGGGGGACCAAGCACAGCCTGGGGGACCAAGCACAGCCTGTGGGAACAAGAGCAACCAGGGGGACCAAGCACAGCCTGGGCGACCAAGAGCAACCAAGGGGACCAAGCACAGCCTGGGGGACCAAGAGCAACCAGGGGGACCAAGCACAGCCTAGGGGACCAAGCACAGCCTCGGGGACCAAGAGCAACCAGGGGGACCAAGCACAGCCTGGGGGACCAAGCACAGCCTGGGGGACCAAGCACAGCCTGGGGGACCAAGAGCAACCAGGGGGACCAAGCACAGCCTGGGGGACCAAGCACAGCCTGGGGGACCAAGAGCAACCAGGGGGACCAAGCACAGCCTGGGGGACCAGGAGCAACCAAGGGGACCAAGCACAGCCTGGGGGACCAAGAGCAACCAGGGGGACCAAGCACAGCCTGGGGGACCAAGCACAGCCTGTGGGAACAAGAGCAACCAGGGGGACCAAGCACAGCCTGGGGGACCAAGCACAGCCTGGGGGACCAAGCACAGCCTGGGGGACCAAGAGTAACCAAGGGGACCAAGCACAGCCTGGGGGACCAAGCACAGCCTGGGGGACCAAGCACAGCCTGGGGGACCAAGAGCAACCAGGGGGACCAAGCACAGCCTGGGGGACCAAGAGCAACCAGGGGGACCAAGCACAGCCTGGGGGACCAAGCACAGCCTGGGGGACCAAGAGCAACCAAGGGGACCAAGCACAGCCTGGGGGACCAAGAGCAACCAGGGGGACCAAGCACAGCCTGGGGGACCAAGCACAGCCTGGGGGACCAAGCACAGCCTGGGGGATCAAGAGCAACCAGGGGGACCAAGCACAGCCTGGGGGACCAAGCACAGCCTGGGGGACCAAGAGCAAGCAGGGGGACCAAACACAGCCTGGGGGACCAAGAGCAACAGGGGACCAAGCACAGTCTGGGGGACCAAGCACAGCCTGGGGGACAAAGAGCAACCAAGGGGACCAAGAACAGCCTGGGGGACCAAGAGCAACCAGGGGGATCAAGCACAGCCTGGGGGACCAAACACAGCTTGGGGGACCAAGCACAGCCTGGGGGACCAAGCAAAGCCTGGGGGACCAAGAGCAACCAGGGGGACCAAGCACAGCCTGGGGGACCAAGAACAGCCTGGGGGACCAACCACAGCCTGGGGGACCAAGAGCAACCAAGGGGACCAAGCACAGCCTGGGGGACCAAGAGCAACCAGGGGACCAAGCACAGCCTGGAGGACCAAGCACAGCCTGGGGGACCAAGCACAGCCTGGGGGACCAACCACAGCCAGGGGGACCAAGCACAGCCTGGGGGACCAAGAGCAACCAATGGGACCAAGCACAGCCTGGGGGACCAAGAGCAACCAGGGGACCAAGCACAGCCTGGGGGACCAAGCACAGCCTGGGGGACCAAGCACAGCCTGGGGGACCAAGCACAGCCTGGGGGACCAAGAGCAACCAAGGGGACCAAGCACAGCCTGGGGGACCAAGAGCAACCAGGGGGACCAAGCACAGCCAGGGGGACCAAGCACAGCCTGGGGGACCAAGCACAGCCTGGGGGACCAAGCACAGCCAGGGGGACCAAGCACAGCCTGGGGGACCAAGCACAGCCTGGGGGACCAAGCACAGCCAGGGGGACCAAGCACAGACTGGGGGACCAAGCACAGCCTGGGGGACCAAGCACAGCCTGGGGGACCAAGCACAGCTTGAGGGACCAAGCACAGCCTGGGGGACCAAGCACAGCCTGGGGGACCAAGAGCAACCAGGGGGACCAAGCACAGCCTGGGGGACCAAGCACAGCCTGGGGGACCAAGCACAGCCAGGGGGACCAAGCACAGCCTGGGGGACCAAGCACAGCCTGGGGGACCAAGAACAGTCTGGGGGACCAAGCACAGCCAGGGGGACCAAGCACAGCCTGGGGGACCAAGCACAGCCTGGGGGACCAAGCACAGCTTGAGGGATCAAGCACAGCCTAGGGGACCAAGCACAGCCAGGGGGACCAAGCACAGCCTTGGGGACCAAACACAGCCTGGGGGACCAAGAGCAACCAGGGGGACCAAGCACAGCCTGGGGGACCAAGCACAGCCAGGGGGACCAAGCACAGCCAGGGGGACCAAGCACAGCCTGGGGGACCAAGAGCAACCAGGGGGACCAAGCACAGCCTGGGGGACCAAGCACAGCCTGGGGGACCAAGCACAGCCAGGGGGACCAAGCACAGCCTGGGGGACCAAGCACAGCCTGGGGGACCAAGAACAGTCTGGGGGACCAAGCACAGCCAGGGGGACCAAGCACAGCCTGGGGGACCAAGCACAGCCTAGGGGACCAAGCACAGCCAGGGGGACCAAGCACAGCCTTGGGGACCAAACACAGCCTGGGGGACCAAGAGCAACCAAGGGGACCAAGCACAGCCTGGGGACCAAGAGCAACCAGGGGGACCAAGCACAGCCTGGGGGACCAAGAGCAACCAGGGGGACCAAGCACAGCCTGGGGGACCAAGAGCAACCAAGGGGACCAAGCACAGCCTGGGGGACCAAGAGCAACCAGGGGGACCAAGCACAGCCTGGGGGACCAAGCACAGCCTGGGGGACCAAGCACAGCCTGGGGGACCAAGAGCAACCAGGGGGACCAAGCACAGCCTGGGGGACCAAGCACAGCCTGGGGGACCAAGAGCAACCAGGGGGACAAAGCACAGCCTGGGGGACCAAGCACAGCCTGGGGGACCAAGAGCAACCAAGGGGACCAAGCACAGCCTGGGGGACCAAGCACAGCCTGGGGGACCAAGCACAGCCTGGGGGACCAAGAGCAACCAGGGGGACCAAGCACAGCCTGGGGGACCAAGAGCAACCATGGGGACCAAGCACAGCCTGGGGGACCAAGCACAGCCTGGGGGACCAAGCACAGCCTGGGGGACCAAGAGCAACCAAGGGGACCAAGCACAGCATGGGGGACCAAGAGCAACCAAGGGGACCAAGCACAGCCTGGGGCCAAGCACAGCCTGGGGGACCAAGCACAGCCTGGGGGACCAAGAGCAACCAGGGGGACCAAGCACAGCCTGGGGGACCAAGGGCAACCAGGGGGACCAAGCACAGCCTGGGGGACCAAGAGCAACCAGGGGGACCAAGCACAGCCTGGGGGACCAAGCACAGCATGGGGGACCAAGCACAGCCTGGGGGACCAAGCACAGCTTGAGGGACCAAGCACAGCCTCGGGGACCAAGAGCAACCAGGGGGACCAAGCACAGCCTGGGGGACACAGAGCAACCAAGGGGACCAAGCACAGCCTGGGGACCAAGAGCAACCAGGGGGACCAAGCACAGCCTGGGGGACCAAGAGCAACCAGGGGGACCAAGCACAGCCTGGGGGACCAAGAGCAACCAAGGGGACCAAGCACAGCCTGGGGGACCAAGAGCAACCAGGGGGACCAAGCACAGCCTGGGGGACCAAGCACAGCCTGGGGGACCAAGCACAGCCTGGGGGACCAAGAGCAACCAGGGGGACCAAGCACAGCCTGGGGGACCAAGCACAGCCTGGGGGACCAAGAGCAACCAGGGGGACCAAGCACAGCCTGGGGGACCAAGAGCAACCAAGCGGACCAAGCACAGCCTGGGGGACCAAGCACAGCCTGGGGGACCAAGCACAGCCTGGGGGACCAAGAGCAACCAGGGGGACCAAGCACAGCCTGGGGGACCAAGAGCAACCAGGGGGAGCAAGCACAGCCTGGGGGACCAAGCACAGCCTGGGGGACCAAGCACAGCCTGGGGGACCAAGAGCAACCAAGGGGACCAAGCACAGCCTGGGGGACCAAGAGCAACCAGGGGGACCAAGCACAGCCTGGGGGACCAAGAACAGCCTGGGGGATCAAGAGCAACCAGGGGGACCAAGCACAGCCTGGGGGACCAAGAGCAAGCAGGGGGACCAAACACAGCCTGGGGGACCAAGAGCAACAGGGGACCAAGCACAGTCTGGGGGACCAAGCACAGCCTGGGGGACAAAGATCACCCAAGGGGACCAAGCACAGCCTGGGGGACCAAGAGCAACCAGGGGGATCAAGCACAGCCTGGGGGACCAAGCACAGCTTGGGGAACCAAGCACAGCCTAGGGGACCAAGCAAAGCCTGGGGGACCAAGAGCAACTAGGGGGACCAAGCACAGCCTGGGGGACCAAGAACAGCCTGGGGGACCAAGCACAGCCTGGGGGACCAAGAGCAAGCAGGGGGACCAAGCACAGCCTGGGGGACCAAGAGCAACCAAGGGGACCAAGCACAGCCTGGGGGACCAAGCACAGCCTGGGGGACCAATCACATCCTGGGGGACCAAGAGCAACCAGGGGGACCAAGCACAGCCTGGGGGACCAAGAGCAACCAGGGGGACCAAGCATAGCCTTGGGGACCAAGCAAAGCCAGGGGGACCAAGCACAGCCTTGGGGACCAAGCACAGCCTGGGGGACCAAGAGCAACCAGGGGACCAAGCACAGCCTGGGGGACCAAGCACAGCCAGGGGGACCAAGCACAGCCTGGGGGACCAAGAGCAACCAAGGGGACCAAGCACAGCCTGGGGGACCAAGAGCAACCAGGGGACCAAGCACAGCCTGGGGGACCAAGCACAGCCTGGGGGACCAAGCACAGCCTGGGGGACCAAGAGCAACCAAGGGGACCAAGCACAGCCTGGGGGACCAAGAGCAACCAGGGGGACCAAGCACAGCCAGGGGGACCAAGCACAGCCTGGGGGACCAAGCACAGCCCGGGGGACCAAGCACAGCCTGGGGGACCAAGCACAGCCAGGGGGACCAAGCACAGCCTGGGGGGCCAAGCACAGCCTCGGGGACTAAGCACAGCCTGGGGGACCAAGCACAGCCTGGGGGACCAAGCACAGCCAGGGGGACCAAGCACAGACTGGGGGACCAAGCACAGCCTGGGGGACCAAGCACAGCCTGGGGGACCAAGCACAGCTTGAGGGACCAAGCACAGCCTGGGGGACCAAGCACAGCCTGGGGGACCAAGAGCAACCAGGGGGACCAAGCATAGCCTTGGGGACCAAGCACAGCCAGGGGGACCAAGCACAGCCTTGGGGACCAAGCACAGCCTGGGGGACCAAGAGCAACCAGGGGACCAAGCACAGCCTGGGGGACCAAGCACAGCCAGTGGGACCAAGCACAGCCTGGGGGACCAAGAGCAACCAAGGGGACCAAGCACAGCCTGGGGGACCAAGAGCAACCAGGGGACCAAGCACAGCCTGGGGGACCAAGCACAGCCTGGGGGACCAAGCACAGCCTGGGGGACCAAGCACAGCCTGGGGGACCAAGAGCAACCAAGGGGACCAAGCACAGCCTGGGGGACCAAGAGCAACCAGGGGGACCAAGCACAGCCAGGGGGACCAAGCACAGCCTGGGGGACCAAGCACAGCCTGGGGGACCAAGAGCAACCAGGGGGACCAAGCACAGCCTGGGGGACCAAGAGCAACCAGGGGGAGAAAGCACAGCCTGGGGGACCAAGCACAGCCTGGGGGACCAAGCACAGCCTGGGGGACCAAGAGCAACCAAGGGGACCAAGCACAGCCTGGGGGACCAAGAGCAACCAGGGGGACCAAGCACAGCCTGGGGGACCAAGCACAGCCTGGGGGACAAAGATCAACCACGGGGACCAAGCACAGCCTGGGGGACCAAGAGCAACCAGGGGGATCAAGCACAGCCTGAGGGACCAAGCACAGCTTGGGGAACCAAGCACAGCCTGGGGGACCAAGCAAAGCCTGGGGGACCAAGAGCAACCAGGGGGACCAAGCACAGCCTAGAGGACCAAGAACAGCCTGGGGGACCAAGCACAGCCTGGGGGACCAAGAGCAACCAGGGGGACCAAGCACAGCCTGGGGGACCAAGAGCAACCAAGGGGACCAAGCACAGCCTGGGGGACCAAGCACAGCCTGGGGGACCAATCACATCCTGGGGGACCAAGAGCAACCAGGGGGACCAGGCACAGCCTGGGGGACCAAGAGCAACCAGGGGGACCAAGCATAGCCTTGGGGACCAAGCACAGCCAGGGGGACCAAGCACAGCCTTGGGGACCAAGCACAGCCTGGGGGACCAAGAGCAACCCGGGGACCAAGCACAGCCTGGGGGACCAAGCACAGCCAGGGGGACCAAGCACAGCCTGGGGGACCAAGAGCAACCAAGGGGACCAAGCACAGCCTGGGGGACCAAGAGCAACCAGGGGACCAAGCACAGCCTGGGGGACCAAGCACAGCCTGGGGGACCAAGCACAGCCTGGGGGACCAAGCACAGCCTGGGGGACCAAGCACAGCCTGGGGGGTGAAGCACAGCCTGGGGACCAAGCACAGCCTGGGGGACCAAGCACAGCCTGGGAGACCAAGCACAGCCAGGGGGACCAAGCACAGACTGTGGGACCAAGCACAGCCTGGGGGACCAAGCACAGCTTGAGGGACCAAGCACAGCCTGGGGGACCAAGCACAGCCTGGGGGACCAAGAGCAACCAAGGGGACCAAGCAGCCTGGGGGACCAAGAGCAACCAGGGGGACTAAGCACAGCCTGGGGGACCAAGCACAGCCTGGGGGACCAAGCACAGCCAGGGGGACCAAGCACAGCCTGGGGGACCAAGCACAGCCTGGGGGACCAAGAACAGTCTAGGGGACCAAGCACAGCCAGGGGGACCAAGCACAGCCTGGGGGACCAAGCACAGCGTGAGGGACCAAGCACAGCCTGGGGGACCAAGCACAGCCTGGGGAACCAAGCACAGCCAGGGGGACCAAGCACAGCCTTGGGGACCAAGCACAGCCTGGGGGACCAAAAGCAACCAGGGGGACCAAGCACAGCCTGGGGGACCACGCACAGCCAGGGGGACCAAGCACAGCCTGGGGGACCAAAGCAACCAAGGGGACCAAGCACAGCCTGGGGGACCAAGAGCAACCAGGGGACCAAGCACAGCCTGGGGGACCAAGCACAGCCTGGGGGACCAAGAGCAACCAAGGGGACCAAGCACAGCCTGGGGGACCAAGAGCAACCAGGGGGACCAAACACAGCCAGGGGGACCAAGCACAGCCTGGGGGACCAAGCACAGCCTGGGGGACCAAGCACAGCCAGGGGGACCAAGCACAGCCTGGGGGGCCAAGCACAGCCTGGGGGACCAAGCACAGCCTGGGGGACCAAGCACAGCCTGGGGAACCAAGCACAGCCAGGGGGACCAAGCACAGCCTGGGGGACCAAGCACAGCCTGATGGGACCAAGCACAGCCTGGGGGATCAAGCACAGCTTGAGGGACCAAGCACAGCCTGGGGGACCAAGCACAGCCTGGGGGACCAAGAGCAACCAAGGGGACCAAGCACAGCCTGGGGGACCAAGAGCAACCAGGGGGACCAAGCACAGCCTGGGGGACCAAGCACAGCCAGGGGGACCAAGCACAGCCTGGGGGACCAAGCACAGCCTGGGGATCCAAGAACAGCCTGGGGGACCAAGCACAGCCAGGGGGACCAAGCACAGCCTGGGGGACCAAGCACAGCCTTGGGGACCAAGAGTAACCAAGGGGACCAAGCACAGCCTGGGGGACCAAGAGCAACCAGGGGGACCAAGCACAGCCTGGGGGACCAAGCACAGCCTGGGGGACCAAGCACAGCCTGGGGGACCAAGAGCAACCAAGGGGACCAAGCACAGCCTGGGGGACCAAGAGCAACCAACCAAGGGGACCAAGCACAGCCTGGGGGACCAAGAGCAACCAGGGGGGCCAAGCACAGCCTGGGGGACCAAGCACAGCCTGGGGACCAAGAGCAACCAAGGGGACCAAGCACAGCCTGGGGGACCAAGAGCAACCAGGGGGACCAAGCACAGCCTGGGGGACCAAGCACAGCCTGGGGGACCAAGCACAGCCTGGGGGACCAAGAGCAACCAAGGGGACCAAGCACAGCCTGGGGGACCAAGCACAGCCAGGGGGACCAAGCACAGCCTGGGGGACCAAGCACAGCCAGGGGGACCAAGCACAGCCTGGGGGACCAAGCACAGCCTGGGGGACCAAGAGCAACCAAGGAGACCAAGCACAGCCTGGGGGACCAAGCACAGCCTGGGGGACCAAGCACAGCCTGGGGGACCAAGAGCAACCAGGGGGACCAAGCACAGCCTGGGGGACCAAGCACAGCCTGGGGGACCAAGAGCAACCAGGGGGACCAAGCACAGCCTGGGGGACCAAGAGCAACCAGGGGGACCAAGCACAGCCTGGGGGACCAAGCACAGCCTGGGGGACCAAGCACAGCCTGGGGGACCAAGCACAACCTGGGGGACCAAGCACAGCCTGGGGGACCAAGAGCAACCAGGGGGACCAAGCACAGCCCGGGGGACCAAGCACAGCCAGGGGGACCATGCACAGCCTGGGGGACCAAGAGCAACCAGGGGGACCAAGCACAGCCTGGGGGACCAAGCACAGCCAGGGGGACCAAGCACAGCCTGGGGGACCAAGCACAGCCTGGGGGACCAAGCACAGCCAGGGGGACCAAGCACAGCCTGGGGGACCAAGCACAGCCTGGGGGACCAAGAGCAACCAAGGAGACCAAGCACAGCCTGGGGGACCAAGAGCAACCAAGGGGACCAAGCACAGCCTGGGGGACCAAGAGCAACCAGGGGGACAAAGCACAGCCTGGGGGACCAAGAGCAACCAGGGGGACCAAGCACAGCCTGGGGGACCAAGCACAGCCTGGGGGACCAAGCACAGCCTGGGGGACCAAGAGGAACCAGGGGGACCAAGCACAGCCTGGGGGACCAAGAGCAACCAGGGGGACCAAGCACGGCCTGGGGGACCAAGCACAGCCAGGGGGACCAAGCACAGCCTGGGGGACCAAGCACAGCCTGGGGGACCAAGAGCAACCAGGGGGACCAAGCACAGCCTGGGGGACCAAGCACAGCCTGGGGGACCAAGAGCAACCAGGGGGACCAAGCACAGCCTGGGGGACCAGGAGCAACCAAGGGGACCAAGCACAGCCTGGGGGACCAAGCACAGCCTGGGGGACCAAGAGCAACCAGGGGGACCAAGCACAGCCTGGGGGACCAAGCACAGCCTGTGGGACCAAGAGCAACCAGGGGGACCAAGCACAGCCTGGGGGACCAAGCACAGCCTGGGCGACCAAGAGCAACCAAGGGGACCAAGCACAGCCTGGGGGACCAAGAGCAACCAGGGGGACCAAGCACAGCCTGTGGGACCAAGAGCAACCAGGGGGACCAAGCACAGCCTGGAGGACCAAGCACAGCCTGGGGGACCAAGCACAGCCTGGGGGACCAAGCAAAGCCTGGGGGACCAAGAGCAACCAGGGGGACCAAGCACAGCCTGGGGGACCAAGCACAGCCAGGGGGACCAAGCACAGCCTGGGGGACCAAGCACAGCCTGTGGGACCAAGCACAGCCTGGGGGACCAAGAGCAACCAAGGGGACCAAGCACAGCCTGGGGGACCAAGAGCAACCAGGGGGACCAAGCACAGCCTGGGGGACCAAGCACTGCCTGGGGGACCAAGCACAGCCTGGGGGACCAAGAGCAAACAGGTGGACCAAGCACAGCCTGGGGGACCAAACACAGCCTGGGGGACCAAGAGCAACCAGGGGGACCAAGCACAGCCTGGGGGACCAAGCACAGCCTGGGGGACCAAGAGCAACCAGGGGGACCAAGCACAGCCCGGGGGACCAAGCACAGCCAGGGGGACCAAGAGCAACCAAGGGAACCAAGCACAGCCTGGGGGACCAAGCACAGCCTGGGGGACCAAGAGCAACCAGGGGGACCAAGCACAGCCTGGGGGACCAAGAGCAACCAGGGGGACCAAGCACAGCCTGGGGGACCAAGTACAGCCTGGGGGACCAAGAGCAACCAGGGGGACCAAGCACAGCCTGGGGGACCAAGAGGAACCAGGGGGACCAAGCACAGCCTGGGGGACCAAGAGCAACCAGGGGGACCAAGCACGGCCTGGGGGACCAAGCACAGCCAGGGGGACCAAGCACAGCCTGGGGGACCAAGCACAGCCTGGGGGACCAAGAGCAACCAGGGGGACCAAGCACAGCCTGGGGGACCAAGCACAGCCTGGGGGACCAAGAGCAACCAGGGGGACCAAGCACAGCCTGGGGGACCAGGAGCAACCAAGGGGACCAAGCACAGCCTGGGGGACCAAGCACAGCCTGGGGGACCAAGCACAGCCTGGGGGACCAAGAGCAACCAGGGGGACCAAGCACAGCCTGGGGGACCAAGCACAGCCTGTGGGACCAAGAGCAACCAGGGGGACCAAGCACAGCCTGGGGGACCAAGCACAGCCTGGGCGACCAAGAGCAACCAAGGGGACCAAGCACAGCCTGGGGGACCAAGAGCAACCAGGGGGACCAAGCACAGCCTAGGGGACCAAGCACAGCCTGGGGGACCAAGAGCAACCTGGGGGACCAAGCACAGCCTGTGGGACCAAGAGCAACCAGGGGGACCAAGCACAGCCTGGAGGACCAAGCACAGCCTGGGGGACCAAGCACAGCCTGGGGGACCAAGCAAAGCCTGGGGGACCAAGAGCAACCAGGGGGACCAAGCACAGCCTGGGGGACCAAGCACAGCCAGGGGGACCAAGCACAGCCTGGGGGACCAAGCACAGCCTGGGGGACCAAGCACAGCCTGGGGGACCAAGAGCAACCAAGGGGACCAAGCACAGCCTGGGGGACCAAGAGCAACCAGGGGGACCAAGCACAGCCTGGGGGACCAAGCACTGCCTGGGGGACCAAGCACAGCCTGGGGGACCAAGAGCAAACAGGTGGACCAAGCACAGCCTGGGGGACCAAACACAGCCTGGGGGACCAAGAGCAACCAGGGGGACCAAGCACAGCCTGGGGGACCAAGCACAGCCTGGGGGACCAAGAGCAACCATGGGGACCAAGCACAGCCTGGGGGACCAAGCACAGCCAGGGGGACCAAGAGCAACCAAGGGAACCAAGCACAGCCTGGGGGACCAAGCACAGCCTGGGGGACCAAGAGCAACCAGGGGGACCAAGCACAGCCTGGGGGACCAAGAGCAACCAGGGGGACCAAGCACAGCCTGGGGGACCAAGTACAGCCTGGGGGACCAAGAGCAACCAGGGGGACCAAGCACAGCCTGGGGGACCTAGAGCAACCAGGGGGACCAAGCACAGCCTGGGGGACCAAGCACAGCCAGGGGGACCAAGCACAGCCTGGGGGACCAAGCACAGCCGGGGGGACCAAGCACAGCCTGGGGGGCTAAGCACAGCCTGGGGGACCAAGCACAGCCTAGGGGACCAAGAGCAACCAGGGGGACCAAGCACAGCCTGGGGGACCAAGAGCAACCAGGGGGACCAAGCACAGCCTGGGGGACCAAGCACAGCCTGGGGGACCAAGCACAGCCTGGGGGACCAAGCACAGCCTGGGGGACCAAGCACAGCCTGGGGGACCAAGAGCAACCAGGGGGACCAAGCACAGCCTGGGGGACCAAGAGCAACCAGGGGGACCAAGCACAGCCTGGGGGACCAAGCACAGCTTGGGGGACTAAGAGCAACCAGGGGGACCAAGCACAGCCTGGGGGACCAAGAGCAACCAGGGGGACCAAGCACAGCCTGGGGGACCAAGAGCAACCAAGGGGACCAAGCACAGCCTGGGGGACCAAGAGCAACCAGGGGGACCAAGCACAGCCTGGGGGACCAAGAGCAACCAGGGGGACCAAGCACAGCCTCGGGGACCAAGAGCAACCAAGGGGACCAAGCACAGCCTGGGGGACCAAGAGCAACCAGGGGGACCAAGCACAGCCTGGGGGACCAAGCACAGCCTGGGGGACCAAGAGCAACCAGGGGGACCAAGCACAGCCTGGGGGACCAAGCACAGCCTGGGGGACCAAGAGCAACCAAGGGGACCAAGCACAGCCTGGGG
This sequence comes from Lissotriton vulgaris, assembly GCF_964263255.1. Taxonomy (NCBI): domain Eukaryota; kingdom Metazoa; phylum Chordata; class Amphibia; order Caudata; family Salamandridae; genus Lissotriton; species Lissotriton vulgaris. The sequence goes on from NC_141698.1 coordinate 1,025,258,874, forward strand.
GACCAAGCACAGCCTGGGGGACCAAGCACAGCCTGGGGGACCAAGAGCAACCAGGGGGACCAAGCACAGCCTGGGGGACCAAGAGCAACCAGGGGGACCAAGCACAGCCTGGGGGACCAAGCACAGCCTGGGGGACCAAGCACAGCCTGGGGGACCAAGAGCAACCAAGGGGACCAAGCACAGCCTGGGGGACCAAGAGCAACCAGGGGGACCAAGCACAGCCTGGGGGACCAAGCACAGCCTGGGGGACCAAGCACAGCCTGGGGGACCAAGCACAGCCTGGGGGATCAAGAGCAACCAGGGGGACCAAGCACAGCCTGGGGGACCAAGCACAGCCTGGGGGACCAAGCACAGCCTGGGGGACCAAGCACAGCCTGGGGGACCAAGCACAGCCTGGGGGACCAAGAGCAAGCAGGGGGACCAAGCACAGTCTGGGGGACCAAGCACAGCCTGGGGACCAAGCACAGCCTGGGGGACCAAGAGCAAGCAGGGGGACCAAACACAGCCTGGGGGACCAAGAGCAACAGGGGACCAAGCACAGTCTGGGGGACCAAGCACAGCCTGGGGGACAAAGAGCAACCAAGGGGACCAAGCACAGCCTGGGGGACCAAGAGCAACCAGGGGGATCAAGCACAGCCTGGGGGACCAAGCACAGCTTGGGGTACCAAGCACAGCCTGGGGGACCAAGCAAAGCCTGGGGGACCAAGAGCAACCAGGGGGACCAAGCACAGCCTGGGGGACCAAGAACAGCCTGGGGGACCAAGCACAGCCTGGGGGACCAAGAGCAACCAAGGGGACCAAGCACAGCCTGGGGGACCAAGAGCAACCAGGGGACCAAGCACAGCCTGGGGGACCAAGCACAGCCTGGGGGACCAACCACAGCCAGGGGGACCAAGCACAGCCTGGGGGACCAAGAGCAACCAAGGGGACCAAGCACAGCCTGGGGGACCAAGAGCAACCAGGGGACCAAGCACAGCCTGGGGGACCAAGCACAGCCTGGGGGACCAAGCACAGCCTGGGGGACCAAGCACAGCCTGGGGGACCAAGAGCAACCAAGGGGACCAAGCACAGCCTGGGGGACCAAGAGCAACCAGGGGGACCAAGCACAGCCAGGGGGACCAAGCACAGCCTGGGGGACCAAGCACAGCCTGGGGGACCAAGCACAGCCAGGGGGACCAAGCACAGCCTGGGGGGCCAAGCACAGCCTGGGGGACCAAGCACAGCCTGGGGGACCAAGCACAGCCAAGGGGACCAAGCACAGCCTGGGGGACCAAGCACAGCCTGGGGGACCAAGCACAGCTTGAGGGACCAAGCACAGCCTGGGGGACCAAGCACAGCCTGGGGGACCAAGCACAGCCTGGGGGACCAAGAGCAACCAAGGGGACCAAGCACAGCCTGGGGACCAAGAGCAACCAGGGGGACCAAGCACAGCCAGGGGGACCAAGCACAGCCTGGGGGACAAAGCACAGCCTGGGGGACCAAGAACAGTCTGGGGGACCAAGCACAGCCAGGGGGACCAAGCACAGCCTGGGGGACCAAGCACAGCCTGGGGGACCAAGAGCAACCTGGGGGACCAAGCACAGCCTGGGGGACCAAGCACAGCCTGGGGGACCAAGAGCAACCAGGGGGACCAAGCACAGCCTGGGGGACCAAGCACAGCCTGGGGGACCAAGAGCAACCAAGGGGACCAAGCACAGCCTGGGGGACCAAGCACAGCCTGGGGGACTAAGCACAGCCTGGGGGACCAAGAGCAACCCGGGGGACCAAGCACAGCCTGGGGGACCAAGCACAGCCAGGGGGACCAAGCACAGCCTGGGGGACCAAGCACAGCCTGGGGGACCAAGAGCAACCAAGGGGACCAAGCACAGCCTGGGGGACCAAGAGCAACCAGGGGGAGTAAGCACAGCCTGGGGGACCAAGAGCAACCAGGGGGACCAAGCAAAGCCTGGGGGACCAAGAGCAACCAGGGGGACCAAGCACAGCCTGGGGGACCAAGCACAGCCTGGGGGACCAAGCACAGCCTGGGGGACCAAGAGCAACCAGGGGGACCAAGCACAGCCTGGGGGACCAAGCACAGCCTGGGGGACCAAGCACAGTCTGGGGGACCAAGTACAGCCAGGGGGACCAAGCACAGCCTGGGGGACCAAGCACAGCCTGGGGGACCAAGAGCAACCAGGGGGACCAAGCACAGCCTGGGGGACCAAGCACAGCCTGGGGGACCAAGCACAGCCTTGGGGACCAAGAGCAACCAGGGGGACCAAGCACAGCCTGGGGGACCAAGCACAGCCTGAGGGACTAAGCACAGCCTGGGGGACCAAGCACAGCCTGGGGGAACAAGCAAAGCCTGGGGGACCAAGAGCAACCAGGGGGACCAAGCACAGCCTGGGGGACAAAGCACAGCCAGGGGGACCAAGAGCAACCAGGGGGACCAAGCACAGCCTGGGGGACCAAGCACCGGCAGGGGGACCAAGCACAGCCTGGGGGACCAAGCACAGCCTGGGGGACCAAGAGCAACCAGTGGGACCAAGAGCAACCAAGGGGGACCAAGAGCAACCAAGGGGACCAAACACAGCCTGGGGGACCAAGCACAGCCAGGGGGACCAAGCACAGCCTGGGGGACCAAGCACAGCCAGGGGGACGAAGCACAGCCTGGGGGACCAAGAGCAACCAAGGGGACCAAGCACAGCCTGGGGGACCAAGCACAGCCTGGGGGACCAAGCACAGCCTGGGGGACCAAGAGCAACCAGGGGGACCAAGCACAGCCTGGGGGACCAAGAGCAACCAAGGGGACCAAGCACAGCCTGGGGGACCAAGCACAGCCTGGGGGACCAAGAGCAACTAGGGGGACCAAGCACAGCCTGGGGGACCAAGAGCAACCAGGGGGACCAAGCACAGCCTGGGGGACCAAGAGCAACCAGGGGAACCAAGCACAGCCTGGGGGACCAAGCACAGCCAGGGGGACCAAGCACAGCCTGGGGGACCAAGCACAGCCTGGGGGACCAAGCACAGCCTGGGGGACCAAGCACAGCCTGGGGGACCAAGAGCAACCAGGGGGACCAAGCACAGCCTGGGGGACCAAGCACAGCCTGGGGGACCAAGAGCAACCAGGGGGACCAAGCACAGCCTGGGGGACCAGGAGCAACCAAGGGGACCAAGCACAGCCTGGGGGACCAAGAGCAACCAGGGGGACCAAGCTCAGCCTGGGGGACCAAGCACAGCCTGTGGGAACAAGAGCAACCAGGGGGACCAAGCACAGCCTGGGCGACCAAGAGCAACCAAGGGGACCAAGCACAGCCTGGGGGACCAAGAGCAACCAGGGGGACCAAGCACAGCCTAGGGGACCAAGCACAGCCTCGGGGACCAAGAGCAACCAGGGGGACCAAGCACAGCCTGGGGGACCAAGAACAGTCTGGGGGACCAAGCACAGCCTGGAGGACCAAGCACAGCCTGGGGGACCAAGCACAGCCTGGGGGACCAAGCAAAGCCTGGGGGACCAAGAGCAACCAGGGGGACCAAGCACAGCCTGGGGGACCATGCACAGCCAGGGGGACCAAGCACAGCCTGTGGGACCAAGCACAGCCTGGGGGACCAAGAGCAACCAAGGGGACCAAGCACAGCCTGGGGGACCAAGAGCAACCAGGGGGACCAAGCACAGCCTGGGGGACCAAGCACAGCCTGGGGGACCAAGCACAGCCTGGGGGACCAAGAGCAAACAGGTGGACCAAGCACAGCCTGTGGGACCAAGCACAGCCTGGGGGACCAAGCACAGCCTGGGGGACCAAGCGCAGCCTGGGGGACCAAGAGCAACCAGGGGGACCAAGCACAGCCTGGGGGACCAAGCACAGCCTGGGGGACCAAGCACAGCCTGGGGGACCAAGAGCAACCAGGGGGACCAAGCACAGCCTGGGGGACCAAGCACAGCCTGGGGGACCAAGAGCAACCAGGGGGACCAAGCACAGCCTGGGGGACCAAGAGCAACCAGGGGGACCAAGCACAGCCTGGGGGACCAAGCACAGCCTGGGGGACCAAGCACAGCCTGGGGGACCAAGCACAACCTGGGGGACCAAGCACAACCTGGGGGACCAAGCACAACCTGGGGGACCAAGCACAGCCTGGGGGACCAAGAGCAACCAGGGGGACCAAGCACAGCCTGGGGGACCAAGAGCAACCAGGGGGACCAAGCACAGCCTGGGGGACCAAGCACAGCTTGGGGAACTAAGAGCAACCAGGGGGACCAAGCACAGCCTGGGGGACCAAGAGCAACCAGGGGGACCAAGCACAGCCTGGGGGACCAAGAGCAACCAAGGGGACCAAGCACAGCCTGGGGGACCAAGAGCAACCAGGGGGACCAAGCACAGCCTGGGGGACCAAGAGCAACCAGGGGGACCAAGCACAGCCTGGGGGACCAAGCACAGCCTGGGGGACCAAGCACAGCCTGGGGGACCAAGAGCAACCAGGGGGACCAAGCACAGCCTGGGGGACCAAGCACAGCCTGGGGGACCAAGCACAGTCTGGGGGACCAAGTACAGCCAGGGGGACCAAGCACAGCCTGGGGGACCAAGCACAGCCTGGGGGACCAAGAGCAACCAGGGGGACCAAGCACAGCCTGGGGGACCAAGCACAGCCTGAGGGACTAAGCACAGCCTGGGGGACCAAGCACAGCCTGGGGGAACAAGCAAAGCCTGGGGGACCAAGAGCAACCAGGGGGACCAAGCACAGCCTGGGGGACAAAGCACAGCCAGGGGGACCAAGAGCAACCAGGGGGACCAAGCACAGCCTGGGGGACCAAGCACCGGCAGGGGGACCAAGCACAGCCTGGGGGACCAAGCACAGCCTGGGGGACCAAGAGCAACCAGTGGGACCAAGAGCAACCAAGGGGGACCAAGAGCAACCAAGGGGACCAAACACAGCCTGGGGGACCAAGCACAGCCAGGGGGACCAAGCACAGCCTGGGGGACCAAGCACAGCCAGGGGGACGAAGCACAGCCTGGGGGACCAAGCACAGCCTGGGGGACCAAGAGCAACCAAGGGGACCAAGCACAGCCTGGGGGACCAAGCACAGCCTGGGGGACCAAGCACAGCCTGGGGGACCAAGAGCAACCAGGGGGACCAAGCACAGCCTGGGGGACCAAGAGCAACCAAGGGGACCAAGCACAGCCTGGGGGACCAAGCACAGCCTGGGGGACCAAGAGCAACTAGGGGGACCAAGCACAGCCTGGGGGACCAAGAGCAACCAGGGGGACCAAGCCCAGCCTGGGGGACCAAGCACAGCCTGGGGGACCAAGCACAGCCTGGGGGACCAAGAGCAACCAGGGGGACCAAGCACAGCCTGGGGGACCAAGAGCAACCAGGGGGACCAAGCACAGCCTGGGGGACCAAGCACAGCCAGGGGGACCAAGCACAGCCTGGGGGACCAAGCACAGCCTGGGGGACCAAGCACAGCCTGGGGGACCAAGAGCAACCAGGGGGACCAAGCACAGCCTGGGGGACCAAGCACAGCCTGGGGGACCAAGAGCAACCAGGGGGACCAAGCACAGCCTGGGGGACCAGGAGCAACCAAGGGGACCAAGCACAGCCTGGGGGACCAAGAGCAACCAGGGGGACCAAGCTCAGCCTGGGGGACCAAGCACAGCCTGTGGGAACAAGAGCAACCAGGGGGACCAAGCACAGCCTGGGCGACCAAGAGCAACCAAGGGGACCAAGCACAGCCTGGGGGACCAAGAGCAACCAGGGGGACCAAGCACAGCCTAGGGGACCAAGCACAGCCTCGGGGACCAAGAGCAACCAGGGGGACCAAGCACAGCCTGGGGGACCAAGAACAGTCTGGGGGACCAAGCACAGCCTGGAGGACCAAGCACAGCCTGGGGGACCAAGCACAGCCTGGGGGACCAAGCAAAGCCTGGGGGACCAAGAGCAACCAGGGGGACCAAGCACAGCCTGGGGGACCATGCACAGCCAGGGGGACCAAGCACAGCCTGTGGGACCAAGCACAGCCTGGGGGACCAAGAGCAACCAAGGGGACCAAGCACAGCCTGGGGGACCAAGAGCAACCAGGGGGACCAAGCACAGCCTGGGGGACCAAGCACAGCCTGGGGGACCAAGCACAGCCTGGGGGACCAAGAGCAAACAGGTGGACCAAGCACAGCCTGTGGGACCAAGCACAGCCTGGGGGACCAAGCACAGCCTGGGGGACCAAGCGCAGCCTGGGGGACCAAGAGCAACCAGGGGGACCAAGCACAGCCTGGGGGACCAAGCACAGCCTGGGGGACCAAGCACAGCCTGGGGGACCAAGAGCAACCAGGGGGACCAAGCACAGCCTGGGGGACCAAGCACAGCCTGGGGGACCAAGAGCAACCAGGGGGACCAAGCACAGCCTGGGGGACCAAGAGCAACCAGGGGGACCAAGCACAGCCTGGGGGACCAAGCACAGCCTGGGGGACCAAGCACAGCCTGGGGGACCAAGCACAACCTGGGGGACCAAGCACAACCTGGGGGACCAAGCACAACCTGGGGGACCAAGCACAGCCTGGGGGACCAAGAGCAACCAGGGGGACCAAGCACAGCCTGGGGGACCAAGAGCAACCAGGGGGACCAAGCACAGCCTGGGGGACCAAGCACAGCTTGGGGAACTAAGAGCAACCAGGGGGACCAAGCACAGCCTGGGGGACCAAGAGCAACCAGGGGGACCAAGCACAGCCTGGGGGACCAAGAGCAACCAAGGGGACCAAGCACAGCCTGGGGGACCAAGAGCAACCAGGGGGACCAAGCACAGCCTGGGGGACCAAGAGCAACCAGGGGGACCAAGCACAGCCTGGGGGACCAAGCACAGCCTGGGGGACCAAGCACAGCCTGGGGGACCAAGAGCAACCAAGGGGACCAAGCACAGCCTGGGGGACCAAGCACAGCCTGGGGGACCAAGCACAGCCTGGAGGACCAAGAGCAACCAGAGGGACAGAGCACAGCCTGGGGGACCAAGAGCAACCAGGGGGACCAAGCACAGCCTGGGGAACCAAGCACAGCCTGGGGGACCAAGAGCAACCAGGGGGACCAAGCACAGCCTGGGGGACCAAGCACAGCCTGGGGGACCAAGCACAGCCTGGGGGACCAAGAGCAACCAAGGGGACCAAGCACAGCCTGGGGGACCAAGCACAGCCTGGGGGACCAAGCACAGCCTGGGGGACCAAGAGCAACCAGGGGGACCAAGCACAGCCTGGGGGACCAAGAGCAACCAGGGGGACCAAGCACAGCCAGGGGGACCAAGCACAGCCTGGGGGACCAAGAGCAACCAGGGGGACCAAGCACAGCCTGGGGGACCAAGCACAGCCTGAGGGACCAAGAGCAACCAAGGGGACCAAGCACAGCCTGGGGGACCAAGAGCAACCAGGGGGACCAAGCACAGCCTGGGGGACCAAGAGCAACCAGGGGGACCAAGCAAAGCCTGGGGGACCAAGAGCAACCAGGGGGACCAAGCACAGCCTGGGGGACCAAGCACAGCCTGGGGGACCAAGCACAGCCTGGGGGACCAAGAGCAACCAGGGGGACCAAGCACAGCCTGGGGGACCAAGCACAGCCTGGGGGACCAAGCACAGTCTGGGGGACCAAGTACAGCCAGGGGGACCAAGCACAGCCTGGGGGACCAAGCACAGCCTGGGGGACCAAGAGCAACCAGGGGGACCAAGCACAGCCTGGGGGACCAAGCACAGCCTGGGGGACCAAGCACAGCCTTGGGGACCAAGAGCAACCAGGGGGACCAAGCACAGCCTGGGGGACCAAGCACAGCCTGAGGGACTAAGCACAGCCTGGGGGACCAAGCACAGCCTGGGGGAACAAGCAAAGCCTGGGGGACCAAGAGCAACCAGGGGGACCAAGCACAGCCTGGGGGACAAAGCACAGCCAGGGGGACCAAGAGCAACCAGGGGGACCAAGCACAGCCTGGGGGACCAAGCACCGGCAGGGGGACCAAGCACAGCCTGGGGGACCAAGCACAGCCTGGGGGACCAAGAGCAACCAGTGGGACCAAGAGCAACCAAGGGGGACCAAGAGCAACCAAGGGGACCAAACACAGCCTGGGGGACCAAGCACAGCCAGGGGGACCAAGCACAGCCTGGGGGACCAAGCACAGCCAGGGGGACGAAGCACAGCCTGGGGGACCAAGCACAGCCTGGGGGACCAAGAGCAACCAAGGGGACCAAGCACAGCCTGGGGGACCAAGCACAGCCTGGGGGACCAAGCACAGCCTGGGGGACCAAGAGCAACCAGGGGGACCAAGCACAGCCTGGGGGACCAAGAGCAACCAAGGGGACCAAGCACAGCCTGGGGGACCAAGCACAGCCTGGGGGACCAAGAGCAACTAGGGGGACCAAGCACAGCCTGGGGGACCAAGAGCAACCAGGGGGACCAAGCACAGCCTGGGGGACCAAGCACAGCCTGGGGGACCAAGCACAGCCTGGGGGACCAAGAGCAACCAGGGGGACCAAGCACAGCCTGGGGGACCAAGAGCAACCAGGGGGACCAAGCACAGCCTGGGGGACCAAGCACAGCCAGGGGGACCAAGCACAGCCTGGGGGACCAAGCACAGCCTGGGGGACCAAGCACAGCCTGGGGGACCAAGCACAGCCTGGGGGACCAAGAGCAACCAGGGGGACCAAGCACAGCCTGGGGGACCAAGCACAGCCTGGGGGACCAAGAGCAACCAGGGGGACCAAGCACAGCCTGGGGGACCAGGAGCAACCAAGGGGACCAAGCACAGCCTGGGGGACCAAGAGCAACCAGGGGGACCAAGCTCAGCCTGGGGGACCAAGCACAGCCTGTGGGAACAAGAGCAACCAGGGGGACCAAGCACAGCCTGGGCGACCAAGAGCAACCAAGGGGACCAAGCACAGCCTGGGGGACCAAGAGCAACCAGGGGGACCAAGCACAGCCTAGGGGACCAAGCACAGCCTCGGGGACCAAGAGCAACCAGGGGGACCAAGCACAGCCTGGGGGACCAAGAACAGTCTGGGGGACCAAGCACAGCCTGGAGGACCAAGCACAGCCTGGGGGACCAAGCACAGCCTGGGGGACCAAGCAAAGCCTGGGGGACCAAGAGCAACCAGGGGGACCAAGCACAGCCTGGGGGACCATGCACAGCCAGGGGGACCAAGCACAGCCTGTGGGACCAAGCACAGCCTGGGGGACCAAGAGCAACCAAGGGGACCAAGCACAGCCTGGGGGACCAAGAGCAACCAGGGGGACCAAGCACAGCCTGGGGGACCAAGCACAGCCTGGGGGACCAAGCACAGCCTGGGGGACCAAGAGCAAACAGGTGGACCAAGCACAGCCTGTGGGACCAAGCACAGCCTGGGGGACCAAGCACAGCCTGGGGGACCAAGCGCAGCCTGGGGGACCAAGAGCAACCAGGGGGACCAAGCACAGCCTGGGGGACCAAGCACAGCCTGGGGGACCAAGCACAGCCTGGGGGACCAAGAGCAACCAGGGGGACCAAGCACAGCCTGGGGGACCAAGCACAGCCTGGGGGACCAAGAGCAACCAGGGGGACCAAGCACAGCCTGGGGGACCAAGAGCAACCAGGGGGACCAAGCACAGCCTGGGGGACCAAGCACAGCCTGGGGGACCAAGCACAGCCTGGGGGACCAAGCACAACCTGGGGGACCAAGCACAACCTGGGGGACCAAGCACAACCTGGGGGACCAAGCACAGCCTGGGGGACCAAGAGCAACCAGGGGGACCAAGCACAGCCTGGGGGACCAAGAGCAACCAGGGGGACCAAGCACAGCCTGGGGGACCAAGCACAGCTTGGGGAACTAAGAGCAACCAGGGGGACCAAGCACAGCCTGGGGGACCAAGAGCAACCAGGGGGACCAAGCACAGCCTGGGGGACCAAGAGCAACCAAGGGGACCAAGCACAGCCTGGGGGACCAAGAGCAACCAGGGGGACCAAGCACAGCCTGGGGGACCAAGAGCAACCAGGGGGACCAAGCACAGCCTGGGGGACCAAGCACAGCCTGGGGGACCAAGCACAGCCTGGGGGACCAAGAGCAACCAAGGGGACCAAGCACAGCCTGGGGGACCAAGCACAGCCTGGGGGACCAAGCACAGCCTGGGGGACCAAGAGCAACCAGAGGGACAGAGCACAGCCTGGGGGACCAAGAGCAACCAGGGGGACCAAGCACAGCCTGGGGGACCAAGCACAGCCTGGGGGACCAAGAGCAACCAGGGGGACCAAGCACAGCCTGGGGGACCAAGCACAGCCTGGGGGACCAAGCACAGCCTGGGGGACCAAGAGCAACCAAGGGGACCAAGCACAGCCTGGGGGACCAAGCACAGCCTGGGGGACCAAGCACAGCCTGGGGGACCAAGAGCAACCAGGGGGACCAAGCACAGCCTGGGGGACCAAGAGCAACCAGGGGGACCAAGCACAGCCAGGGGGACCAAGCACAGCCTGGGGGACCAAGAGCAACCAGGGGGACCAAGCACAGCCTGGGGGACCAAGCACAGCCTGAGGGACCAAGAGCAACCAAGGGGACCAAGCACAGCCTGGGGGACCAAGCACAGCCTGGGGGACCAAGCACAGCCTTGGGGACCAAGCACAGCCTGGGGGACCAAGAGCAACCAGGGGGACCAAGCACAGCCTGGGGGACCAAGAGCAACCAGGGGGACCAAGCACAGCCTGGGGGACCAAGAGCAACCAGGGGGACCAAGCACAGCCTGGGGGACCAAGAGCAACCAGGGGGACCAAGCACAGCCTGGGGGACCAAGCACAGCCTGGGGGACCAAGCACAGCCTGGGGGACCAAGAGCAACCAAGGGGACCAAGCAAAGCCTGGGGGACCAAGCACAGCCTGGGGGACCAAGCACAGCCTGGGGGACCAAGAGCAACCAGGGGGACCAAGCACAGCCTGGGGGACCAAGAGCAACCAGGGGGACCAAGCACAGCCTGGGGGACCAAGCACAGCCTGGGGGACCAAGAGCAACCAAGGGGACCAAGCACAGCCGGGGGGACCAAGAGCTACCAGGGGGACCAAGCACAGCCTGGGGGACCAAGCACAGCTTGGGGGACTAAGAGCAACCAGGGGGACCAAGCACAGCCTGGGGGACCAAGAGCAACCAGGGGGACCAAGCACAGCCTGGGGGACCAAGAGCAACCAAGGGGACCAAGCACAGCCTGGGGGACCAAGAGCAACCAGGGGGACCAAGCACAGCCTGGGGGACCAAGAGCAACCAGGGGGACCAAGCACAGCCTGGGGGACCAAGCACAGCCTGGGGGACCAAGCACAGCCTGGGGGACCAAGAGCAACCAAGGGGACCAAGCACAGCCTGGGGGACCAAGCACAGCCTGGGGGACCAAGAGCAACCAGGGGGACAGAGCACAGCCTGGGGGACCAAGAGCAACCAGGGGGACCAAGCACAGCCTGGGGGACCAAGCAGAGCCTGGGGGACCAAGAGCAACCAGGGGGACCAAGCACAGCCTGGGGGACCAAGCACAGCCTGGGGGACCAAGAACAGCCTGGGGGACCAAGAGCAACCAAGGGGACCAAGCACAGCCTGGGGGACCAAGCACAGCCTGGGGGACCAAGCACAGCCTGGGGGACCAAGAGCAACCAGGGGGACCAAGCACAGCCTGGGGGACCAAGAGCAACCAGGGGGACCAAGCACAGCCAGGGGGACCAAGCACAGCCTGGGGGACCAAGAGCAACCAGGGGGACCAAGCACAGCCTGGGGGACCAAGCATAGCCTGGGGGACCAAGAGCAACCAAGGGGACCAAGCACAGCCTGGGGGACCAAGCACAGCCTTGGGGACCAAGCACAGCCTGGGGGACCAAGAGCAACCAGGGGGACCAAGCACAGCCTGGGGGACCAAGCACAGCCTGGGGGACCAAGCACAGCCTGGGGGACCAAGAGCAACCAAGGGGACCAAGCACAGCCTGGGGGACCAAGCACAGCCTGGGGGACCAAGAGCAACCAGGGGGACCAAGCACAGCCTGGGGTACCAAGAGCAACCAGGGGGACCAAGCACAGCCTGGGGGACCAAGCACAGCCTGGGGGACCAAGAGCAACCAAGGGGACCAAGCACAGCCGGGGGGACCAAGAGCTACCAGGGGGACCAAGCACAGCCTGGGGGACCAAGCACAGCCTGGGGGACCAAGCACAGCCTGGGGGATCAAGAGCAACCAGGGGGACCAAGCACAGCCTGGGGGACCAAGCACAGCCTGGGGGACCAAGAGCAAGCAGGGGGACCAAACACAGCCTGGGGGACCAAGAGCAACAGGGGACCAAGCACAGTCTGGGGGACCAAGCACAGCCTGGGGGACAAAGAGCAACCAAGGGGACCAAGCACAGCCTGGGGGACCAAGAGCAACCAGGGGGATCAAGCACAGCCTGGGGGACCAAACACAGCTTGGGGGACCAAGCACAGCCTGGGGGACCAAGCAAAGCCTGGGGGACCAAGAGCAACCAGGGGGACCAAGCACAGCCTGGGGGACCAAGAACAGCCTGGGGGACCAAGCACAGCCTGGGGGACCAAGAGCAACCAAGGGGACCAAGCACAGCCTGGGGGACCAAGAGCAACCAGGGGACCAAGCACAGCCTGGGGGACCAAGCACAGCCTGGGGGACCAAGCACAGCCTGGGGGACCAACCACAGCCAGGGGGACCAAGCACAGCCTGGGGGACCAAGAGCAACCAATGGGACCAAGCACAGCCTGGGGGACCAAGAGCAACCAGGGGACCAAGCATAGCCTGGGGGACCAAGCACAGCCTGGGGGACCAAGCACAGCCTGGGGGACCAAGCACAGCCTGGGGGACCAAGAGCAACCAAGGGGACCAAGCACAGCCTGGGGGACCAAGAGCAACCAGGGGGACCAAGCACAGCCAGGGGGACCAAGCACAACCTGGGGGACCAAGCACAGCCTGGGGGACCAAGCACAGCCAGGGGGACCAAGGACAGCCTGGGGGGCCAAGCACAGCCTGGGGGACCAAGCACAGCCTGGGGGACCAAGCACAGCCTGGGGGACCAAGCACAGCCAGGGGGACCAAGCACAGACTGGGGGACCAAGCACAGCCTGGGGGACCAAGCACAGCCTGGGGGACCAAGCACAGCTTGAGGGACCAAGCACAGCCTGGGGGACCAAGCACAGCCTGGGGGACCAAGAGCAACCAAGGGGACCAAGCACAGCCTGGGGGACCAAGAGCAACCAGGGGGACCAAGCACAGCCTGGGGGACCAAGCACAGCCTGGGGGACCAAGCACAGCCAGGGGGACCAAGCACAGCCTGGGGGACCAAGCACAGCCTGGGGGACCAAGAACAGTCTGGGGGACCAAGCACAGCCAGGGGGACCAAGCACAGCTTGAGGGACCAAGCACAGCCTAGGGGACCAAGCACAGCCAGGGGGACCAAGCACAGCCTTGGGGACCAAACACAGCCTGGGGGACCAAGAGCAACCAGGGGGACCAAGCACAGCCTGGGGGACCAAGCACAGCCAGGGGGACCAAGCACAGCCTGGGGGACCAAGAGCAACCAAGGGGACCAAGCACAGCCTGGGGGACCAAGAGCAACCAGGGGACCAAGCACAGCCTGGGGGACCAAGAGCAACCAGGGGGACCAAGCACAGCCTGGGGGACCAAGAGCAACCAAGGGGACCAAGCACAGCCTGGGGGACCAAGAGCAACCAGGGGGACCAAGCACAGCCTGGGGGACCAAGCACAGCCTGGGGGACCAAGCACAGCCTGGGGGACCAAGAGCAACCAGGGGGACCAAGCACAGCCTGGGGGACCAAGCACAGCCTGGGGGACCAAGAGCAACCAGGGGGACAAAGCACAGCCTGGGGGACCAAGCACAGCCTGGGGGACCAAGAGCAACCAAGGGGACCAAGCACAGCCTGGGGGACCAAGCACAGCCTGGGGGACCAAGCACAGCCTGGGGGACCAAGAGCAACCAGGGGGACCAAGCACAGCCTGGGGGACCAAGAGCAACCATGGGGACCAAGCACAGCCTGGGGGACCAAGCACAGCCTGGGGGACCAAGAGCAACCAAGGGGGCCAAGCACAGCATGGGGGACCAAGAGCAACCAAGGGGACCAAGCACAGCCTGGGGCCAAGCACAGCCTGGGGGACCAAGCACAGCCTGGGGGACCAAGCACAGCCTGGGGGACCAAGCACAGCTTGAGGGACCAAGCACAGCCTCGGGGACCAAGAGCAACCAGGGGGACCAAGCACAGCCTGGGGGACACAGAGCAACCAAGGGGACCAAGCACAGCCTGGGGACCAAGAGCAACCAGGGGGACCAAGCACAGCCTGCGGGACCAAGAGCAACCAGGGGGACCAAGCACAGCCTGGGGGACCAAGAGCAACCAAGGGGACCAAGCACAGCCTGGGGGACCAAGAGCAACCAGGGGGACCAAGCACAGCCTGGGGGACCAAGCACAGCCTGGGGGACCAAGCACAGCCTGGGGGACCAAGAGCAACCAGGGGGACCAAGCACAGCCTGGGGGACCAAGCACAGCCTGGGGGACCAAGAGCAACCAGGGGGACCAAGCACAGCCTGGGGGACCAAGAGCAACCAAGCGGACCAAGCACAGCCTGGGGGACCAAGCACAGCCTGGGGGACCAAGCACAGCCTGGGGGACCAAGAGCAACCAGGGGGACCAAGCACAGCCTGGGGGACCAAGAGCAACCAGGGGGAACAAGCACAGCCTGGGGGACCAAGCACAGCCTGGGGGACCAAGCACAGCCTGGGGGACCAAGAGCAACCAAGGGGACCAAGCACAGCCTGGGGGACCAAGAGCAACCAGGGGGACCAAGCACAGCCTGGGGGACCAAGCACAGCCTGGGGGACCAAGCACAGCCAGGGGGACCAAGCACAGCCTGGGGGACCAAGAGCAACCAAGGGGACCAAGCACAGCCTGGGGGACCAAGAGCAACCAGGGGACCAAGCACAGCCTGGGGGACCAAGCACAGCCTGGGGGACCAAGCACAGCCTGGGGGACCAAGAGCAACCAAGGGGACCAAGCACAGCCTGGGGGACCAAGAGCAACCAGGGGGACCAAGCACAGCCAGGGGGACCAAGCACAGCCTGGGGGACCAAGCACAGCCCGGGGGACCAAGCACAGCCTGGGGGACCAAGCACAGCCAGGGGGACCAAGCACAGCCTGGCGGGCCAAGCACAGCCTCGGGGACTAAGCACAGCCTGGGGGACCAAGCACAGCCTGGGGGACCAAGCACAACCAGGGGGACCAAGCACAGACTGGGGGACCAAGCACAGCCTGGGGGACCAAGCACAGCCTGGGGGACCAAGCACAGCTTGAGGGACCAAGCACAGCCTGGGGGACCAAGCACAGCCTGGGGGACCAAGAGCAACCAGGGGGACCAAGCATAGCCTTGGGGACCAAGCACAGCCAGGGGGACCAAGCACAGCCTTGGGGACCAAGCACAGCCTGGGGGACCAAGAGCAACCAGGGGACCAAGCAGAGCCTGGGGGACCAAGCACAGCCAGGGGGACCAAGCACAGCCTGGGGGACCAAGAGCAACCAAGGGGACCAAGCACAGCCTGGGGGACCAAGAGCAACCAGGGGACCAAGCACAGCCTGGGGGACCAAGCACAGCCTGGGGGACCAAGCACAGCCTGGGGGACCAAGAGTAACCAAGGGGACCAAGCACAGCCTGGGGGACCAAGAGCAACCAGGGGGACCAAGCACAGCCAGGGGGACCAAGCACAGCCTGGGGGACCAAGCACAGCCTGGGGGACCAAGAGCAACCAGGGGGACCAAGCACAGCCTGGGGGACCAAGAGCAACCAGGGGGAGAAAGCACAGCCTGGGGGACCAAGCACAGCCTGGGGGACCAAGCACAGCCTGGGGGACCAAGAGCAACCAAGGGGACCAAGCACAGCCTGGGGGACCAAGAGCAACCAGGGGGACCAAGCACAGCCTGGGGGACCAAGCACAGCCTGGGGGACCAAGCACAGCCTGGGGGATCAAGAGCAACCAGGGGGTCCAAGCACAGCCTGGGGGACCAAGCACAGCCTGGGGGACCAAGAGCACGCAGGGGGACCAAACACAGCCTGGGGGACCAAGAGCAACAGGGGACCAAGCACAGTCTGGGGGACCAAGCACAGCCTGGGGGACAAAGATCAACCAAGGGGACCAAGCACAGCCTGGGGGACCAAGAGCAACCAGGGGGATCAAGCACAGCCTGAGGGACCAAGCACAGCTTGGGGAACCAAGCACAGCCTGGGGGACCAAGCAAAGCCTGGGGGACCAAGAGCAACCAGGGGGACCAAGAACAGCCTGGGGGACCAAGCACAGCCTGGGGGACCAAGAGCAACCAGGGGGACCAAGCACAGCCTGGGGGACCAAGAGCAACCAAGGGGACCAAGCACAGCCTGGGGGACCAAGCACAGCCTGGGGGACCAATCACATCCTGGGGGACCAAGAGCAACCAGGGGGACCAAGCACAGCCTGGGGGACCAAGAGCAACCAGGGGGACCAAGCATAGCCTTGGGGACCAAGCACAGCCAGGGGGACCAAGCACAGCCTTGGGGACCAAGCACAGCCTGGGGGACCAAGAGCAACCCGGGGACCAAGCACAGCCTGGGGGACCAAGCACAGCCAGGGGGACCAAGCACAGCCTGGGGGACCAAGAGCAACCAAGGGGACCAAGCACAGCCTGGGGGACCAAGAGCAACCAGGGGACCAAGCACAGCCTGGGGGACCAAGCACAGCCTGGGGGACCAAGCACAGCCTGGGGGGTTAAGCACAGCCTGGGGACCAAGCACAGCCCGGGGGACCAAGCACAGCCTGGGAGACCAAGCACAGCCAGGGGGACCAAGCACAGACTGTGGGACCAAGCACAGCCTGGGGGACCAAGCACAGCTTGAGGGACCAAGCACAGCCTGGGGGACCAAGCACAGCCTGGGGGACCAAGAGCAACCAAGGGGACCAAGCACAGCCTGGGGGACCAAGAGCAACCAGGGGGACCAAGCACAGCCTGGGGGACCAAGCACAGCCTGGGGGACCAAGCACAGCCAGGGGGACCAAGCACAGCCTGGGGGACCAAGCACAGCCTGGGGGACCAAGAACAGTCTAGGGGACCAAGCACAGCCAGGGGGACCAAGCACAGCCTGGGGGACCAAGCACAGCGTGAGGGACCAAGCCCAGCCTGGGGGACCAAGCACAGCCTGGGGAACCAAGCACAGCCAGGGGGACCAAGCACAGCCTTGGGGACCAAGCACAGCCTGGGGGACCAAAAGCAACCAGGGGGACCAAGCACAGCCTGGGGGACCACGCACAGCCAGGGGGACCAAGCACAGCCTGGGGGACCAAAGCAACCAAGGGGACCAAGCACAGCCTGGGGGACCAAGAGCAACCAGGGGACCAAGCACAGCCTGGGGGACCAAGCACAGCCTGGGGGACCAAGAGCAACCAAGGGGACCAAGCACAGCCTGGGGGACCAAGAGCAACCAGGGGGACCAAACACAGCCAGGGGGACCAGGCACAGCCTGGGGGACCAAGCACAGCCTGGGGGACCAAGCACAGCCAGGGGGACCAAGCACAGCCTGGGGGGCCAAGCACAGCCTGGGGGACCAAGCACAGCCTGGGGGACCAAGCACAGCCTGGGGAACCAAGCACAGCCAGGGGGACCAAGCACAGCCTGGGGGACCAAGCACAGCCTGGGGGACCAAGCACAGCCTGGGGGATCAAGCACAGCTTGAGGGACCAAGCACAGCCTGGGGGACCAAGCACAGCCTGGGGGACCAAGAGCAACCAAGGGGACCAAGCACAGCCTGGGGGACCAAGAGCAACCAGGGGGACCAAGCACAGCCTGGGGGACCAAGCACAGCCAGGGGGACCAAGCACAGCCTGGGGGACCAAGCACAGCCTGGGGGACCAAGAACAGCCTGGGGGACCAAGCACAGCCAGGGGGACCAAGCACAGCCTGGGGGACCAAGCACAGCCTTGGGGACCAAGAGTAACCAAGGGGACCAAGCACAGCCTGGGGGACCAAGAGCAACCAGGGGGACCAAGCACAGCCTGGGGGACCAAGCACAGCCTGGGGACCAAGCACAGCCTGGGGGACCAAGAGCAACCAGGGGGAGCAAGCACAGCCTGGGGGACCAAGCACAGCCTGGGGGACCAAGCACAGCCTGGGGGATCAAGAGCAACAAGGGGGACCAAGCAGAGCCTGGGGGACCAAGCAGAGCCTGGGGGACCAAGCACTGCCTGGGGGACCAAGCACAGCCTGGGGGACCAAGAGCAACCAGGGGGACCAAGCACAGCCTGGGGGACCAAGCACAGCCGGGGGGACCAAGCAAAGCCTGGGGGACCAAGAGCAACCAGGGGGACCAAGCACAGCCTGGGGGACCAAGAGCAACCAGGGGGACCAGGCACAGCCTGGGGGACCAAGCACAGCCAGGGGGACCAAGCACAGCCTGGGGGACCAAGCACAGCCTGGGGGACCAAGCACAGCCTGGGGGACTAAGCACAGCCTGGGGGACCAAGAGCAACCAGGGGGACCAAGAGCAACCAGGGGGACCAAGCACAGCCTGGGGGACCAAGCACAGCCAGGGGGACCAAGCACAGCCTGGGGGACCAAGCACAGCCGGGGGGACCAAGCACAGCCTGGGGGGCCAAGCACAGCCTGGGGGACCAAGCACAGCCTGGGGGACCAAGCACAGCCTAGGGGACCAAGAGCAACCAGGGGGACCAAGCACAGCCTGGGGGACCAAGAGCAACCAGGGGGACCAAGCACAGCCTGGGGGACCAAGCACAGCCTGGGGGACCAAGCACAGCCTGGGGGACCAAGAGCAACCAGGGGGACCAAGCACAGCCCGGGGGACCAAGAGCAACCAGGGGGACCAAGCACAGCCTGGGGGACCAAGCACAGCCTGAGGGACCAAGAGCAACCAGGGGGACCAAGCACAGCCTGGGGGACCAAGAGAAACCAGGGGGACCAAGCACAGCCTGGGGGACCAAGAGCAACCAGGGGGACCAAGCACAGCCTGGGGGACCAAGAGCAACCAGGGGGACCAAGCACAGCCTGGGGGACCAAGAGCAACCAGGGGGACCAAGCACAGCCTGGGGGACCAAGAGCAACCAGGGGGACCAAGCACAGCCTGGGGGACCAAGAGCAACCAGGGGGACCAAGCACAGCCTGGGGGACCAAGAGCAACCAAGGGGACCAAGCACAGCCTGGGGGACCAAGAGCAACCAGGGGAACCAAGCACAGCCTGGGGGACCAAGCACAGCCTGGGGGACCAAGAGCAACCAGGGGGGCCAAGCACAGCCTGGGGGACCAAGCACAGCCTGGGGGACCAAGAGCAACCAGGGGGACCAAGCACAGCCGGTGGGACCAAGCAGAGCCTGGGGGACCAAGCACAGCCTGGGGGACCAAGAGCAACCAAGGGGACCAAGCACAGCCTGGGGGACCAAGCAGCCTGGGGGACCAAGCACAGCCTGGGGGACCAAGAGCAACCAGGGGGACCAAGCACAGCCTGGGGGACCAAGAGCAACCAGGGGGACCAAGCACAGCCTGGGGGACCAAGCACAGCCTGGGGGACCAAGCACAACCTGGGGGACCAAGAGAAACCAAGGGGACCAAGCACAGCCTGGGGGACCAAGCACAGCCTGGGGGACCAAGAGCAACCAAGGGGACCAAGCACAGCCTGGGGGACCAAGCACAGCCTGGGGGACCAAGAGCAACCAGGGGGACCAAACACAGCCTGGGGTACCAAGAGCAACAGGGGGACCAAGCACAGCCTGGGGGACCAAGCACAGCCTGGGAGACAAAGAGCAACCAAGGGGACCAAGCACAGCCTGGGGGACCAAGAGCAACCAGGGGGATCAAGCACAGCCTGGGGGACCAAGCACAGCTTGGGGGACCAAGCACAGCCTGGGGGACCAAGCAAAGCCTGGGGGACCAAGAGCAACCAGGGGGACCAAGCACAGCCTGGGGGACCAAGAACAGCCTGGGGGACCAAGCACAGCCTGGGGACCAAGAGCAACCAGGGGGACCAAGCACAGCCTGGGGGACCAAGAGCAACCAAGGGGACCAAGCACAGCCTGGGGGACCAAGCACAGCCTCTGGGACCAATCACATCCTGGGGGACCAAGAGCAACCAGGGGGACCAAGCACAGCCTGGGGGACCAAGAGCAACCAGGGGGAACAAGCACAGCCTGGGGGACCAAGAGCAACCAGAGGGCCAAGCACAGCCTGGGGGACCAAGCACAGCCTGGGGGACCAAGCACAGCCTGGGGGACCAAGCACAGCCTGGGGGACCAAGAGCAACCAAGGGGACCAAGCACAGCCTGGGGGACCAAGAGCAACCAGGGGGACCAAGCACAGCCAGGGGGACCAAGCACAGCCTGGGGGACCAAGCACAGCCTGAAGGAACCAAGCACAGCCAGGGGGACCAAGCACAGCCTGGGGGGCCAAGCACAGCCTGGGGGACCAAGCACAGCCTGGGGGACCAAGCACAGCCAGGGGGACCAAGCACAGACTGGGGGACCAAGCACAGCCTGGGGGACCAAGCACAGCCTGGGGGACCAAGCACAACTTGAGGGACCAAGCACAGCCAGGGGGACCAAGCACAGCCTGGGGGACCAAGCACAGCCTGGGGGACCAAGAACAGTCTGGGGGACCAAGCACAGCCAGGGTAACCAAGCACAGCCTGGGGGACCAAGCACAGCCTGGGGGACCAAGCACAGCCTGGGGGACCAAGCACAGCTTGAGGGACCAAGCACAGCCTGGGGGACCAAGCAAAGCCAGGGGGACCAAGCACAGCCTTGGGGACCAAGCACAGCCTGGGGGACCAAGAGCAACCAGGGGGACCAAGCACAGCCTGGGGGACCAAGCACAGCCTGGGGGACCAAGAGCAACCAGGGGACCAAGCACAGCCAGGGTAACCAAGCACAGCCTGGGGGACCAAGCACAGCCTGGGGGACCAAGCACAGCCAGGGGGACCAAGCACAGCCAGGGGGACCAAGCACAGCCTGGGGGACCAAGCACAGCCTGGGGGACCAAGAACAGTCTGGGGGACCAAGCACAGCCAGGGTAACCAAGCACAGCCTGGGGGACCAAGCACAGCCTGGGGGACCAAGCACAGCCAGGGGGACCAAGCACAGCCTGGGGGACCAAGCACAGCCGGGGGGACCAAGCACAGCCTGGGGGGCCAAGCACAGCCTGGGGGACCAAGCACAGCCTGGGGGACCAAGCACAGCCTAGGGGACCAAGAGCAACCAGGGGGACCAAGCACAGCCTGGGGGACCAAGAGCAACCAGGGGGACCAAGCACAGCCTGGGGGACCAAGCACAGCCTCGGGGACCAAGCACAGCCTGGGGGACCAAGAGCAACCAGGGGGACCAAGCACAGCCTGGGGGACCAAGCACAGCCTGGGGGACCAAGAGCAACCAGGGGACCAAGCACAGCCTGGGGGACCAAGAGCAACCAGGGGACCAAGCACAGCCTGGGGGACCAAGCACAGCATGGGGGACCAAGCACAGCCTGGGGGACCAAGAGCAACCAGGGGGACCAAGCACAGCCAGGGGGACGAAGCACAGCCTGGGGGACCAAGCACAGCCTGAGGGACCAAGCACAGCCAGGGGGACCAAGCACAGCCTGGGGGGCCAAGCACAGCCTGGGGGACCAAGCAAGCCTGGGGGACCAAGCACAGCCTGGGGGACAAAGCACAGCCAGGGGGACCAAGCACAGCCTTGGGGACCAAGCACAGCCTGGGGGACCAAGAGCAACCAGGGGGACCAAGCACAGCCTGGGGGACCAAGCACAGCCAGGGGGACCAAGCACAGCCTGGGGGACCAAGAGCAACCAAGGGGACCAAGCACAGCCTGGGGGACCAAGAGCAACCAGGGGACCAAGCACAGCCTGGGGGACCAAGAGCAACCAGGGGACCAAGCAGCCTGGGGGACCAAGCACAGCCTGGGGGACCAAGCACAGCCTGGGGGACCAAGAGCAACCAGGGGGACCAAGCACAGCCAGGGGGACGAAGCACAGCCTGGGGGACCAAGCACAGCCTGGGGGACCAAGCACAGCCAGGGGGACCAAGCACAGCCTGGGGGGCCAAGCACAGCCTGGGGGACCAAGCAAGCCTGGGGAACCAAGCACAGCCTGGGGGACAAAGCACAGCCAGGGGGACCAAGCACAGCCTGGGGGACCAAGCACAGCCTGGGGGACCAAGCACAGCCTGAGGGACCAAGCACAGCCTGGGGGACCAAGCACAGCCTGGGGGACCAAGAGCAACCAAGGGGACCAAGCACAGCCTGGGGTACCAAGAGCAACCAGGGGGACCAAGCACAGCCTGGGGGACCAAGAGCAACCAGGGGGACCAAGCACAGCCTGGGGGACCAAGAGCAACCAGGGGGACCAAGCACAGCCTGGGGGACCAAGCACAGCCAGGGGGACCAAGCACAGCCTGGGGGACCAAGCACAGCCGGGGGGACCAAGCACAGCCTGGGGGGCCAAGCACAGCCTGGGGGACCAAGCACAGCCTGGGGGACCAAGAGCAACCAGGGGGACCAAGCACAGCCTGGGGGCCCAAGAGCAACCAGGGGGACCAAGCACAGCCTGGGGGACCAAGCACAGCCTGGGGGACCAAGCACAGCCTGGGGGACCAAGAGCAACCAGGGGGACCAAGCACAGCCTGGGGGACCAAGAGCAACCAGGGGGACCAAGCACAGCCTGGGGGACCAACAGCAACCAGGGGGACCTAGCACAGCCTGGGGGACCAAGAGCAACCAGGGGGACCAAGCACAGCCTGGGGGACCAAGAGCAACCAGGGGGGCCAAGCACAGCCTGGGGGACCAAGAGCAACCAGGGGGACCAAGCACAGCCTGGGGGACCAAGAACAACCAAGGGGACCAAGCACAGCCTGGGGGACCAAGAGCAACCAGGGGGACCAAGCACAGCCTGGGGGACCAAGCACAGCCTGGGGGACCAAGCACAGCCTGGGGGACCAAGAGCAACCAGGGGGACCAAGCACAGCCTGGGGGACCAAGAGCAACCAGGGGGACCAAGCACAGCCTGGGGGACCAAGCACAGCCTGGGGGACCAAGAGCAACCAAGGGGACCAAGCACAGCCTGGGGGACCAAGCACAGCCTGGGGGACCAAGCACAGCCTGGGGGACCAAGAGCAACCAGGGGGACCAAGCACAGCCTGGGGGACCAAGAGCAACCAGGGGGACCAAGCACAGCCTGGGGGACCAAGCACAGCCTGGGGGACCAAGCACAGCCTGGGGGACCAAGAGCAACCAAGGGGACCAAGCACAGCCTGGGGGACCAAGAGCAACCAGGGGGACCAAGCACAGCCTGGGGGACCAAGCACAGCCTGGGGGACCAAGCACAGCCTGGGGGATCAAGAGCAACCAGGGGGACCAAGCACAGCCTGGGGGACCAAGCACAGTCTGGGGGGCCAAGAGCAACCAGGGGGAGCAAACACAGCCTGGGGGACCAAGAGCAACAGGGGGACCAAGCACAGTCTGGGGGACCAAGCACAGCCTGGGGGACAAAGAGCAACCAAGGGGACCAAGCACAGCCTGGGGGACCAAGAGCAACCAGGGGGATCAAGCACAGCCTGGGGGACCAAGCACAGCTTGGGGGACCAAGCAGAGCCTGGGGGACCAAGCAAAGCCTGGGGGACCAAGAGCAACCAGGGGGGCCAAGCACAGCCTGGGGGACCAAGAACAGCCTGGGGGACCAAGCACAGCCTGGGGGACCAAGAGCAACCAGGGGGACCAAGCACAGCCTGGGGGACCAAGAGCAACCAAGGGGACCAAGCACAGCCTGGGGGACCAAGCACAGCCTGGGGGACCAATCACATCCTGGGGGACCAAGAGCAACCAGGGGGACCAAGCACAGCCTGGGGGACCAAGAGCAACCAGGGGGACCAAGCATAGCCTTGGGGACCAAGCACAGCCAGGGGGACCAAGCACAGCCTTGGGGACCAAGCACAGCCTGGGGGACCAAGAGCAACCAGGGGACCAAGCACAGCCTGGGGGACCAAGCACAGCCAGGGGGACCAAGCACAGCCTGGGGGACCAAGAGCAACCAAGGGTACCAAGCTTAGCCTGGGGGACCAAGAGCAACCAGGGGACCAAGCACAGCCTGGGGGACCAAGCACAGCCTGGGGGACCAAGCACAGCCTGGGGGACCAAGAGCAACCAATGGGACCAAGCACAGCCTGGGGGACCAAGAGCAACCAGGGGGACCAAGCACAGCCAGGGGGACAGGGAGCAACCAGGGGGACCAAGCACAGCCTGGGGGACCAAGCACAGCCTGGGGGACCAAGCACAGCCAGGGGGGCCAAGCACAGCCTGGGGGACCAAGCACAGCCTGGGGGACCAAGAACAGTCTGGGGGACCAAGCACAGCCAGGGGGACCAAGAGCAACCAAGGGGACCAAGCACAGCCTGGGGGACCAAGCACAGCCTGGGGGACCAATCACATCCTGGGGGACCAAGAGCAACCAGGGGGACCAAGCACAGCCTGGGGGGCCAAGAGCAACCAGGGGGAACAAGCACAGCCTGGGGGACCAAGAGCAACCAGAGGGCCAAGCACAGCCTGGGGGACCAAGCACAGCCTGGGGGACCAAGCACAGCCTGGGGGACCAAGAGCAACCAAGGGGACCAAGCACAGCCTGGGGGACCAAGAGCAACCAGGGGGACCAAGCACAGCCAGGGGGACCAAGCACAACCTGGGGGACCAAGCACAGCCTGAAGGAACCAAGCACAGCCAGGGGGACCAAGCACAGCCTGGGGGGCCAAGCACAGCCTGGGGGACCAAGCACAGCCTGGGGGACCAAGCACAGCCAGGGGGACCAAGCACAGACTGGGGGACCAAGCACAGCCTGGGGGACCAAGCACAGCCTGGGGGACCAAGCACAACTTGAGGGACCAAGCACAGCCAGGGGGACCAAGCACAGCCTGGGGGACCAAGCAAGCCTGGGGGACCAAGCACAGCCTGGGGGACCAAGCACAGCCTCGGGGACCAAGCACAGCCTGGGGGACCAAGAGCAACCAGGGGGACCAAGCACAGCCTGGGGGACCAAGCACAGCCTGGGGTACCAAGAGCAACCAGGGGACCAAGCACAGCCTGGGGGACCAAGCACAGCCAGGGGGACCAAGCACAGCCTGGGGGGCCAAGCACAGCCTGGGGGACCAAGCAGGCCTGGGGGACCAAGCACAGCCTGGGGGACAAAGCACAGCCAGGGGGACCAAGCACAGCCTTGGGGACCAAGCACAGCCTGGGGTACCAAGAGCAACCAGGGGGACCAAGCACAGCCTGGGGGACCAAGCACAGCCAGGGGGACCAAGCACAGCCTGGGGGACCAAGAGCAACCAAGGGGACCAAGCACAGCCTGGGGGACCAAGAGCAACCAGGGGGACCAAGCACAGCCAGGGGGACCAAGCACAGCCTGGGGGACCAAGCACAGCCTGAAGGAACCAAGCACAGCCAGGGGGACCAAGCACAGCCTGGGGGGCCAAGCACAGCCTGGGGGACCAAGCACAGCCTGGGGGACCAAGCACAGCCAGGGGGACCAAGCACAGACTGGGGGACCAAGCACAGCCTGGGGGACCAAGCACAGCCTGGGGGACCAAGCACAACTTGAGGGACCAAGCACAGCCAGGGGGACCAAGCACAGCCTGGGGGACCAAGCACAGCCTGGGGGACCAAGAACAGTCTGGGGGACCAAGCACAGCCAGGGTAACCAAGCACAGCCTGGGGGACCAAGCACAGCCTGGGGGACCAAGCACAGCCTGGGGGACCAAGCACAGCTTGAGGGACCAAGCACAGCCTGGGGGACCAAGCAAAGCCAGGGGGACCAAGCACAGCCTTGGGGACCAAGCACAGCCTGGGGGACCAAGAGCAACCAGGGGGACCAAGCACAGCCTGGGGGACCAAGCACAGCCTGGGGGACCAAGCACAGCCTGGGGGACCAAGCACAGCCTGGGGGACCAAGCACAGCTTGAGGGACCAAGCACAGCCTGGGGGACCAAGCAAAGCCAGGGGGACCAAGCACAGCCTTGGGGACCAAGCACAGCCTGGGGGACCAAGAGCAACCAGGGGACCAAGCACAGCCAGGGTAACCAAGCACAGCCTGGGGGACCAAGCACAGCCTGGGGGACCAAGCACAGCCAGGGGGACCAAGCACAGCCAGGGGGACCAAGCACAGCCTGGGGGACCAAGCACAGCCTGGGGGACCAAGAACAGTCTGGGGGACCAAGCACAGCCAGGGTAACCAAGCACAGCCTGGGGGACCAAGCACAGCCTGGGGGACCAAGCACAGCCAGGGGGACCAAGCACAGCCTGGGGGACCAAGCACAGCCGGGGGGACCAAGCACAGCCTGGGGGGCCAAGCACAGCCTGGGGGACCAAGCACAGCCTGGGGGACCAAGCACAGCCTAGGGGACCAAGAGCAACCAGGGGGACCAAGCACAGCCTGGGGGACCAAGAGCAACCAGGGGGACCAAGCACAGCCTGGGGGACCAAGCACAGCCTCGGGGACCAAGCACAGCCTGGGGGACCAAGAGCAACCAGGGGGACCAAGCACAGCCTGGGGGACCAAGCACAGCCTGGGGGACCAAGAGCAACCAGGGGACCAAGCACAGCCTGGGGGACCAAGAGCAACCAGGGGACCAAGCACAGCCTGGGGGACCAAGCACAGCATGGGGGACCAAGCACAGCCTGGGGGACCAAGAGCAACCAGGGGGACCAAGCACAGCCAGGGGGACGAAGCACAGCCTGGGGGACCAAGCACAGCCTGAGGGACCAAGCACAGCCAGGGGGACCAAGCACAGCCTGGGGGGCCAAGCACAGCCTGGGGGACCAAGCAAGCCTGGGGGACCAAGCACAGCCTGGGGGACAAAGCACAGCCAGGGGGACCAAGCACAGCCTTGGGGACCAAGCACAGCCTGGGGGACCAAGAGCAACCAGGGGGACCAAGCACAGCCTGGGGGACCAAGCACAGCCAGGGGGACCAAGCACAGCCTGGGGGACCAAGAGCAACCAAGGGGACCAAGCACAGCCTGGGGGACCAAGAGCAACCAGGGGACCAAGCACAGCCTGGGGGACCAAGAGCAACCAGGGGACCAAGCAGCCTGGGGGACCAAGCACAGCCTGGGGGACCAAGCACAGCCTGGGGGACCAAGAGCAACCAGGGGGACCAAGCACAGCCAGGGGGACGAAGCACAGCCTGGGGGACCAAGCACAGCCTGGGGGACCAAGCACAGCCAGGGGGACCAAGCACAGCCTGGGGGGCCAAGCACAGCCTGGGGGACCAAGCAAGCCTGGGGAACCAAGCACAGCCTGGGGGACAAAGCACAGCCAGGGGGACCAAGCACAGCCTGGGGGACCAAGCACAGCCTGGGGGACCAAGCACAGCCTGAGGGACCAAGCACAGCCTGGGGGACCAAGCACAGCCTGGGGGACCAAGAGCAACCAAGGGGACCAAGCACAGCCTGGGGTACCAAGAGCAACCAGGGGGACCAAGCACAGCCTGGGGGACCAAGAGCAACCAGGGGGACCAAGCACAGCCTGGGGGACCAAGAGCAACCAGGGGGACCAAGCACAGCCTGGGGGACCAAGCACAGCCAGGGGGACCAAGCACAGCCTGGGGGACCAAGCACAGCCGGGGGGACCAAGCACAGCCTGGGGGGCCAAGCACAGCCTGGGGGACCAAGCACAGCCTGGGGGACCAAGAGCAACCAGGGGGACCAAGCACAGCCTGGGGGCCCAAGAGCAACCAGGGGGACCAAGCACAGCCTGGGGGACAAAGCACAGCCTGGGGGACCAAGCACAGCCTGGGGGACCAAGAGCAACCAGGGGGACCAAGCACAGCCTGGGGGACCAAGAGCAACCAGGGGGACCAAGCACAGCCTGGGGGACCAACAGCAACCAGGGGGACCTAGCACAGCCTGGGGGACCAAGAGCAACCAGGGGGACCAAGCACAGCCTGGGGGACCAAGAGCAACCAGGGGGGCCAAGCACAGCCTGGGGGACCAAGAGCAACCAGGGGGACCAAGCACAGCCTGGGGGACCAAGAACAACCAAGGGGACCAAGCACAGCCTGGGGGACCAAGAGCAACCAGGGGGACCAAGCACAGCCTGGGGGACCAAGCACAGCCTGGGGGACCAAGCACAGCCTGGGGGACCAAGAGCAACCAGGGGGACCAAGCACAGCCTGGGGGACCAAGAGCAACCAGGGGGACCAAGCACAGCCTGGGGGACCAAGCACAGCCTGGGGGACCAAGAGCAACCAAGGGGACCAAGCACAGCCTGGGGGACCAAGCACAGCCTGGGGGACCAAGCACAGCCTGGGGGACCAAGAGCAACCAGGGGGACCAAGCACAGCCTGGGGGACCAAGAGCAACCAGGGGGACCAAGCACAGCCTGGGGGACCAAGCACAGCCTGGGGGACCAAGCACAGCCTGGGGGACCAAGAGCAACCAAGGGGACCAAGCACAGCCTGGGGGACCAAGAGCAACCAGGGGGACCAAGCACAGCCTGGGGGACCAAGCACAGCCTGGGGGACCAAGCACAGCCTGGGGGATCAAGAGCAACCAGGGGGACCAAGCACAGCCTGGGGGACCAAGCACAGTCTGGGGGGCCAAGAGCAACCAGGGGGAGCAAACACAGCCTGGGGGACCAAGAGCAACAGGGGGACCAAGCACAGTCTGGGGGACCAAGCACAGCCTGGGGGACAAAGAGCAACCAAGGGGACCAAGCACAGCCTGGGGGACCAAGAGCAACCAGGGGGATCAAGCACAGCCTGGGGGACCAAGCACAGCTTGGGGGACCAAGCAGAGCCTGGGGGACCAAGCAAAGCCTGGGGGACCAAGAGCAACCAGGGGGGCCAAGCACAGCCTGGGGGACCAAGAACAGCCTGGGGGACCAAGCACAGCCTGGGGGACCAAGAGCAACCAGGGGGACCAAGCACAGCCTGGGGGACCAAGAGCAACCAAGGGGACCAAGCACAGCCTGGGGGACCAAGCACAGCCTGGGGGACCAATCACATCCTGGGGGACCAAGAGCAACCAGGGGGACCAAGCACAGCCTGGGGGACCAAGAGCAACCAGGGGGACCAAGCATAGCCTTGGGGACCAAGCACAGCCAGGGGGACCAAGCACAGCCTTGGGGACCAAGCACAGCCTGGGGGACCAAGAGCAACCAGGGGACCAAGCACAGCCTGGGGGACCAAGCACAGCCAGGGGGACCAAGCACAGCCTGGGGGACCAAGAGCAACCAAGGGTACCAAGCTTAGCCTGGGGGACCAAGAGCAACCAGGGGACCAAGCACAGCCTGGGGGACCAAGCACAGCCTGGGGGACCAAGCACAGCCTGGGGGACCAAGAGCAACCAATGGGACCAAGCACAGCCTGGGGGACCAAGAGCAACCAGGGGGACCAAGCACAGCCAGGGGGACAGGGAGCAACCAGGGGGACCAAGCACAGCCTGGGGGACCAAGCACAGCCTGGGGGACCAAGCACAGCCAGGGGGGCCAAGCACAGCCTGGGGGACCAAGCACAGCCTGGGGGACCAAGAACAGTCTGGGGGACCAAGCACAGCCAGGGGGACCAAGAGCAACCAAGGGGACCAAGCACAGCCTGGGGGACCAAGCACAGCCTGGGGGACCAATCACATCCTGGGGGACCAAGAGCAACCAGGGGGACCAAGCACAGCCTGGGGGACCAAGAGCAACCAGGGGGAACAAGCACAGCCTGGGGGACCAAGAGCAACCAGAGGGCCAAGCACAGCCTGGGGGACCAAGCACAGCCTGGGGGACCAAGCACAGCCTGGGGGACCAAGAGCAACCAAGGGGACCAAGCACAGCCTGGGGGACCAAGAGCAACCAGGGGGACCAAGCACAGCCAGGGGGACCAAGCACAACCTGGGGGACCAAGCACAGCCTGAAGGAACCAAGCACAGCCAGGGGGACCAAGCACAGCCTGGGGGGCCAAGCACAGCCTGGGGGACCAAGCACAGCCTGGGGGACCAAGCACAGCCAGGGGGACCAAGCACAGACTGGGGGACCAAGCACAGCCTGGGGGACCAAGCACAGCCTGGGGGACCAAGCACAACTTGAGGGACCAAGCACAGCCAGGGGGACCAAGCACAGCCTGGGGGACCAAGCAAGCCTGGGGGACCAAGCACAGCCTGGGGGACCAAGCACAGCCTCGGGGACCAAGCACAGCCTGGGGGACCAAGAGCAACCAGGGGGACCAAGCACAGCCTGGGGGACCAAGCACAGCCTGGGGTACCAAGAGCAACCAGGGGACCAAGCACAGCCTGGGGGACCAAGCACAGCCAGGGGGACCAAGCACAGCCTGGGGGGCCAAGCACAGCCTGGGGGACCAAGCAGGCCTGGGGGACCAAGCACAGCCTGGGGGACAAAGCACAGCCAGGGGGACCAAGCACAGCCTTGGGGACCAAGCACAGCCTGGGGTACCAAGAGCAACCAGGGGGACCAAGCACAGCCTGGGGGACCAAGCACAGCCAGGGGGACCAAGCACAGCCTGGGGGACCAAGAGCAACCAAGGGGACCAAGCACAGCCTGGGGGACCAAGAGCAACCAGAGGACCAAGCACAGCCTGGGGGATCAAGAGCAACCAGGGGACCAAGCAGCCTGGGGGACCAAGCACAGCCTGGGGGACCAAGCACAGCCTGGGGGACCAAGAGCAACCAGGGGGACCAAGCACAGCCAGGGGGACGAAGCACAGCCTGGGGGACCAAGCACAGCCTGGGGGACCAAGCACAGCCAGGGGGACCAAGCACAGCCTGGGGGGCCAAGCACAGCCTGGGGGACCAAGCAAGCCTGGGGGACCAAGCACAGCCTGGGGGACAAAGCACAGCCAGGGGGACCAAGCACAGCCTGGGGGACCAAGCACAGCCTGGGGGACCAAGCACAGCTTGAGGGACCAAGCACAGCCTGGAGGACCAAGCACAGCCTGGGGGACCAAGAGCAACCAAGGGGGCCAAGCACAGCCTGGGGGACCAAGAGCAACCAGGGGGACCAAGCACAGCCTGGGGGACCAAGAGCAACCAGGGGGACCAAGCACAGCCTGGGGGACCAAGAGCAACCAGGGGGACCAAGCACAGCCTGGGGGACCAAGCACAGCCAGGGGGACCAAGCACAGCCTGGGGGACCAAGCACAGCCGGGGGGACCAAGCACAGCCTGGGGGGCCAAGCACAGCCTGGGGGACCAAGCACAGCCAGGGGGACCAAGCACAGCCTGGGGGACCAAGCACAGCCGGGGGGACCAAGCACAGCCTGGGGGGCCAAGCACAGCCTGGGGGACCAAGCACAGCCTGGGGGACCAAGAGCAACCAGGGGGACCAAGCACAGCCTGGGGGCCCAAGAGCAACCAGGGGGACCAAGCACAGCCTGGGGGACCAAGCACAGCCTGGGGGACCAAGCACAGCCTGGGGGACCAAGAGCAACCAGGGGGACCAAGCACAGCCTGGGGGACCAAGAGCAACCAGGGGGACCAAGCACAGCCTGGGGGACCAAGCACAGCCTGGGGGACCAACAGCAACCAGGGGGACCTAGCAAAGCCTGGGGGACCAAGAGCAACCAGGGGGACCAAGCACAGCCTGGGGGACCAAGAGCAACCAGGGGGGCCAAGCACAGCCTGGGGGACCAAGAGCAACCAGGGGGACCAAGCACAGCCTGGGGGACCAAGAGCAACCAAGGGGACCAAGCACAGCCTGGGGGACCAAGAGCAACCAGGGGGACCAAGCACAGCCTGGGGGACCAAGCACAGCCTGGGGGACCAAGAGCAACCAGGGGGACCAAGCACAGCCTGGGGGACCAAGCACAGCCTGGGGGACCAAGAGCAACCAAGGGGACCAAGCACAGCCTGGGGGACCAAGCACAGCCTGGGGGACCAAGAGCAACCAGGGGGACCAAGCACAGCCTGGGGGACCAAGAGCAACCAGGGGGACCAAGCACAGCCTGGGGGACCAAGCACAGCCTGGGGGACCAAGCACAGCCTGGGGGACCAAGAGCAACCAAGGGGACCAAGCACAGCCTGGGGGACCAAGAGCAACCAGGGGGACCAAGCACAGCCTGGGGGACCAAGCACAGCCTGGGGGACCAAGCACAGCCTGGGGGATCAAGAGCAACCAGGGGGACCAAGCACAGCCTGGGGGACCAAGCACAGTCTGGGGGGCCAAGAGCAACCAGGGGGAGCAAACACAGTCTGGGGGACCAAGAGCAACAGGGGGACCAAGCACAGTCTGGGGGACCAAGCAAAGCCTGGGGGACAAAGAGCAACCAAGGGGACCAAGCACAGCCTGGGGGACCAAGAGCAACCAGGGGGACCAAGCACAGTCTGGGGGACCAAGCATAGCCTTGGGGACCAAGCACAGCCAGGGGGACCAAGCACAGCCTTGGGGACCAAGCACAGCCTGGGGGACCAAGAGCAACCAGGGGACCAAGCACAGCCTGGGGGACCAAGCACAGCCAGGGGGACCAAGCACAGCCTGGGGGACCAAGAGCAACCAAGGGTACCAAGCACAGCCTGGGGGACCAAGAGCAACCAGGGGACCAAGCACAGCCTGGGGGACCAAGCACAGCCTGGGGGACCAAGCACAGCCTGGGGGACCAAGAGCAACCAAGGGGACCAAGCACAGCCTGGGGGACCAAGAGCAACCAGGGGGACCAAGCACAGCCAGGGGGACCAAGAGCAACCAGGGGGACCAAGCACAGCCTGGGGGACCAAGCACAGCCAGGGGGGCCAAGCACAGCCTGGGGGACCAAGCACAGCCTTGGGGACCAAGAACAGTCTGGGGGACCAAGCACAGCCGGGGGGACCAAGCACAGCCTGGGGGACCAAGCACAGCCTTGGGGACCAAGCACAG
Organism: Lissotriton vulgaris; assembly: GCF_964263255.1. Taxonomy (NCBI): domain Eukaryota; kingdom Metazoa; phylum Chordata; class Amphibia; order Caudata; family Salamandridae; genus Lissotriton; species Lissotriton vulgaris. Next base: position 1,025,291,731 of record NC_141698.1, read on the forward strand.
CCTGGGGGACCAAGAGCAACCAGGGGACCAAGCACAGCCTGGGGGACCAAGCACAGCCAGGGGGACCAAGCACAGCCTGGGGGACCAAGAGCAACCAGGGGGACCAAGCACAGCCTGGGGGACCAAGAGCAACCAGGGGACCAAGCACAGCCTGGGGGACCAAGCACAGCCTGGGGGACCAAGAGCAACCAAGGGGACCAAGCACAGCCTGGGGGACCAAGAGCACCCAGGGGGACCAAGCACAGCCTGGGGGACCAAGCACAGCCTGGGGGACCAAGCACAGCCTGGGGGATCAAGAGCAACCAGGGGGACCAAGCACAGCCTGGGGGACCAAGCACAGTCTGGGGGGCCAAGAGCAACCAGGGGGAGCAAACACAGCCTGGGGGACCAAGAGCAACAGGGGGACCAAGCACAGTCTGGGGGACCAAGCACAGCCTGGGGGACAAAGAGCAACCAAGGGGACCAAGCACAGCCTGGGGGACCAAGAGCAACCAGGGGGATCAAGCACAGCCTGGGGGACCAAGCACAGCTTGGGGGACCAAGCAGAGCCTGGGGGACCAAACAAAGCCTGGGGGACCAAGAGCAACCAGGGGGGCCAAGCACAGCCTGGGGGACCAAGAACAGCCTGGGGGACCAAGCACAGCCTGGGGGACCAAGAGCAACCAGGGGGACCAAGCACAGCCTGGGGAACCAAGAGCAACCAAGGGGACCAAGCACAGCCTGGGGGACCAAGCACAGCCTGGGGGACCAATCACATCCTGGGGGACCAAGAGCAACCAGGGGGACCAAGCACAGCCTGGGGGACCAAGAGCAACCAGGGGGACCAAGCATAGCCTTGGGGACCAAGCACAGCCAGGGGGACCAAGCACAGCCTTGGGGACCAAGCACAGCCTGGGGGACCAAGAGCAACCAGGGGACCAAGGACAGCCTGGGGGACCAAGCACAGCCAGGGGGACCAAGCACAGCCTGGGGGACCAAGAGCAACCAAGGGTACCAAGCACAGCCTGGGGGACCAAGAGCAACCAGGGGACCAAGCACAGCCTGGGGGACCAAGCACAGCCTGGGGGACCAAGCACAGCCTGGGGGACCAAGAGCAACCAAGGGGACCAAGCACAGCCTGGGGGACCAAGAGCAACCAGGGGGACCAAGCACAGCCAGGGGGACCAAGAGCAACCAGGAGGACCAAGCACAGCCTGGGGGACCAAGCACAGCCAGGGGGACCAAGCACAGCCTGGGGGACCAAGCACAGCCTGGGGGACCAAGAACAATCTGGGGGACCAAGCACAGCCAGGGGGACCAAGCACAGCCTGGGGGACCAAGCACAGCCTTGGGGACCAAGCACAGCCTGGGGGACCAAGAGCAACCAGGGGACCAAGCACAGCCTGGGGGAACAAGCACAGCCAGGGGGACCAAGCACAGCCTGGGGGACCAAGAGCAACCAAGGGGACCAAGCACTGCCTGGGGGACCAAGAGCAACCAGGGGACCAAGCACAGCCTGGGGGACCAAGCACAGCCTGGGGGACCAAGCACAGCCTGGGGGACCAAGAGCAACCAAGGGGACCAAGCACAGCCTGGGGGACCAAGAGCAACCAGGGGGACCAAGCACAGCCTGGGGGACCAAGCACAGCCTGGGGGACCAAGCACAGCCTGGGGGACCAAGAGCAACCAGGGGGACCAAGCACAGCCAGGGGGACCAAGAGCAACCAGGGGGACCAAGCACAGCCTGGGGGACCAAGCACAGCCTGGGGGACCAAGCACAGTCTGGGGGGCCAAGAGCAACCAGGGGGAGCAAACACAGCCTGGGGGAATAGAGCAACAGGGGGACCAAGCACAGTCTGGGGGACCAAGCACAGCCTGGGGGACAAAGAGCAACCAAGGGGACCAAGCACAGCCTGGGGGACCAAGAGCAACCAGGGGGATCAAGCACAGCCTGGGGGACCAAGCACAGCTTGGGGGACCAAGCAGAGCCTGGGGGACCAAACAAAGCCTGGGGGACCAAGAGCAACCAGGGGGGCCAAGCACAGCCTGGGGGACCAAGAACAGCCTGGGGGACCAAGCACAGCCTGGGGGACCAAGAGCAACCAGGGGGACCAAGCACAGCCTGGGGGACCAAGAGCAACCAAGGGGACCAAGCACAGCCTGGGGGACCAAGCACAGCCTGGGGGACCAATCACATCCTGGGGGACCAAGAGCAACCAGGGGGACCAAGCACAGCCTGGGGGACCAAGAGCAACCAGGGGGACCAAGCATAGCCTTGGGGACCAAGCACAGCCAGGGGGACCAAGCACAGCCTTGGGGACCAAGCACAGCCTGGGGGACCAAGAGCAACCAGGGGACCAAGCACAGCCTGGGGGACCAAGCACAGCCAGGGGGACCAAGCACAGCCTGGGGGACCAAGAGCAACCAAGGGTACCAAGCACAGCCTGGGGGACCAAGAGCAACCAGGGGACCAAGCACAGCCTGGGGGACCAAGCACAGCCTGGGGGACCAAGCACAGCCTGGGGGACCAAGAGCAACCAAGGGGACCAAGCACAGCCTGGGGGACCAAGAGCAACCAGGGGGACCAAGCACAGCCAGGGGGACCAAGAGCAACCAGGAGGACCAAGCACAGCCTGGGGGACCAAGCACAGCCTGGGGGACCAAGCACAGCCAGGGGGACCAAGCACAGCCTGGGGGACCAAGCACAGCCTGGGGGACCAAGAACAATCTGGGGGACCAAGCACAGCCAGGGGGACCAAGCACAGCCTGGGGGACCAAGCACAGCCTTGGGGACCAAGCACAGCCTGGGGGACCAAGAGCAACCAGGGGACCAAGCACAGCCTGGGGGACCAAGCACAGCCAGGGGGACCAAGCACAGCCTGGGGGACCAAGAGCAACCAAGGGGACCAAGCACTGCCTGGGGGACCAAGAGCAACCAGGGGACCAAGCACAGCCTGGGGGACCAAGCACAGCCTGGGGGACCAAGCACAGCCTGGGGGACCAAGAGCAACCAAGGGGACCAAGCACAGCCTGGGGGACCAAGAGCAACCAGGGGGACCAAGCACAGCCTGGGGGACCAAGCACAGCCTGGGGGACCAAGCACAGCCTGGGGGACCAAGAGCAACCAGGGGGACCAAGCACAGCCAGGGGGACCAAGAGCAACCAGGAGGACCAAGCACAGCCTGGGGGACCAAGCACAGCCTGGGGGACCAAGCACAGCCAGGGGGACCAAGCACAGCCTGGGGGACCAAGCACAGCCTGGGGGACCAAGAACAATCTGGGGGACCAAGCACAGCCAGGGGGACCAAGCACAGCCTGGGGGACCAAGCACAGCCTTGGGGACCAAGCACAGCCTGGGGGACCAAGAGCAACCAGGGGACCAAGCACAGCCTGGGGGACCAAGCACAGCCAGGGGGACCAAGCACAGCCTGGGGGACCAAGAGCAACCAAGGGGACCAAGCACTGCCTGGGGGACCAAGAGCAACCAGGGGACCAAGCACAGCCTGGGGGACCAAGCACAGCCTGGGGGACCAAGCACAGCCTGGGGGACCAAGCACAGCCAGGGGGACCAAGCACAGCCTGGGGGGCCAAGCACAGCCTGGGGGACCAAGCACAGCCTGGGGGACCAAGCACAGCCTGGGGGACCAAGAGCAACCAGGGGGACCAAGCACAGCCTGGGGGACCAAGCACAGCCTGGGGGACCAAGAGCAACCAGGGGGACCAAGCACAGCCTGGGGGACCAAGAGCAACCAAGGGGACCAAGCACAGCCTGGGGGACCAAGCACAGCCTGGGGGACCAAGCACAGCCTGGGGGACCAAGAGCAACCAGGGGGACCAAACACAGCCTGGGGGACCAAGAGCAACAGGGGGACCAAGCACAGTCTGGGGGACCAAGCACAGCCTGGGGGACAAAGAGCAACCAAGGGGACCAAGCACAGCCTGGGGGACCAAGAGCAACCAGGGGGATCAAGCACAGCCTGGGGGACCAAGCACAGCTTGGGGGACAAAGCAGAGCCTGGGGGACCAAGCAAAGCCTGGGGGACCAAGAGCAACCAGGGGGGCCAAGCACAGCCTGGGGGACCAAGAACAGCCTGGGGGACCAAGCACAGCCTGGGGGACCAAGAGCAACCAGGGGGACCAAGCACAGCCTGGGGGACCAAGAGCAACCAAGGGGACCAAGCACAGCCTGGGGGACCAAGCACAGCCTGGGGGACCAATCACATCCTGGGGGACCAAGAGCAACCAGGGGGACCAAGCACAGCCTGGGTGACCAAGAGCAACCAGGGGGACCAAGCATAGCCTTGGGGACCAAGCACAGCCAGGGGGACCAAGCACAGTCTTGGGGACCAAGCACAGCCTGGGGGACCAAGAACAACCAGGGGACCAAGCACAGCCTGGGGGACCAAGCACAGCCAGGGGGACCAAACACAGCCTGGGGGACCAAGAGCAACCAAGGGTACCAAGCACAGCCTGGGGGACCAAGAGCAACCAGGGGACCAAGCACAGCCTGGGGGACCAAGCACAGCCTGGGGGACCAAGCACAGCCTGGGGGACCAAGAGCAACCAAGGGGACCAAGCACAGCCTGGGGGACCAAGAGCAACCAGGGGGACCAAGCACAGCCAGGGGGACCAAGAGCAACCAGGGGGACCAAGCACAGCCTGGGGGACCAAGCACAGCCTGGGGGACCAAGCACAGCCAGGGGGACCAAGCACAGCCTGGGGGACCAAGCACAGCCTGGGGGACCAAGAACAGTCTGGGGGACCAAGCACAGCCAGGGGGACCAAGCACAGCCTGGGGGACCAAGCACAGCCTTGGGGACCAAGCACAGCCTGGGGGACCAAGAGCAACCAGGGGACCAAGCACAGCCTGGGGGACCAAGCACAGCCAGGGGGACCAAGCACAGCCTGGGGGACCAAGAGCAACCAAGGGGACCAAGCACAGCCTGGGGGACCAAGAGCAACCAGGGGACCAAGCACAGCCTGGGGGACCAAGCACAGCCTGGGGGACCAAGAGCAACCAAGGGGACCAAGCACAGCCTGGGGGACCAAGAGCAACCAGGGGGACCAAGCACAGCCTGGGGGACCAAGCACAGCCTGGGGGACCAAGCACAGCCTGGGGGACCAAGCACAGCCTGGGGGATCAAGAGCAACCAGGGGGACCAAGCACAGCCTGGGGGACCAAGCACAGTCTGGGGGGCCAAGAGCAACCAGGGGGAGCAAACACAGCCTGGGGGACCAAGAGCAACAGGGGGACCAAGCACAGTCTGGGGGACCAAGCTCAGCCTGGGGGACAAAGAGCAACCAAGGGGACCAAGCACAGCCTGGGGGACCAAGAGCAACCAGGGGGATCAAGCACAGCCTGGGGGACCAAGCACAGCTTGGGGGACCAAGCAGAGCCTGGGGGACCAAGCAAAGCCTGGGGGACCAAGAGCAACCAGGGGGGCCAAGCACAGCCTGGGGGACCAAGAACAGCCTGGGGGACCAAGCACAGCCTGGGGGACCAAGAGCAACCAGGGGGACCAAGCACAGCCTGGGGGACCAAGAGCAACCAAGGGGACCAAGCACAGCCTGGGGGACCAAGCACAGCCTGGGGGACCAATCACATCCTGGGGGACCAAGAGCAACCAGGGGGACCAAGCACAGCCTGGGGGACCAAGAGCAACCAGGGGGACCAAGCATAGCCTTGGGGACCAAGCACAGCCAGGGGGACCAAGCACAGCCTTGGGGACCAAGCACAGCCTGGGGGACCAAGAGCACAGCCTGGGGGACCAAGCACAGCCTGGGGGACCAAGCACAGCCAGGGGGACCAAGCACTGCCTGGGGGACCAAGAGCAACCAAGGGTACCAAGCACAGCCTGGGGGACCAAGAGCAACCAGGGGACCAAGCACAGCCTGGGGGACCAAGCACAGCCTGGGGGACCAAGCACAGCCAGGGGGACCAAGCACAGCCTGGGGGGCCAAGCACAGCCTGGGGGACCAAGCACAGCCTGGGGGACCAAGCACAGCCTGGGGGACCAAGAGCAACCAGGGGGACCAAGCACAGCCTGGGGGACCAAGCACAGCCTGGGGGACCAAGAGCAACCAGGGGGACCAAGCACAGCCTGGGGGACCAAGCACAGCCTGGGGGACCAAGCACAGCCTGGGGGACCAAGAGCAACCAAGGGGACCAAGCACAGCCTGGGGGACCAAGCACAGCCTGGGGGACCAAGAGCAACCAAGGGGACCAAGCACAGCCTGGGGGACCAAGCACAGCCTGGGGGACCAAGCACAGCCTGGGGGACCAAGAGCAACCAAGGGGACCAAGCACAGCCTGGGGGACCAAGCACAGCCTGGGGGACCAAGAGCAACCAGGGGGACCAAGCACAGCCTGGGGGACCAAGAGCAACCAGGGGGACCAAGCACAGCCTGGGGGACCAAGAGCAACCAGGGGGACCAAGCACAGCCTGCGGGACCAAGCACAGCCTGGGGGACCAAGCACAGCCTGGGGGACCAAGAGCAACCAAGGGGACCAAGCACAGCCTGGGGGACCAAGAGCAACCAGGGGGACCAAGCACAGCCTGGGGGGCCAAGCACAGCATGGGAGACCAAGAGCAACCAAGGGGACCAAGCACAGCCTGGGGGACCAAGAGCAACCAGGGGGACCAAGCACAGCCTGGGGGACCAAGCACAGCCTGGGGGACCAAGAGCAACCAGGGGAACCAAACACAGCCTGGGGGACCAAGAGCAACAGGGGGACCAAGCACAGCCTGGGGGACCAAGCACAGCCTGGGGGACAAAGAGCAACCAAGGGTTCCAAGCACAGCCTGGGGGACCAAGCACAGCCTGGGGGATCAAGCACAGCCTGGGGGACCAAGCACAGCTTGGGGGACCAAGCACAGCCTGGGGGACCAAGCAAAGCCTGGGGGACCAAGAGCAACCAGTGGGACCAAGCACAGCCTGGGGGACCAAGAACAGCCTGGGGGACCAAGCACAGCCTGGGGGACCAAGAGCAACCAGGGGGACCAAGCACATCCTGGGGGACCAAGAGCAACCAAGGGGACCAAGCACAGCCTGGGGGACCAAGCACAGCCTGGGGACCAATCACATCCTGGGGGACCAAGAGCAACCAGGGGGACCAAGCACAGCCTGGGGGACCAAGAGCAACCAGGGGGACCAAGCATAGCCTTGGGGACCAAGCACAGCCAGGGGGACCAAGCACAGCCTTGGGACCAAGCACAGCCTGGGGGACCAAGAGCAACCAGGGGACCAAGCACAGCCTGGGGGACCAAGCACAGCCAGGGGGACCAAGCACAGCCTGGGGGACCAAGAGCAACCAAGGGGACCAAGCACAGCCTGGGGGACCAAGAGCAACCAGGGGACCAAGCACAGCCTGGGGGACCAAGCACAGCCTGGGGGACCAAGCACAGCCTGGGGGACCAAGAGCAACCAAGGGGACCAAGCACAGCCTGGGGGACCAAGAGCAACCAGGGGGACCAAGCACAGCCAGGGGGACCAAGCACAGCCTGTGGGACCAAGCACAGCCTGGGGGACCAAGCACAGCCTGGGGGACCAAGAGCAACCAGGGGGACCAAGCACAGCCTGGGGGACCAAGCACAGCCTGGGGGACCAAGAGCAACCAGGGGGACCAAGCACAGCCTGGTGGACCAAGCACAGCCTGGGGGACCAAGCACAGCCTGGGGGACCAAGAGCAACCAAGGGGACCAAGCACAGCCTGGGGGACCAAGAGCAACCAGGGGGACCTAGCACAGCCTGGGGGACCAAACACAGCATGGGGGACCAAGAGCAACCAAGGGGACCAAGCACAGCCTGGGGGACCAAGAGCAACCAGGGGGACCAAGCACAGCCTGGGGGACCAAGCACAGCCTGGGGGACCAAGAGCAACCAGGGGAACCAAACACAGCCTGGGGGACCAAGAGCAACAGGGGGACCAAGCACAGCCTGGGGAACCAAGCACAGCCTGGGGGACAAAGAGCAACCAAGCGGACCAAGCACAGCCTGGGGGACCAAGCACAGCCTGGGGGATCAAGCACAGCCTGGGGGACCAAGCACAGCTTGGGGGACCAAGCACAGCCTGGGGGACCAAGCAAAGCCTGGGGGACCAAGAGCAACCAGTGGGACCAAGCACAGCCTGAGGGACCAAGAACAGCCTGGGGGACCAAGCACAGCCTGGGGGACCAAGAGCAACCAGGGGGACCAAGCACAGCCTGGGGGACCAAGAGCAACCAAGGGGACCAAGCACAGCCTGGGGGACCAAGCACAGCCTGGGGACCAATCACATCCTGGGGGACCAAGAGCAACCAGGGGGACCAAGCACAGCCTGGGGGACCAAGAGCAACCAGGGGGACCAAGCATAGCCTTGGGGACCAAGCACAGCCAGGGGGACCAAGCACAGCCTTGGGACCAAGCACAGCCTGGGGGACCAAGAGCAACCAGGGGACCAAGCACAGCCTGGGGGACCAAGCACAGCCAGGGGGACCAAGCACAGCCTGGGGGACCAAGAGCAACCAAGGGGACCAAGCACAGCCTGGGGGACCAAGAGCAACCAGGGGACCAAGCACAGCCTGGGGGACCAAGCACAGCCTGGGGGACCAAGCACAGCCTGGGGGACCAAGAGCAACCAAGGGGACCAAGCACAGCCTGGGGGACCAAGAGCAACCAGGGGGACCAAGCACAGCCAGGGGGACCAAGCACAGCCTGTGGGACCAAGCACAGCCTGGGGGACCAAGCACAGCCTGGGGGACCAAGAGCAACCAGGGGGACCAAGCACAGCCTGGGGGACCAAGCACAGCCTGGGGGACCAAGAGCAACCAGGGGGACCAAGCACAGCCTGGCGGACCAAGCACAGCCTGGGGGACCAAGCACAGCCTGGGGGACCAAGAGCAACCAAGGGGACCAAGCACAGCCTGGGGGACCAAGCACAGCCTGGGGGACCAAGCACAGCCTGGGGGACCAAGAGCAACCAGGGGGACCAAGCACAGCCTGGGGGACCAAGCACAGCCTGGGGGACCAAGAGCAACCAAGGGGACCAAGCACAGCCTGGGGGACCAAGAGCAACCAGGGGGACCAAGCACAGCCTGGGGGACCAAGCACAGCCTGGGGGACCAAGAGCAACCAAGGGGACCAAGCACACCCTGGGGGACCAAGAGCAACCAGGGGGACCAAGCACAGCCTGGGGGACCAAGCACAGCCTGGGGGACCAAGAGCAACCAGGGGAACCAAACACAGCCTGGGGGACCAAGAGCAACAGGGGGACCAAGCACAGCCTGGGGGACAAAGAGCAACCAAGGGGACCAAGCACAGCCTGGGGGATCAAGCACAGCCTGGGGATCAAGCACAGCCTGGGGGACCAAGCACAGCTTGGGGGACCAAGCCCAGCCTGGGGGACCAAGCAAAGCCTGGGGGACCGAGAGCAACCAGGGGGACCAAGCACGCCTGGGGGACCAAGAACAGCCTGGGGGACCAAGCACAGCCTGGGGGACCAAGAGCAACCAGGGGGACCAAGCACAGCCAGGGGGACCAAGCACAGCCTGGGGGACCAAGCACAGCCTGGGGGACCAAGCACAGCCTGGGGGACCAAGAGCAACCAGGGGACCAAGCACAGCCTGGGGGACCAAGCACAGCCAGGGGGACCAAGCACAGCCTGGGGGACCAAGAGCAACCAAGGGGACCAAGCACAGCCTGGGGGACCAAGAGCAACCAGGGGACCAAGCACAGCCTGGGGGACCAAGCACAGCCTGGGGGACCAAGAGCAACCAGGGGAACCAAACACAGCCTGGGGGACCAAGAGCAACAGGGGGACCAAGCACAGCCTGGGGGACCAAGCACAGCCTGGGGGACAAAGAGCAACCAAGGGGACCAAGCACAGCCTGGGGGACCAAGCACAGCCTGGGGGATCAAGCACAGCCTGGGGGACCAAGCACAGCTTGGGGGACCAAGCACAGCCTGGGGGACCAAGCAAAGCCTGGGGGACCAAGAGCAACCAGTGGGACCAAGCACAGCCTGAGGGACAAAGAACAGCCTGGGGGACCAAGCACAGCCTGGGGGACCAAGAGCAACCAGGGGGACCAAGCACAGCCTGGGGGACCAAGAGCAACCAGGGGACCAAGCACAGCCTGGGGGACCAAGCACAGCCAGGGGGACCAAGCACAGCCTGGGGGACCAAGCACAGCCTGGGGGACCAAGCACAGCCTGGGGGACCAAGAGCAACCAAGGGGACCAAGCACAGCCTGGGGGACCAAGAGCAACCAGGGGGACCAAGCACAGCCAGGGGGACCAAGCACAGCCTGTGGGACCAAGCACAGCCTGGGGGACCAAGCACAGCCTGGGGGACCAAGAGGAACCAGGGGGACCAAGCACAGCCTGGGGGACCAGGCACAGCCTGGGGGACCAAGAGCAACCAGGGGGACCAAGCACAGCCTGGCGGACCAAGCACAGCCTGGGGGACCAAGAGCAACCAAGGGGACCAAGCACAGCCTGGGGGACCAAGCACAGCCTGGGGGACCAAGCACAGCCTGGGGGACCAAGAGCAACCAGGGGGACCAAGCACAGCCTGGGGGACCAAGCACAGCCTGGGGGACCAAGAGCAACCAAGGGGACCAAGCACAGCCTGGGGGACCAAGAGCAACCAGGGGGACCAAGCACAGCCTGGGGGACCAAGCACAGCCTGGGGGACCAAGAGCAACCAAGGGGACCAAGCACACCCTGGGGGACCAAGAGCAACCAGGGGGACCAAGCACAGCCTGGGGGACCAAGCACAGCCTGGGGGACCAAGAGCAACCAGGGGAACCAAACACAGCCTGGGGGACCAAGAGCAACAGGGGGACCAAGCACAGCCTGGGGGACAAAGAGCAACCAAGGGGACCAAGCACAGCCTGGGGGATCAAGCACAGCCTGGGGGATCAAGCACAGCCTGGGGGACCAAGCACAGCTTGGGGGACCAAGCCCAGCCTGGGGGACCAAGCAAAGCCTGGGGGACCAAGAGCAACCAGGGGGACCAAGCACGCCTGGGGGACCAAGAACAGCCTGGGGGACCAAGCACAGCCTGGGGGACCAAGAGCAACCAGGGGGACCAAGCACAGCCAGGGGGACCAAGCACAGCCTGGGGGACCAAGCACAGCCTGGGGGACCAAGCACAGCCTGGGGGACCAAGCACAGCCTGGGGGACCAAGAGCAACCAGGGGGACCAAGCACAGCCGGGGGACCAAGCACAGCCTGGGGGACCAAGAGCAACCAGGGGGACCAAGCACAGCCTGGGGGACCAAGCACAGCCTGGGGGACCAAGCACAGCCTGGGGGACCAAGAGCAACCAAGGGGACCAAGCACAGCCTGGGGGACCAAGCACAGCCTGGGGGACCAAGCACAGCCTGGGGGACCAAGAGCAACCAGGGGGACCAAGCACAGCCTGGGGGACCAAGCACAGCCTGGGGGACCAAGCACAGCCTGGGGGACCAAGAGCAACCAAGGGGACCAAGCACAGCCTTGGGGACCAAGAGCAACCAGGGGGACCAAGCACAGCCTGGGGGACCAAGCACAGCTTGGGGGATTAAGAACAACCAAGGGGACCAAGCACACCCTGGGGGACCAAGAGCAACCAGGGGGACCAAGCACAGCCTGGGGGACCAAGCACAGCCTGGGGGACCAAGCACAGCCTGGGGGACCAAGAGCAACCAGGTGAACCAAACACAGCCTGGGGGACCAAGAGCAACAGGGGGACCAAGCACAGCCTGGGGGACCAAGCACAGCCTGGGGGACAAAGAGCAACCAAGGGGATCAAGCACAGCCTGGGGGACCAAGCACAGCCTGGGGGATCAAGCACAGCCTGGGGGACCAAGCACAGCTTGGGGGACCAAGCACAGCCTGGGGGACCAAGCAAAGCCTGGGGGACCAAGAGCAACCAGGGGGACCAAGCACAGCCTGGGGGACCAAGAACAGCCTGGGGGACCAAGCACAGCCTGGGGGACCAAGAGCAACCAGGGGGACCAAGCACAGCCAGGGGGACCAAGCACAGCCTGGGGGACCAAGCACAGCCTGGGGGACCAAGCACAGCCTGGGGGACCAAGAGCAACCAGGGGGACCAAGCACAGCCTGGGGGACCAAGCACAGCCTGGGGGACCAAGAGCAACCAGGGGGACCAAGCACAGCCTGGGGGACCAAGCACAGCCTGGGGGACCAAGCACAGCCTGGGGGACCAAGAGCAACCAAGGGGACCAAGCACAGCCTGGGGGACCAAGCACAGCCTGGGGGACCAAGCACAGCCTGGGGGACCAAGAGCAACCAGGGGGACCAAGCACAGCCTGGGGGACCAAGCACAACCTGGGGGACCAAGCACAGCCTGGGGGACCAAGAGCAACCAAGGGGACCAAGCACAGCCTGGGGGACCAAGAGCAACCAGGGGGACCAAGCACAGCCTGGGGGACCAAGCACAGCCTGGGGGACCAAGAGCAACCAAGGGGACCAAGCACAGCCTGGGGGACCAAGCACAGCCTGGGGGACAAAGAGCAACCAAGGGGACCAAGCACAGCCTGGGGGACCAAGCACAGCCTGGGGGATCAAGCAGGGCCTGGGGGACCAAGCACAGCTTGGGGGACCAAGCACAGCCTGGGGGACCAAGCAAAGCCTGGGGGACCAAGAGCAACCAGGGGGACCAAGCACAGCCCTGGGGACCAAGAGCAACCAAGGGGACCAAGCACAGCCTGGGGGACCAAGCACAGCCTGGGGGACCAATCACATCCTGGGGGACCAAGAGCAACCAGGGGGACCAAGCACAGCCTGGGGGACCAAGAGCAACCAGGGGGACCAAGCATAGCCTTGGGGACCAAGCACAGCCAGGGGGACCAAGCACAGCCTTGGGGACCAAGCACAGCCAGGGGGACCAAGCACAGCCTGGGGGACCAAGAGCAACCAAGGGGACCAAGCACAGCCTGGGGGACCAAGAGCAACCAGGGGACCAAGCACAGCCTGGGGGACCAAGCACAGCCATGGGGACCAAGAGCAACCAAGGGGACCAAGCACAGCCTGGGGGACCAAGAGCAACCAGGGGGACCAAGCACAGCCAGGGGCACCAAGCACAGCCTGGGGGGCCAAGCACAGCCTGGGGGACCAAGCACAGCCAGGGGGACCAAGCAGAAACTGGGGGACCAAGCACAGCCTGGGGGACCAAGCACAGCTTGAGCGACCAAGCACAGCCAGGGGGACCAAGCACAGCCTGGGGGACCAAGCACAGCCTGGGGGACCAAGAACAGTCTGGGGGACCAAGCACAGCCTGGGGGACCAAGCACAGCCTGGGGGACCAAGCACAGCTTGAGGGACCAAGCACAGCCTGGGGGACCAAGCACAGGCTGGGGGGCCAAGCACAGCCAGGGGGACCAAGCACAGCCTTGGGGACCAAGCACAGCCTGGGGGACCAAGAGCAACCAGGGGGACCAAGCACAGCCTAGGGGACCAAGCACAGCCAGGGGGACCAAGCACAGCCTGGGGGACCAAGAGCAACCAAGGGGACCAAACACAGCCTGGGGGACCAAGAGCAACCAGGGGACCAAGCACAGCCTGGGGGACCAAGCACAGCCTGGGGGACCAAGCACAGCCTGGGAGACCAAGCACAGCCTGGGGGACCAAGAGCAACCAAGGGGACCAAGCACAGCCTGGGGGACCAAGAGCAACAAGGGGGACCAAGCACAGCCAGGGGGACCAAGCAGAGCCTGGGGGACCAAGCACAGCCTGGGGGACCAAGCACAGCCAGGGGGACCAAGCACAGCCTGGGGGGCCAAGCACAGCCTGGGGGACCAAGCACAGCCTGGGGGACCAAGCACAGCCAGGGGGACCAAGCACAGCCTGGGGGACCAAGCACAGCCTGGGGGACCAAGCACAGCTTGAGGGACCAAGCACAGCCTTGGGGACCAAGCACAGCCTGGGGGACCAAGAGCAACCAAGGGGACCAAGCACAGCCTGGGGGACCAAGAGCAACCAGGTGGACCAAGCAGAGCCTGGGGGACCAAGCACAGCCAGGGGGACCAAGCACAGCCTGGGGGACCAAGCACAGCCTGGGGGACCAAGAACAGCCTGGGGGACCAAGCACAGCCTGGGGGATCAAGAGCAACCAGGGGGAACAAGCACAGCCTGGGGGACCAAGCACAGCATGGGGGACCAAGCACAGCCTGGGGGACCAAGAGCAACCAGGGGGACCAAGCACAGCCTGGGGGACCAAGCACAGCCGGGGGGACCAAGCAAAGCCTGGAGGACCAAGAGCAACCAGGGGGAACAAGCACAGCCTGGGGGACCAAGAGCAACCAGGGGGACCAAGCACAGCCTGGGGGACCAATCACATCCTGGGGGACCAAGAGCAACCAGGGGGACCAAGCACAGCCTGGGGGACCAAGAGCAACCAGGGGGACCAAGCATAGCCTTGGGGACCAAGCACAGCCAGGGGGACCAAGCAAAGCCTTGGGGACCAAGCACAGACTGGGGGACCAAGCACAGCCAGGGGGACCAATCGCAGCCTGGGGGACCAAGAGCAACCAAGGGTACCAAGCACAGCCTGGGGGACCAAGAGCAACCAGGGGACCAAGCACAGCCTGGGGGACCAAGCACAGCCTGGGGGACCAAGAGCAACCAGGGGGACCAAGCACAGCCTGGGGGACCAAGCACAGCCTGGGGGACCAAGAGCAACCAGGGGGACCAAGCACAGCCTGGGGGACCAAGCACAGCCTGGGGGACCAAGCACAGCCTGGGGGGACCAAGAGCAACCAAGGGGACAAAGCACAGCCTGGGGGACCAAGCACAGCCTGGGGGACCAAGCACAGCCTGGGGGACCAAGAGCAACCAGGGGGACCAAGCACAGCCTGGGGGACCAAGCACAGCCTGGGGGACCAAGCACAGCCTGGGGGACCAAGAGCAACCAGGGGGACCAAGCACAGCCTGGGGGACCAAGCACAGCCTGGGGGACCAAGAGCAACCAAGGGGACCAAGCACAGCCTGGGGGACCAAGCACAGCCTGGGGGACCAAGAGCAACCAGGGGGACCAAGCACAGCCTGGGGGACCAAGCACAACCTGGGGGACCAAGCACAGCCTGGGGGACCAAGAGCAACCAAGGGGACCAAGCACAGCCTGGGGGACCAAGAGCAACCAGGGGGACCAAGCACAGCCTGGGGTACCAAGCACAGCCTGGGGGACCAAGAGCAACCAAGGGGACCAAGCACAGCCTGGGGGACCAAGCACAGCCTGGGGGACCAAGAGCAACCAGGGGGACCAAGCACAGCTTGAGCGACCAAGCACAGCCAGGGGGACCAAGCACAGCCTGGGGGACCAAGCACAGCCTGGGGGACCAAGAACAGTCTGGGGGACCAAGCACAGCCTGGGGGACCAAGCACAGCCTGGGGGACCAAGCACAGCTTGAGGGACCAAGCACAGCCTGGGGGACCAAGCACAGGCTGGGGGGCCAAGCACAGCCAGGGGGACCAAGCACAGCCTTGGGGACCAAGCACAGCCTGGGGGACCAAGAGCAACCAGGGGGACCAAGCACAGCCTAGGGGACCAAGCACAGCCAGGGGGACCAAGCACAGCCTGGGGGACCAAGAGCAACCAAGGGGACCAAACACAGCCTGGGGGACCAAGAGCAACCAGGGGACCAAGCACAGCCTGGGGGACCAAGCACAGCCTGGGGGACCAAGCACAGCCTGGGAGACCAAGCACAGCCTGGGGGACCAAGAGCAACCAAGGGGACCAAGCACAGCCTGGGGGACCAAGAGCAACCAGGGGGACCAAGCACAGCCAGGGGGACCAAGCACAGCCTGGGGGACCAAGCACAGCCTGGGGGACCAAGCACAGCCAGGGGGACCAAGCACAGCCTGGGGGGCCAAGCACAGCCTGGGGGACCAAGCACAGCCTGGGGGACCAAGCACAGCCAGGGGGACCAAGCACAGCCTGGGGGACCAAGCACAGCCTGGGGGACCAAGCACAGCCTGGGGGACCAAGCACAGCTTGAGGGACCAAGCACAGCCTTGGGGACCAAGCACAGCCTGGGGGACCAAGAGCAACCAAGGGGACCAAGCACAGCCTGGGGGACCAAGAGCAACCAGGTGGACCAAGCAGAGCCTGGGGGACCAAGCACAGCCAGGGGGACCAAGCACAGCCTGGGGGACCAAGCACAGCCTGGGGGACCAAGAACAGCCTGGGGGACCAAGCACAGCCTGGGGGATCAAGAGCAACCAGGGGGAACAAGCACAGCCTGGGGGACCAAGCACAGCCTGGGGGACCAAGCACAGCCTGGGGGACCAAGAGCAACCAGGGGGACCAAGCACAGCCTGGGGGACCAAGCACAGCCGGGGGGACCAAGCAAAGCCTGGAGGACCAAGAGCAACCAGGGGGACCAAGCACAGCCTGGGGGACCAAGAGCAACCAGGGGGACCAAGCACAGCCTGGGGGACCAATCACATCCTGGGGGACCAAGAGCAACCAGGGGGACCAAGCACAGCCTGGGGGACCAAGAGCAACCAGGGGGACCAAGCATAGCCTTGGGGACCAAGCACAGCCAGGGGGACCAAGCAAAGCCTTGGGGACCAAGCACAGACTGGGGGACCAAGCACAGCCAGGGGGACCAATCACAGCCTGGGGGACCAAGAGCAACCAAGGGTACCAAGCACAGCCTGGGGGACCAAGAGCAACCAGGGGACCAAGCACAGCCTGGGGGACCAAGCACAGCCTGGGGGACCAAGCACAGCCTGGGGGACCAAGAGCAACCAGGGGGACCAAGCACAGCCTGGGGGACCAAGCACAGCCTGGGGGACCAAGAGCAACCAGGGGGACCAAGCACAGCCTGGGGGACCAAGCACAGCCTGGGGGACCAAGAGCAACCAAGGGGACCAAGCACAGCCTGGGGGACCAAGCACAGCCTGGGGGACCAAGCACAGCCTGGGGGACCAAGAGCAACCAGGGGGACCAAGCACAGCCTGGGGGACCAAGAGCAACCAAGGGGACCAAGCACAGCCTGGGGGACCAAGCACAGCCTGGGGGACAAAGAGCAACCAAGGGGACCAAGCACAGCCTGGGGGACCAAGCACAGCCTGGGGGATCAAGCAGGGCCTGGGGGACCAAGCACAGCTTGGGGGACCAAGCACAGCCTGGGGGACCAAGCAAAGCCTGGGGGACCAAGAGCAACCAGGGGGACCAAGCACAGCCCTGGGGACCAAGAGCAACCAAGGGGACCAAGCACAGCCTGGGGGACCAAGCACAGCCTGGGGGACCAATCACATCCTGGGGGACCAAGAGCAACCAGGGGGACCAAGCACAGCCTGGGGGACCAAGAGCAACCAGGGGGACCAAGCATAGCCTTGGGGACCAAGCACAGCCAGGGGGACCAAGCACAGCCTTGGGGACCAAGCACAGCCAGGGGGACCAAGCACAGCCTGGGGGACCAAGAGCAACCAAGGGGACCAAGCACAGCCTGGGGGACCAAGAGCAACCAGGGGACCAAGCACAGCCTGGGGGACCAAGCACAGCCTGGGGGACCAAGAGCAACCAAGGGGACCAAGCACAGCCTGGGGGACCAAGAGCAACCAGGGGGACCAAGCACAGCCAGGGGGACCAAGCACAGCCTGGGGGGCCAAGCACAGCCTGGGGAACCAAGCACAGCCTGGAGGACCAAGCACAGCCTGGGGGACCAAGCACAGCCTGGGGGACCAAGCACAGCCAGGGGGACCAAGCAGAAACTGGGGGACCAAGCACAGCCTGGGGGACCAAGCACAGCTTGAGCGACCAAGCACAGCCAGGGGGACCAAGCACAGCCTGGGGGACCAAGCACAGCCTGGGGGACCAAGAACAGTCTGGGGGACCAAGCACAGCCTGGGGGACCAAGCACAGCCTGGGGGACCAAGCACAGCTTGAGGGACCAAGCACAGCCTGGGGGACCAAGCACAGGCTGGGGGGCCAAGCACAGCCAGGGGGACCAAGCACAGCCTTGGGGACCAAGCACAGCCTGGGGGACCAAGAGCAACCAGGGGGACCAAGCACAGCCTAGGGGACCAAGCACAGCCAGGGGGACCAAGCACAGCCTGGGGGACCAAGAGCAACCAAGGGGACCAAACACAGCCTGGGGGACCAAGAGCAACCAGGGGACCAAGCACAGCCTGGGGGACCAAGCACAGCCTGGGGGACCAAGCACAGCCTGGGGGACCAAGAGCAACCAAGGGGACCAAGCACAGCCTGGGGGACCAAGAGCAACCAGGGGGACCAAGCACAGCCAGGGGGACCAAGCACAGCCTGGGGGACCAAGCACAGCCAGGGGGACCAAGAACAGCCTGGGGGACCAAGCACAGCCTGGGGGATCAAGAGCAACCAGGGGGAACAAGCACCGCCTGGGGGACCAAGCACAGCCTGGGGGACCAAGAGCAACCAGGGGGACCAAGCACAGCCTGGGGGACCAAGAGCAACCAGGGGGACCAAGCACAGCCTGGGGGACCAATCACATCCTGGGGGACCAAGAGCAACCAGGGGGACCAAACACAGCCTGGGGGACCAAGAGCAACCAGGGGACCAAGCACAGCCTGGGGGACCAAGAGCAACCAGGGGGACCAAGCACAGCCAGGGGGACCAAGCACAGCCTGGGGGACCAAGCACAGCCAGGGGGACCAAGAACAGCCTGGGGGACCAAGCACAGCCTGGGGGATCAAGAGCAACCAGGGGGAACAAGCACCGCCTGGGGGACCAAGCACAGCCTGGGGGACCAAGAGCAACCAGGGGGACCAAGCACAGCCTGGGGGACCAAGAGCAACCAGGGGGACCAAGCACAGCCTGGGGGACCAATCACATCCTGGGGGACCAAGAGCAACCAGGGGGACCAAGCACAGCCTGGGGGACCAAGAGCAACCAGGGGGACCAAGCATAGCCTTGGGGACCAAGCACAGCCAGGGGGACCAAGCACAGCCTTGGGGACCAAGCACAGCCTGGGGGACCAAGCACAGCCAGGGGGACCAATCACAGCCTGGGGGACCAAGAGCAACCAAGGGTACCAAGCACAGCCTGGGGGACCAAGAGCAACCAGGGGACCAAGCACAGCCTGGGGGACCAAGCACAGCCTGGGGACCAAGAGCAACCAAGGGGACCAAGCACAGCCTGGGGGACCAAGAGCAACCAGGGGACCAAGCACAGCCTGGGGGACCAAGCACAGCCTGGGGGACCAAGCACAGCCTGGGGGACCAAGCACAGCCAGGGGGACCAAGCACAGCCTGGGGGGCCAAGCACAGCCTGGGGGACCAAGCACAGCCTGGGGGACCAAGCACAGCCTGGGGGACCAAGAGCAACCAGGCGGACCAATACAGCCTGGGGGACCAAGCACAGCCTGGGGGACCAAGAGCAACCAGGGGGACCAAGCACAGCCTGGGGGACCAAGCACAGCCTGGGGGACCAAGCACAGCCTGGGGGACCAAGAGCAACCAAGGGGACCAAGCACAGCCTGGGGGACCAAGAGAAACCAGGGGGACCAAGCACAGCCTGCGGGACCAAGCACAGCCTGGGGGACCAAGACCAGCCTGGGGGACCAAGAGCAACCAAGGGGACCAAGCACAGCCTGGGGGACCAAGAGCAACCAGGGGGACCAAGCACAGCCTGGGGGACCAAGCACAGCATGGGGGACCAAGAGCAACCAAGGGGACCAAGCACAGCCTGGGGGACCAAGAGCAACCAGGGGGACCAAGCACAGCCTGGGGGACCAAGCACAGCCTGGGGGACCAAGAGCAACCAGGGGAACCAAACACAGCCTGGGGGACCAAGAGCAACAGGGGGACCAAGCACAGCCTGGGGGACCAAGCACAGCCTGGGGGACAAAGAGCAACCAAGGGGACCAAGCACAGCCTGGGGGACCAAGCACAGCCTGGGGGATCAAGCACAGCCTGGGGGACCAAGCACAGCTTGGGGGACCAAGCACAGCCTGGGGGACCAAGCAAAGCCTTGGGGACCAAGAGCAACCAGGGGGACCAAGCACAGCCTGGGGGACCAAGAACAGCCTGGGGGACCAAGCACAGCCTGGGGGACCAAGAGCAACCAGGGGGACCAAGCACAGCCTGGGGGACCAAGAGCAACCAAGGGGACCAAGCACAGCCTGAGGGACCAAGAGCAACCAGGGGGACCAAGCACAGCCAGGGGGACCAAGAGCAACCAGGGGGACCAAGCATAGCCTTGGGGACCAAGCACAGCCAGGGGGACCAAGCACAGCCTTGGGGACCAAGCACAGCCTGGGGGACCAAGAGCAACCAGGGGACCAAGCACAGCCTGGGGGACCAAGCACAGCCAGGGGGACCAAGCACAGCCTGGGGGACCAAGAGCAACCAAGTGGACCAAGCACAGCCTGGGGGACCAAGAGCAACCAGGGGTCCAAGCACAGCCTGGGGGACCAAGCACAGCCTGGGGGACCAAGCACAGCCTGGGGGACCAAGAGCAACCAAGGGGACAAAGCACAGCCTGGGGGACCAAGAGCAACCAGGGGGACCAAGCACAGCCAGGGGGACCAAGCACAGCCTGGGGGACCAAGCACAGCCTGGGGGACCAAGCACAGCCTGGGGGACCAAGCACAGCCTGGGGGACCAAGAGCAACCAGGGGGACCAAGCACAGCCTGGGGGACCAAGCACAGCCTGGGGGACCAAGAGCAACCAGGGGGACCAAGCACAGCCTGGGGGACCAAGCACAGCCTGGGGGACCAAGCACAGCCTGGGGGACCAAGAGCAACCAAGGGGACCAAGCACAGCCTGGGGGACCAAGCACAGCCTGGGGGACCAAGCACAGCCTGGGGGACCAAGAGCAACCAGGGGGACCAAGCACAGCCTGGGGGACCAAGCACAGCCTGGGGGACCAAGAGCAACCAAGGGGACCAAGCACAGCCTGGGGGACCAAGAGCAACCAGGGGGACCAAGCACAGCCTGGAGGACCAAGCACAGCCTGGGGGACCAAGAGCAACCAAGGGGACCAAGCACAGCCTGGGGGACCAAGAGCAACCAGGGGGACCAAGCACAGCCTGGGGGACCAAGCACAGCCTGGGGGACCAAGAGCAAACAGGGGGACCAAGCACAGCCTGGGGGACCAAGCACAGCCTGGTGGACCAAGCACAGCCTGGGGGACCAAGAGCAACCAGGGGGACCAAGCACAGCCTGGGGGACCAAGCACAGCCTGGGGGACCAAGCACAGCCTGGGGGACCAAGCACAGCCTTGGGGACCAAGAGCAACCAGGGGGACCAAGCACAGCCTGGGGGACCAAGAGCAACCAGGGGGACCAAGCACAGCCTGGGGGACCAAGCACTGCCTGGGGGACCAAGAGCAACCAGGGGGGCCAAGCACAGCCTGGGGGACCAAGAGCAACCAGGGGGACCAAGCACAGCCTGGGGGACCAAGAGCAACCAGGGGGACCAAGCACAGCCTGGGGGACCAAGAGCAACCAAGGGGATAAAGCACAGCCTGGGGGACCAAGAGCAACCAAGGGGACCAAGCACAGCCTGGGGGACCAAGAGCAACCAGGGGGACCAAGCACAGCCTGGGGGACCAAGCACAGCCTGAGGGACCAAGAGAAACCAGGGGGACCAAGCACAGCCTGGGGGACCAAGCACAGCCTGGGGGACAAAGCACAGCCTGGGGGACCAAGAGCAACCAGGGGGACCAAGCACAGCCTGGGGGACCAAGCACAGCCTGGGGGACCAAGCACAGCCGGGGGGACCAAGAGCAACCAAGGGGACCAAGCACAGCCTGGGGGACCAAGCACAGCCTGGGGGACCAAGCACAGCCTGGGGGACCAAGAGCAACCAGGGGGACCAAGCACAGCCTGGGGGACCAAGCACAGCCTGGGGGACCAAGAGCAACCAAGGGGACCAAGCACAGCCTTGGGGACCAAGAGCAACTAGGGGGACCAAGCACAGCCTGGGGGACCAAGCACAGCCTGGGGGACCAAGCACAGCCTGGGGGACCAAGCACAGCCAGGGGGACCAAGCACAGCCTGGGGGACCAAGCACAGCCTGGGGGACCAAGCACAGCCTGGGGGACCAAGCACAGCTTGAGGGACCAAGCACAGCCTGGGGGACCAAGCACAGCCTTGGGGACCAAGCACAGCCTGGGGGACCAAGAGCAACCAGGGGATCAAGCACAGCCTGGGGGACCAAGAACAGCCAGGGGGACCAAGCACAGCCTGGGGGACCAAGAGCAACCAAGGGGACCAAGCACAGCCTGGGGGACCAAGAGCAACCAGGGGACCAAGCACAGCCTGGGGGACCAATCACAGCCTGGGGTACCAAGCACAGCCTGGGGGACCAAGCACAGCCTGGGGGACCAAGAGCAACCAAGGGGACCAAGCACAGCCTGGGGGACCAAGAGCAACCAGGGGGACCAATCACAGCCAGGGGGACCAAGCACAGCCTGGGGGACCAAGCACAGCCTGGGGGACCAAGCACAGCCAGGGGGACCAAGCACAGCCTGGGGGGCCAAGCACAGCCTGGGGGACCAAGCACAGCCTGGGGGACCAAGCACAGCCTGGGGGACCAAGCACAGCCAGGGGGACCAAGCACAGACTGGGGGACCAAGCACAGCCTGGGGGACCAAGCACAGCCTGGGGGACCAAGCACAGCTTGAGGGACCAAGCACAGCCTGGGGGACCAAGCACAGCCTGGGGGACCAAGAGCAACCAGGGGGACCAAGCACAGCCTGGGGGACCAAGAGCAACCAGGGGGACCAAGCACAGCCTGGGGGACCAAGAGCAACCAGGGGAACCAAGCACAGCCTGGGGGACCAAGAGCAACCAGGGGGACCAAGCACAGCCTGGGGGACCAAGAGCAACCAGGGGGACCAAGCACAGCCTGGGGGACCAAGAGCAACCAGGGGGACCAAGCACAGCCTGGGAGACCAAGCACAGCCTGGGGGACCAAGCACAGCCTGGGGGACCAAGAGCAACCAGGGGGACCAAGCACAGCCTGGGGGACCAAGCACAGCCTGGGGGACCAAGAGCAACCAAGGGGACCAAGCACAGCCTGGGGGACCAAGAGCAACCAGGGGGACCAAGCACAGCCTGGTGGACCAAGCACAGCCTGGGGGACCAAGCACAGCCTGGGGGACCAAGAGCAACCAAGGGGACCAAGCACACCCTGGGGGACCAAGAGCAACCAGGGGGATCAAGCACAGCCTGGGGGACCAAGCACAGCCTGGGGGACCAAGCACAGCCTGGGGACCAATAGCAACCAGGGGGACCAAGCACAGCCTGGGGGACCAAGCACAGCCTGGGGGACCAAGCACAGCCTGGGGACCAATAGCAACCAGGGGGACCAAGCACAGCCTGGGGGACCAAGCACAGCCTGGGGGACCAAGCACAGCCTGGGGGACCAAGAGCAACCAGGGGGACCAAGCACAGCCTGGGGGACCAAGCACAGCCTGGGGGACCAAGCACAGCCTGGGGGATCAAGCACAGCCTGGGGGACCAAGCACAGCCTGGGGGACCAAGAGCAACCAGGGGGACCAAGCACAGCCTGGGGGACCAAGAGCAACCAGGGGGACCAAGCACAGCCTGGGGGACCAAGCACAGCCTGGGGGACCAAGCACAGCCTGGGGGACCAAGAGCAACCAGGGGGACCAAGCACAGCCTGTGGGACCAAGAGCAACCAGGGGGACCAAGCATAGCCTTGGGGACCAAGCACAGCCAGGGGGACCAAGCACAGCCTTGGGGACCAAGAACAACCAGGGGGACCAAGCACAGCCTGGGGGACCAAGCACAGCCTGGGGGACCAAGCACAGCCTGGGGGATCAAGCACAGCCTGGGGGACCAAGCACAGCCTGGGGGACCAAGAGCAACCAGGGGGACCAAGCACAGCCTGGGGGACCAAGAGCAACCAGGGGGACCAAGCACAGCCTGGGGGACCAAGCACAGCCTGGGGGACCAAGCACAGCCTGGGGGACCAAGAGCAACCAGGGGGACCAAGCACAGCCTGGGGGACCAAGAGCAACCAGGGGGACCAAGCATAGCCTTGGGGACCAAGCACAGCCAGGGGGACCAAGCACAGCCTTGGGGACCAAGAACAACCAGGGGGACCAAGCACAGCCTGGGGGACCAAGCACAGCCTGGGGGACCAAGCACAGCCTGGGGGACCAAGAGCCACCAGGGGGACCAAGCACAGCCTGGGGGACCAAGCACAGCCTGGGGGACCAAGCACAGCCTGGGGGACCAAGCACAGCCAGGGGGACCAAGCACAGACTGGGAGACCAAGCACAGCCTGGGGGACCAAGCACAGCCTGGGGGACCAAGCACAGCTTGAGGGACCAAGCACAGCCTGGGGGACCAAGCACAGCCTGGGGGACCATTAGCAACCAAGGGGAAAAAGCACAGCCTGGGGGACCAAGAGCAACCAGGGGGACCAAGCACAGCCTGGGGGACCAAGCACAGCCTGGGGGACCAAGCACAGCCAGGGGGACCAAGCACAGCCTGGGGGACCAAGCACAGCCTGGGGGACCAAGCACAGCCTGGGGGACCAAGCGCAGCCAGGGGGACCAAGCACAGCCTTGGGGACCAAGCACAGCCTGGGGGACCAAGAGCAACCAGGGGGACCAAGCACAGCCTGGGGGACCAAGCACAGCCAGGGGGACCAAGCACAGCCTGGGGGACCAAGAGCAACCAAGGGGACCAAGCACAGCCTGGGGGACCAAGAGCAACCAGGGGACCAAGCACAGCCTGGGGGACCAAGCACAGCCTGGGGGACCAAGCACAGCCTGGGGGACCAAGCACAGCCAGGGGGACCAATCACAGCCTGGGGGGCCAAGCACAGCCTGGGGGACCAAGCACAGCCTGGGGGACCAAGCACAGCCTGGGGGACCAAGCAAAACCTGGGGGACCAAGCACAGCCTGGGGGACCAAGCACAGCCTGGGGGACCAAGCACAGCTTGAGGGACCAAGCACAGCCTGGGGGACCAAGCACAGCCTGGGGGACCAAGAGCAACCAAGGGGACCAAGCACAGCCTGGGGGACCAAGAGCAACCAGGGGGACCAAGCACAGCCTGGGGGACCAAGCACAGCCACGGGGACCAAGCACAGCCTGGGGGACCAAGCACAGCCTGGGGGACCAAGAGCAGCCTGGGGGAC
The DNA here is from genome assembly GCF_964263255.1 of Lissotriton vulgaris. Classification (NCBI taxonomy): domain Eukaryota; kingdom Metazoa; phylum Chordata; class Amphibia; order Caudata; family Salamandridae; genus Lissotriton; species Lissotriton vulgaris. The sequence continues at coordinate 1,025,316,799 of NC_141698.1, forward strand.
CAAGCACAGCCAGGGGGACCAAGCACAGCCTGGGGGACCAAGCACAGCCTGGTAGACCAAGCACAGCCTGGGGGACCAAGCACAGCTTGAGGGACCAAGCACAGCCTGGGGGACCAAGCACAGCCTGGGGGACCAAGAGCAACCAAGGGGACCAAGCACAGCCTGGGGGACCAAGAGCAACCAGGGGGACCAAGCACAGCCTGGGGGACCAAGCACAGCCTGGGGGACCAAGAGTAACCAGGGGGAGCAAGCACAGCCTGGGGGACCAAGCACAGCCTGGGGGACCAAGCACAGCCTGGGGGACCAAGCACAGCCTGGGGGACGAAGAGCAACCAGGGGGACCAAGCACAGCCTGGGGGACCAAGCACAGCCGGGGGGACCAAGAAAAGCTTGGGGGACCAAGAGCAACCAGGGGGACCAAGCACAGCCTGGGGGACCAAGAGCAACCAGGGGGACCAAGCACAGCCTGGGGGACCAAGCACTGCCTGGGGGACCAAGAGCAACCAGGGGGGCCAAGCACAGCCTGGGGGACCAAGAGCAACCAGGGGGACCAAGCACAGCCTGGGGGACCAAGAGCAACCAGGGGGACCAAGCACAGCCTGGGGGACCAAGAGCAACCAGGGGGACCAAGCACAGCCTGGGGGACCAAGAGCAACCAGGGGGACCAAGCACAGCCTGGGGGACCAAGCACAGCCTGGGGGACCAAGAGCAACCAGGGGGACCAAGCACAGCCTGGGGGACCAAGAGCAACCAGGGGGACCAAGCACAGCCTGGGGGACCAAGCACAGCCTGGGGGACCAAGCACAGCCTGGGGGACCAAGAGCAACCAGGGGGACCAAGCACAGCCTGGGGGACCAAGCACAGCCTGGGGGACCAAGCACAGCCAGGGGGACCAAGCACAGACTGGGAGACCAAGCACAGCCTGGGGGACCAAGCACAGCCTGGGGGACCAAGCACAGCTTGAGGGACCAAGCACAGCCTGGGGGACCAAGCACAGCCTGGGGGACCATTAGCAACCAAGGGGAAAAAGCACAGCCTGGGGGACCAAGAGCAACCAGGGGGACCAAGCACAGCCTGGGGGACCAAGCACAGCCTGGGGGACCAAGCACAGCCAGGGGGACCAAGCACAGCCTGGGGGACCAAGCACAGCCTGGGGGACCAAGAACAGTCTGGGGGACCAAGCACAGCCAGGGGGACCAAGCACAGCCTGGGGGACCAAGCACAGCCTGGGGGACCAAGCACAGCCTGGGGGACCAAGCGCAGCCAGGGGGACCAAGCACAGCCTTGGGGACCAAGCACAGCCTGGGGGACCAAGAGCAACCAGGGGGACCAAGCACAGCCTGGGGGACCAAGCACAGCCAGGGGGACCAAGCACAGCCTGGGGGACCAAGAGCAACCAAGGGGACCAAGCACAGCCTGGGGGACCAAGAGCAACCAGGGGACCAAGCACAGCCTGGGGGACCAAGCACAGCCTGGGGGACCAAGCACAGCCAGGGGGACCAATCACAGCCTGGGGGGCCAAGCACAGCCTGGGGGACCAAGCACAGCCTGGGGGACCAAGCACAGCCTGGGGGACCAAGCACAAACTGGGGGACCAAGCACAGCCTGGGGGACCAAGCACAGCCTGGGGGACCAAGCACAGCTTGAGGGACCAAGCACAGCCTGGGGGACCAAGCACAGCCTGGGGGACCAAGAGCAACCAAGGGGACCAAGCACAGCCTGGGGGACCAAGAGCAACCAGGGGGACCAAGCACAGCCTGGGGGACCAAGCACAGCCACGGGGACCAAGCACAGCCTGGGGGACCAAGCACAGCCTGGGGGACCAAGAACAGCCTGGGGGACCAAGCACAGCCAGGGGGACCAAGCACAGCCTGGGGGACCAAGCACAGCCTGGGGGACCAAGCACAGCCTGGGGGACCAAGCACAGCTTGAGGGACCAAGCACAGCCTGGGGGACCAAGCACAGCCTGGGGGACCAAGAGCAACCAAGGGGACCAAGCACAGCCTGGGGGACCAAGAGCAACCAGGGGGACCAAGCACAGCCTGGGGGACCAAGCACAGCCTGGGGGACCAAGAGCAACCAGGGGGAGCAAGCACAGCCTGGGGGACCAAGCACAGCCTGGGGGACCAAGCACAGCCTGGGGGACCAAGCACAGCCTGGGGGACCAAGAGCAACCAGGGGGACCAAGCACAGCCTGGGGGACCAAGCACAGCCGGGGGGACCAAGCAAAGCTTGGGGGACCAAGAGCAACCAGGGGGACCAAGCACAGCCTGGGGGACCAAGAGCAACCAGGGGGACCAAGCACAGCCTGGGGGACCAAGCACTGCCTGGGGGACCAAGAGCAACCAGGGGGGCCAAGCACAGCCTGGGGGACCAAGAGCAACCAGGGGGACCAAGCACAGCCTGGGGGACCAAGAGCAACCAGGGGGACCAAGCACAGCCTGGGGGACCAAGAGCAACCAAGGGGACCAAGCACAACCTGGGGGACCAAGAGCAACCAAGGGGACCAAGCACAGCCTGGGGGACCAAGAGCAACCAGGGGGACCAAGCACAGCCTGGGGGACCAAGCACAGCCTGAGGGACCAAGAGCAACCAGGGGGACCAAGCACAGCCTGGGGGACCAAGCACAGCCTGGGGGACAAAGCACAGCCTGGGGGACCAAGAGCAACCATGGGGACCAAGCACAGCCTGGGGGACCAAGCACAGCCTGGGGGACCAAGCACAGCCGGGGGGACCAAGAGCAACCAAGGGGACCAAGCACAGCCTGGGGGACCAAGCACAGCCTGGGGGACCAAGAGCAACCAGGGGGACCAAGCACAGCCTGGGGGACCAAGCACAGCCTGGGGGACCAAGAGCAACCAAGGGGACCAAGCACAGCCTTGGGGACCAAGAGCAACCAGGGGGACCAAGCACAGCCTGGGGGACCAAGCACAGCCTGGGGGACCAAGCACAGCCTGGGGGACCAAGCACAGCCTGGGGGACCAAGAGCAACCAAGGACACCAAGCAAAGCCTGGGGGACCAAGCACAGCCTGGGGGACCAATCACAGCCTGGGGGACCAAGCACAGCCAGGGGGACCAAGCACAGCCTGGGGGACCAAGCACAGCCTGGGGGACCAAGCACAGCCTGGGGGACCAAGCACAGCTTGAGGGACCAAGCACAGCCTGGGGGACCAAGCACAGCCTTGGGGACCAAGCACAGCCTGGGGGACCAAGAGCAACCAGGGGATCAAGCAGAGCCTGGGGGACCAAGCACAGCCAGGGGGACCAAGCACAGCCTGGGGGACCAAGAGCAACCAAGGGGACCAAGCACAGCCTGGGGTACCAAGAGCAACCAGGGGACCAAGCACAGCCTGGGGGACCAATCACAGCCTGGGGTACCAAGCACAGCCTGGGGGACCAAGCACAGCCTGGGGGACCAAGAGCAACCAAGGGGACCAAGCACAGCCTGGGGGACCAAGAGCAACCAGGGGGACCAATCACAGCCAGGGGGACCAAGCACAGCCTGGGGGACCAAGCACAGCCTGGGGGACCAAGCACAGCCAGGGGGACCAAGCACAGCCTGGGGGGCCAAGCACAGCCTGGGGGACCAAGCACAGCCTGGGGGACCAAGCACAGCCTGGGGGACCAAGCACAGCCAGGGGGACCAAGCACAGACTGGGGGACCAAGCACAGCCTGGGGGACCAAGCACAGCCTGGGGGACCAAGCACAGCTTGAGGGACCAAGCACAGCCTGGGAGACCAAGCACAGCCTGGGGGACCAAGAGCAACCAGGGGGACCAAGCACAGCCTGGGGGACCAAGAGCAACCAGGGGGACCAAGCACAGCCTGGGGGACCAAGAGCAACCAGGGGGACCAAGTACAGCCTGGGGGACCAAGCACAGCCTGGGGGACCAAGAGCAACCAGGGGAACCAAGCACAGCCTGGGGGACCAAGAGCAACCAGGGGGACCAAGCACAGCCTGGGGGACCAAGAGCAACCAGGGGGACCAAGCACAGCCTGGGGGACCAAGCACAGCCTGGGGGACCAAGAGCAACCAGGGGGACCAAGCACAGCCTGGGGGACCAAGCACAGCCTGGGGGACCAAGAGCAACCAAGGGGACCAAGCACAGCCTGGGGGACCAAGAGCAACCAGGGGGACCAAGCACAGCCTGGTGGACCAAGCACAGCCTGGGGGACCAAGCACAGCCTGGGGGACCAAGAGCAACCAAGGGGACCAAGCACAGCCTGGGGGACCAAGAGCAACCAGGGGGATCAAGCACAGCCTGGGGGACCAAGCACAGCCTGGGGGACCAAGCACAGCCTGGGGACCAATAGCAACCAGGGGGACCAAGCACAGCCTGGGGGACCAAGCACAGCCTGGGGGACCAAGCACAGCCTGGGGGACCAAGCACAGCCTGGGGGATCAAGCACAGCCTGGGGGACCAAGCACAGCCTGGGGGACCAAGAGCAACCAGGGGGACCAAGCACAGCCTGGGGGACCAAGAGCAACCAGGGGGACCAAGCACAGCCTGGGGGACCAAGCACAGCCTGGGGGACCAAGCACAGCCTGGGGGACCAAGAGCAACCAGGGGGACCAAGCACAGCCTGGGGGACCAAGAGCAACCAGGGGGACCAAGCATAGCCTTGGGGACCAAGCACAGCCAGGGGGACCAAGCACAGCCTTGGGGACCAAGAACAACTAGGGGGACCAAGCACAGCCTGGGGGACCAAGCACAGCCTGGGGGACCAAGCACAGCCTGGGGGACCAAGAGCAACCAGGGGGACCAAGCACAGCCTGGGGGACCAAGCAGAGCCTGGGGGACCAAGCACAGCCTGGGGGACCAAGCACAGCCAGGGGGACCAAGCACAGACTGGGAGACCAAGCACAGCCTGGGGGACCAAGCACAGCCTGGGGGACCAAGCACAGCTTGAGGGACCAAGCACAGCCTGGGGGACCAAGCACAGCCTGGGGGACCATTAGCAACCAAGGGGAAAAAGCACAGCCTGGGGGACCAAGAGCAACCAGGGGGACCAAGCACAGCCTGGGGGACCAAGCACAGCCTGGGGGACCAAGCACAGCCAGGGGGACCAAGCACAGCCTGGGGGACCAAGCACAGCCTGGGGGACCAAGAACAGTCTGGGGGACCAAGCACAGCCAGGGGGACCAAGCACAGCCTGGGGGACCAAGCACAGCCTGGGGGACCAAGCACAGCCTGGGGGACCAAGCGCAGCCAGGGGGACCAAGCACAGCCTTGGGGACCAAGCACAGCCTGGGGGACCAAGAGCAACCAGGGGGACCAAGCACAGCCTGGGGGACCAAGCACAGCCAGGGGGACCAAGCACAGCCTGGGGGACCAAGAGCAACCAAGGGGACCAAGCACAGCCTGGGGGACCAAGAGCAACCAGGGGACCAAGCACAGCCTGGGGGACCAAGCACAGCCTGGGGGACCAAGCACAGCCAGGGGGACCAATCACAGCCTGGGGGGCCAAGCACAGCCTGGGGGACCAAGCACAGCCTGGGGGACCAAGCACAGCCTGGGGGACCAAGCACAACCTGGGGGACCAAGCACAGCCTGGGGGACCAAGCACAGCCTGGGGGACCAAGCACAGCTTGAGGGACCAAGCACAGCCTGGGGGACCAAGCACAGCCTGGGGGACCAAGAGCAACCAAGGGGACCAAGCACAGCCTGGGGAACCAAGAGCAACCAGGGGGACCAAGCACAGCCTGGGGGACCAAGCACAGCCACGGGGACCAAGCACAGCCTGGGGGACCCAGCACAGCCTGGGGGACCAAAAACAGCCTGGGGGACCAAGCACAGCCAGGGGGACCAAGCACAGCCTGGGGGACCAAGCACAGCCTGGGGGACCAAGCACAGCCTGGGGGACCAAGCACAGCTTGAGGGGCCAAGCACAGCCTGGGGGACCAAGCACAGCCTGGGGGACCAAGAGCAACCAAGGGGACCAAGCACAGCCTGGGGGACCAAGAGCAACCAGGGGGACCAAGCACAGCCTGGGGGACCAAGCACAGCCTGGGGGACCAAGAGCAACCAGGGGGAGCAAGCACAGCCTGGGGGACCAAGCACAGCCTGGGGGACCAAGCACAGCCTGGGGGACCAAGCACAGCCTGGGGGACCAAGAGCAACCAGGGGGACCAAGCACAGCCTGGGGGACCAAGCACAGCCGGGGGGACCAAGCAAAGCTTGGGGGACCAAGAGCAACCAGGGGGACCAATCACAGCCTGGGGGACCAAGAACAACCAGGGGGACCAAGCACAGCCTGTGGGACCAAGAACAACCAGGGGGACCAAGCACAGCCTGGGGGACCAAGCACAGCCTGGGGGACCACGCACAGCCTGGGGGACCAAGAGCAACCAAGGGGACCAAGCACAGCCTGGGGGACCAAGAGCAACCAAGGGGACCAAGCACAGCCTGGGGGACCAAGAGCAACCAGGGGGACCAAGCACAGCCTGGGGGACCAAGCTCAGCCTGAGGGACCAAGAGCAACCAGGGGGACCAAGCACAGCCTGGGGGACAAAGCACAGCCTGGGGGACCAAGAGCAACCAGGGGGACCAAGCACAGCCTGGGGGACCAAGCACAGCCTGGGGGACCAAGCACAGCCAGGGGGACCAAGAGCAACCAAGGGGACCAAGCACAGCCTGGGGGACCAAGCACAGCCTGGGGGACCAAGAGCAACCAGGGGGACCAAGCACAGCCTGGGGGACCAAGCACAGCCTGGGGGACCAAGAGCAACCAAGGGGACCAAGCACAGCCTTGGGGACCAAGAGCAACCAGGGGGACCAAGCACAGCCTGGGGGACCAAGCACAGCCTGGGGGACCAAGCACAGCCTGGGGGACCAAGCACAGCCTGGGGGACCAAGAGCAACCAAGGGGACCAAGCAAAGCCTGGGGGACCAAGCACAGCCTGGGGGACCAAGCACAGCCTGGGGGACCAAGCACAGCCAGGGGGACCAAGCACAGCCTGGGGGACCAAGCACAGCCTAGGGGGCCAAGCACAACCTGGGGGACCAAGCACAGCTTGAGGGACCAAGCACAGCCTGGGGGACCAAGAGCAACCAGGGGGACCAAGCCCAACCTGGGGGACCAAGCACAGCTTGAGGGACCAAGCACAGCCTGGGGGACCAAGCACAGCCTGGGGGACCAAGCACAGCCTGGGGGACCAAGAGCAACCAGGGGGACCAAGCACAGCCTGGGGGACCAAGCACAACCTGGGGGACCAAGAGCAACCAAGGGGACCAAGCACAGCCTGGGGGACCAAGAGCAACCAGGGGGACCAAGCACAGCCTGGTGGACCAAGCACAGCCTGGGGGACCAAGCACAGCCTGGGGGACCAAGAGCAACCAAGGGGACCAAGCACAGCCTGGGGGACCAAGAGCAACCAGGGGGATCAAGCACAGCCTGGGGGACCAAGCACAGCCTGGGGGACCAAGCACAGCCTGGGGACCAATAGCAACCAGGGGGACCAAGCACAGCCTGGGGGACCAAGCACAGCCTGGGGGACCAAGAGCAACCAGGGGGACCAAGCACAGCCTGGGGGACCAAGCACAGCCTGGGGGACCAAGCACAGCCTGGGGGATCAAGCACAGCCTGGGGGACCAAGCACAGCCTGGGGGACCAAGAGCAACCAGGGGGACCAAGCACAGCCTGGGGGACCAAGAGCAACCAGGGGGACCAAGCACAGCCTGGGGGACCAAGCACAGCCTGGGGGACCAAGCACAGCCTGGGGGACCAAGAGCAACCAGGGGGACCAAGCACAGCCTGGGGGACCAAGAGCAACCAGGGGGACCAAGCATAGCCTTGGGGACCAAGCACAGCCAGGGGGACCAAGCACAGCCTTTGGGACCAAGAACAACCAGGGGGACCAAGCACAGCCTGGGGGACCAAGCACAGCCTGGGGGACCAAGCACAGCCTGGGTGACCAAGAGCAACCAGGGGGACCAAGCACAGCCTGGGGGACCAAGCACAGCCTGGGGGACCAAGCACAGCCTGGGGGACCAAGCACAGCCAGGGGGACCAAGCACAGCCTGGGGGACCAAGCACAGCCTGGGGGACCAAGCACAGCTTGAGGGACCAAGCACAGCCTGGGGGACCAAGCACAGCCTGGGGGACCAAGAGCAACGAAGGGGAAAAAGCACAGCCTGGGGGACCAAGAGCAACCAGGGGGACCAAGCACAGCCTGGAGGACCAAGCACAGCCTGGGGGACCAAGCACAGCCAGGGGGACCAAGCACAGCCTGGGGGACAAAGCACAGCCTGGGGGACCAAGAACAGTCTGGGGGACCAAGCACAGCCAGGGGGACCAAGCACAGCCTGGGGGACCAAGCACAGCCTGGGGGACCAAGCACAGCCTGGGGGACCAAGCACAGCCAGGGGGACCAAGCACAGCCTTGGGGACCAAGCACGGACTGGGGGACCAAGAGCAACCAGGGGGACCAAGCACAGCCTGGGGGACCAAGCACAGCCAGGGGGACCAAGCACAGCCTGGGGGACCAAGAGCAACCAAGGGGACCAAGCACAGCCTGGGGGACCAAGAGCAACCAGGGGACCAAGCACAGCCTGGGGGACCAAGCACAGCCTGGGGGACCAAGCACAGCCTGGGGGACCAAGCACAACCTGGGGGACCAAGCACAGCCTGGGGGACCAAGCACAGCCTGGGGGACCAAGCACAGCTTGAGGGACCAAGCACAGCCTGGGGGACCAAGCACAGCCTGGGGGACCAAGAGCAACCAAGGGGACCAAGCACAGCCTGGGGAACCAAGAGCAACCAGGGGGACCAAGCACAGCCTGGGGGACCAAGCACAGCCACGGGGACCAAGCACAGCCTGGGGGACCCAGCACAGCCTGGGGGACCAAAAACAGCCTGGGGGACCAAGCACAGCCAGGGGGACCAAGCACAGCCTGGGGGACCAAGCACAGCCTGGGGGACCAAGCACAGCCTGGGGGACCAAGCACAGCTTGAGTGGCCAAGCACAGCCTGGGGGACCAAGCACAGCCTGGGGGACCAAGAGCAACCAAGGGGACCAAGCACAGCCTGGGGGACCAAGAGCAACCAGGGGGACCAAGCACAGCCTGGGGGACCAAGCACAGCCTGGGGGACCAAGAGCAACCAGGGGGAGCAAGCACAGCCTGGGGGACCAAGCACAGCCTGGGGGACCAAGCACAGCCTGGGGGACCAAGCACAGCCTGGGGGACCAAGAGCAACCAGGGGGACCAAGCACAGCCTGGGGGACCAAGCACAGCCGGGGGGACCAAGCAAAGCTTGGGGGACCAAGAGCAACCAGGGGGACCAATCACAGCCTGGGGGACCAAGAACAACCAGGGGGACCAAGCACAGCCTGTGGGACCAAGAACAACCAGGGGGACCAAGCACAGCCTGGGGGACCAAGCACAGCCTGGGGGACCACGCACAGCCTGGGGGACCAAGAGCAACTAAGGGGACCAAGCACAGCCTGGGGGACCAAGAGCAACCAAGGGGACCAAGCACAGCCTGGGGGACCAAGAGCAACCAGGGGGACCAAGCACAGCCTGGGGGACCAAGCTCAGCCTGAGGGACCAAGAGCAACCAGGGGGACCAAGCACAGCCTGGGGGACCAAGCACAGCCTGGGGGACAAAGCACAGCCTGGGGGACCAAGAGCAACCAGGGGGACCAAGCACAGCCTGGGGGACCAAGCACAGCCTGGGGGACCAAGCACAGCCAGGGGGACCAAGAGCAACCAAGGGGACCAAGCACAGCCTGGGGGACCAAGCACAGCCTGGGGGACCAAGAGCAACCAGGGGGACCAAGCACAGCCTGGGGGACCAAGCACAGCCTGGGGGACCAAGAGCAACCAAGGGGACCAAGCACAGCCTTGGGGACCAAGAGCAACCAGGGGGACCAAGCACAGCCTGGGGGACCAAGCACAGCCTGGGGGACCAAGCACAGCCTGGGGGACCAAGAGCAACCAAGGGGACCAAGCAAAGCCTGGGGGACCAAGCACAGCCTGGGGGACCAAGCACAGCCTGGGGGACCAAGCACAGCCAGGGGGACCAAGCACAGCCTGGGGGACCAAGCACAGCCTAGGGGGCCAAGCACAACCTGGGGGACCAAGCACAGCTTGAGGGACCAAGCACAGCCTGGGGGACCAAGAGCAACCAGGGGGACCAAGCCCAACCTGGGGGACCAAGCACAGCTTGAGGGACCAAGCACAGCCTGGGGGACCAAGCACAGCCTGGGGGACCAAGCACAGCCTGGGGGACCAAGAGCAACCAGGGGGACCAAGCACAGCCTGGGGGACCAAGCACAACCTGGGGGACCAAGAGCAACCAAGGGGACCAAGCACAGCCTGGGGGACCAAGAGCAACCAGGGGGACCAAGCACAGCCTGGTGGACCAAGCACAGCCTGGGGGACCAAGCACAGCCTGGGGGACCAAGAGCAACCAAGGGGACCAAGCACAGCCTGGGGGACCAAGAGCAACCAGGGGGATCAAGCACAGCCTGGGGGACCAAGCACAGCCTGGGGGACCAAGCACAGCCTGGGGACCAATAGCAACCAGGGGGACCAAGCACAGCCTGGGGGACCAAGCACAGCCTGGGGGACCAAGAGCAACCAGGGGGACCAAGCACAGCCTGGGGGACCAAGCACAGCCTGGGGGACCAAGCACAGCCTGGGGGATCAAGCACAGCCTGGGGGACCAAGCACAGCCTGGGGGACCAAGAGCAACCAGGGGGACCAAGCACAGCCTGGGGGACCAAGAGCAACCAGGGGGACCAAGCACAGCCTGGGGGACCAAGCACAGCCTGGGGGACCAAGCACAGCCTGGGGGACCAAGAGCAACCAGGGGGACCAAGCACAGCCTGGGGGACCAAGAGCAACCAGGGGGACCAAGCATAGCCTTGGGGACCAAGCACAGCCAGGGGGACCAAGCACAGCCTTTGGGACCAAGAACAACCAGGGGGACCAAGCACAGCCTGGGGGACCAAGCACAGCCTGGGGGACCAAGCACAGCCTGGGTGACCAAGAGCAACCAGGGGGACCAAGCACAGCCTGGGGGACCAAGCACAGCCTGGGGGACCAAGCACAGCCTGGGGGACCAAGCACAGCCAGGGGGACCAAGCACAGCCTGGGGGACCAAGCACAGCCTGGGGGACCAAGCACAGCTTGAGGGACCAAGCACAGCCTGGGGGACCAAGCACAGCCTGGGGGACCAAGAGCAACGAAGGGGAAAAAGCACAGCCTGGGGGACCAAGAGCAACCAGGGGGACCAAGCACAGCCTGGAGGACCAAGCACAGCCTGGGGGACCAAGCACAGCCAGGGGGACCAAGCACAGCCTGGGGGACAAAGCACAGCCTGGGGGACCAAGAACAGTCTGGGGGACCAAGCACAGCCAGGGGGACCAAGCACAGCCTGGGGGACCAAGCACAGCCTGGGGGACCAAGCACAGCCTGGGGGACCAAGCACAGCCAGGGGGACCAAGCACAGCCTTGGGGACCAAGCACGGACTGGGGGACCAAGAGCAACCAGGGGGACCAAGCACAGCCTGGGGGACCAAGCACAGCCAGGGGGACCAAGCACAGCCTGGGGGACCAAGAGCAACCAAGGGGACCAAGCACAGCCTGGGGGACCAAGAGCAACCAGGGGACCAAGCACAGCCTGGGGGACCAAGCACAGCCTGGGGGACCAAGCACAGCCTGGGGGACCAAGCACAACCTGGGGGACCAAGCACAGCCTGGGGGACCAAGCACAGCCTGGGGGGCCAAGCACAGCTTGAGGGACCAAGCACAGCCTGGGGGACCAAGCACAGCCTGGGGGACCAAGAACAGCCTGGGGGACCAAGCACAGCCAGGGGGACCAAGCACAGCCTGGGGGACCAAGCACAGCCTGGAGGACCAAGCACAGCCTGGGGGACCAAGCACAGCTTGAGGGACCAAGCACAGCCTGGGGGACCAAGCACAGCACGGGGGACCAAGCACAGCCTGAGGGACCAAGAGCAACCAGGGGGACCAAGGGCAACCAGGGGGACCAAGCACAGCCTGGGGGACCAAGCACAGCCGGGGGGACCAAGAGCAACCAGGGGGACCAAGCACAGCCTGGGGGACCAAGAACAACCAGGGGGACCAAGCACAGCCTGGGGGACCAAGATCAACCAGGGGGACCAAGCACAGCCTGGGGGACCAAGCACAGCCTGGGGGACCAAGAGCAACCAGGGGGACCAAGCACAGCCTGGGGGGCCAAGCACAGCCTGGGGGACCAAGAGCAACCAAGGGGACCAAGCACAGCCTGGGGGACCAAGAGCAACCAGGGGGACCAAGCACAGCCTGGGGGACCAAGCACAGCCGGGGGGACCAAGCAAAGCTTGGGGGACCAAGAGCAACCAGGGGGACCAAGCACAGCCTGGGGGACCAAGAACAACCAGGGGGACCAAGCACAGCCTGGGGGACCAAGAACAACCAGGGGGACCAAGCACAGCCTGGGGGACCAAGCACAGCCTGGGGGACCAAGCACAGCCTGGGGGACCAAGAGCAACCAGGGGGACCAAGCACAGCCTGGGGGGCCAAGCACAGCCTGGGGGACCAAGAGCAACCAAGGGGACCAAGCACAGCCTGGGGGACCAAGAGCAACCAGGGGGACCAAGCACAGCCTGGGGGACCAAGCACAGCCTGGGGGACCAAGCACAGCCTGGGGGACCAAGCACAGCCTGGGGGACCAAGAGCAACCAAGGGGACCAAGCACAGCCTGGGGGACCAAGAGCAACCAGGGGGACCAAGCACAGCCTGGGGGACCAAGCACAGCCTGGTGGACCAAGCACAGCCTGGGGGGGCAAGAGCAACCAGGGGGACCAAGCACAGCCTGGGGGACCAAGCACAGCCTGGGGGACCAAGCACAGCCTTGGGGACCAAGAGCAACCAGGGGGACCAAGCACAGCCTGGGGGACCAAGAGCAACCAGGGGGACCAGGCACAGCCTGGGGGACCAAGCACAGCCTGGGGGACCAAGCACAGCCTGGGGGACCAAGCACAGCCTGGGGGACCAAGCACAGCTTGAGGGACCAAGCACAGCCTGGGGGACCAAGCACAGCCTGGGGGACCAAGAGCAACCAAGGGGACCAAGAACAGCCTGGGGAACCAAGAGCAACCAGGGGGACCAAGCACAGCCTGGGGGACCAAGCACAGCCACGGGGACCAAGCACAGCCTGGGGGACCCAGCACAGCCTGGGGGACCAAAAACAGCCTGGGGGACCAAGCACAGCCAGGGGGACCAAGCACAGCCTGGGGGACCAAGCACAGCCTGGGGGACCAAGCACAGCCTGGGGGACCAAGCACAGCTTGAGGGGCCAAGCACAGCCTGGGGGACCAAGCACAGCCTGGGGGACCAAGAGCAACCAAGGGGACCAAGCACAGCCTGGGGGACCAAGAGCAACCAGGGGGACCAAGCACAGCCTGGGGGACCAAGCACAGCCTGGGGGACCAAGAGCAACCAGGGGGAGCAAGCACAGCCTGGGGGACCAAGCACAGCCTGGGGGACCAAGCACAGCCTGGGGGACCAAGCACAGCCTGGGGGACCAAGAGCAACCAGGGGGACCAAGCACAGCCTGGGGGACCAAGCACAGCCGGGGGGACCAAGCAAAGCTTGGGGGACCAAGAGCAACCAGGGGGACCAATCACAGCCTGGGGGACCAAGAACAACCAGGGGGACCAAGCACAGCCTGTGGGACCAAGAACAACCAGGGGGACCAAGCACAGCCTGGGGGACCAAGCACAGCCTGGGGGACCACGCACAGCCTGGGGGACCAAGAGCAACCAAGGGGACCAAGCACAGCCTGGGGGACCAAGAGCAACCAAGGGGACCAAGCACAGCCTGGGGGACCAAGAGCAACCAGGGGGACCAAGCACAGCCTGGGGGACCAAGCTCAGCCTGAGGGACCAAGAGCAACCAGGGGGACCAAGCACAGCCTGGGGGACCAAGCACAGCCTGGGGGACAAAGCACAGCCTGGGGGACCAAGAGCAACCAGGGGGACCAAGCACAGCCTGGGGGACCAAGCACAGCCTGGGGGACCAAGCACAGCCAGGGGGACCAAGAGCAACCAAGGGGACCAAGCACAGCCTGGGGGACCAAGCACAGCCTGGGGGACCAAGAGCAACCAGGGGGACCAAGCACAGCCTGGGGGACCAAGCACAGCCTGGGGGACCAAGAGCAACCAAGGGGACCAAGCACAGCCTTGGGGACCAAGAGCAACCAGGGGGACCAAGCACAGCCTGGGGGACCAAGCACAGCCTGGGGGACCAAGCACAGCCTGGGGGACCAAGCACAGCCTGGGGGACCAAGAGCAACCAAGGGGACCAAGCAAAGCCTGGGGGACCAAGCACAGCCTGGGGGACCAAGCACAGCCTGGGGGACCAAGCACAGCCAGGGGGACCAAGCACAGCCTGGGGGACCAAGCACAGCCTAGGGGGCCAAGCACAACCTGGGGGACCAAGCACAGCTTGAGGGACCAAGCACAGCCTGGGGGACCAAGAGCAACCAGGGGGACCAAGCCCAACCTGGGGGACCAAGCACAGCTTGAGGGACCAAGCACAGCCTGGGGGACCAAGCACAGCCTGGGGGACCAAGCACAGCCTGGGGGACCAAGAGCAACCAGGGGGACCAAGCACAGCCTGGGGGACCAAGCACAACCTGGGGGACCAAGAGCAACCAAGGGGACCAAGCACAGCCTGGGGGACCAAGAGCAACCAGGGGGACCAAGCACAGCCTGGTGGACCAAGCACAGCCTGGGGGACCAAGCACAGCCTGGGGGACCAAGAGCAACCAAGGGGACCAAGCACAGCCTGGGGGACCAAGAGCAACCAGGGGGATCAAGCACAGCCTGGGGGACCAAGCACAGCCTGGGGGACCAAGCACAGCCTGGGGACCAATAGCAACCAGGGGGACCAAGCACAGCCTGGGGGACCAAGCACAGCCTGGGGGACCAAGAGCAACCAGGGGGACCAAGCACAGCCTGGGGGACCAAGCACAGCCTGGGGGACCAAGCACAGCCTGGGGGATCAAGCACAGCCTGGGGGACCAAGCACAGCCTGGGGGACCAAGAGCAACCAGGGGGACCAAGCACAGCCTGGGGGACCAAGAGCAACCAGGGGGACCAAGCACAGCCTGGGGGACCAAGCACAGCCTGGGGGACCAAGCACAGCCTGGGGGACCAAGAGCAACCAGGGGGACCAAGCACAGCCTGGGGGACCAAGAGCAACCAGGGGGACCAAGCATAGCCTTGGGGACCAAGCACAGCCAGGGGGACCAAGCACAGCCTTTGGGACCAAGAACAACCAGGGGGACCAAGCACAGCCTGGGGGACCAAGCACAGCCTGGGGGACCAAGCACAGCCTGGGTGACCAAGAGCAACCAGGGGGACCAAGCACAGCCTGGGGGACCAAGCACAGCCTGGGGGACCAAGCACAGCCTGGGGGACCAAGCACAGCCAGGGGGACCAAGCACAGCCTGGGGGACCAAGCACAGCCTGGGGGACCAAGCACAGCTTGAGGGACCAAGCACAGCCTGGGGGACCAAGCACAGCCTGGGGGACCAAGAGCAACGAAGGGGAAAAAGCACAGCCTGGGGGACCAAGAGCAACCAGGGGGACCAAGCACAGCCTGGAGGACCAAGCACAGCCTGGGGGACCAAGCACAGCCAGGGGGACCAAGCACAGCCTGGGGGACAAAGCACAGCCTGGGGGACCAAGAACAGTCTGGGGGACCAAGCACAGCCAGGGGGACCAAGCACAGCCTGGGGGACCAAGCACAGCCTGGGGGACCAAGCACAGCCTGGGGGACCAAGCACAGCCAGGGGGACCAAGCACAGCCTTGGGGACCAAGCACGGACTGGGGGACCAAGAGCAACCAGGGGGACCAAGCACAGCCTGGGGGACCAAGCACAGCCAGGGGGACCAAGCACAGCCTGGGGGACCAAGAGCAACCAAGGGGACCAAGCACAGCCTGGGGGACCAAGAGCAACCAGGGGACCAAGCACAGCCTGGGGGACCAAGCACAGCCTGGGGGACCAAGCACAGCCTGGGGGACCAAGCACAACCTGGGGGACCAAGCACAGCCTGGGGGACCAAGCACAGCCTGGGGGGCCAAGCACAGCTTGAGGGACCAAGCACAGCCTGGGGGACCAAGCACATCCTGGGGGACCAAGAACAGCCTGGGGGACCAAGCACAGCCAGGGGGACCAAGCACAGCCTGGGGGACCAAGCACAGCCTGGAGGACCAAGCACAGCCTGGGGGACCAAGCACAGCTTGAGGGACCAAGCACAGCCTGGGGGACCAAGCACAGCACGGGGGACCAAGCACAGCCTGAGGGACCAAGAGCAACCAGGGGGACCAAGGGCAACCAGGGGGACCAAGCACAGCCTGGGGGACCAAGCACAGCCGGGGGGACCAAGAGCAACGAGGGGGACCAAGCACAGCCTGGGGGACCAAGAACAACCAGGGGGACCAAGCACAGCCTGGGGGACCAAGATCAACCAGGGGGACCAAGCACAGCCTGGGGGACCAAGCACAGCCTGGGGGACCAAGCACAGCCTGGGGGACCAAGAGCAACCAGGGGGACCAAGCACAGCCTGGGGGGCCAAGCACAGCCTGGGGGACCAAGAGCAACCAAGGGGACCAAGCACAGCCTGGGGGACCAAGAGCAACCAGGGGGACCAAGCACAGCCTGGGGGACCAAGCACAGCCGGGGGGACCAAGCAAAGCTTGGGGGACCAAGAGCAACCAGGGGGACCAAGCACAGCCTGGGGGACCAAGAACAACCAGGGGGACCAAGCACAGCCTGGGGGACCAAGAACAACCAGGGGGACCAAGCACAGCCTGGGGGACCAAGCACAGCCTGGGGGACCAAGCACAGCCTGGGGGACCAAGAGCAACCAGGGGGACCAAGCACAGCCTGGGGGGCCAAGCACAGCCTGGGGGACCAAGAGCAACCAAGGGGACCAAGCACAGCCTGGGGGACCAAGAGCAACCAGGGGGACCAAGCACAGCCTGGGGGACCAAGCACAGCCTGGGGGACCAAGCACAGCCTGGGGGACCAAGCACAGCCTGGGGGACCAAGAGCAACCAAGGGGACCAAGCACAGCCTGGGGGACCAAGAGCAACCAGGGGGACCAAGCACAGCCTGGGGGACCAAGCACAGCCTGGTGGACCAAGCACAGCCTGGGGGGGCAAGAGCAACCAGGGGGACCAAGCACAGCCTGGGGGACCAAGCACAGCCTGGGGGACCAAGCACAGCCTTGGGGACCAAGAGCAACCAGGGGGACCAAGCACAGCCTGGGGGACCAAGAGCAACCAGGGGGATTGGCACAGCCTGGGGGACCAAGCACAGCCTGGGGGACCAAGAGCAACCAAGGGGACCAAGCACAGCCTGGGGGACCAAGAGCAACCAGGGGGACCAAGCACAGCCTGGGGGACCAAGAGCAACCAGGGGGACCAAGCACAGCCTGGGGGACCAAGCACAGCCTGGTGGACCAAGCACAGCCTGGGGGACCAAGAGCAACCAGGGGGACCAAGCACAGCCTGGGGGACCAAGCACAGCCTGGGGGACCAAGCACAACCTTGGGGACCAAGAGCAACCAGGGGGACCAAGCACAGCCTGGGGGACCAGGAGCAACCAGGGGGACCAAGCACAGCCTGGGGGACCAAGCACTGCCTGGGGGACCAAGAGCAACCAGGGGGGCCAAGCACAGCCTGGGGGACCAAGAGCAACCAGGGGGACCAAGCACAGCCTGGGGGACCAAGAGCAACCAGGGGGACCAAGCACAGCCTGGGGGACCAAGAGCAACCAAGGGGACCAAGCACAGCCTGGGGGACCAAGAGCAACCAAGGGGACCAAGCACAGCCTGGGGGACCAAGAGCAACCAGGGGGACCAAGCACAGCCTGGGGGACCAAGCACAGCCTGAGGGACCAAGAGCAACCAGGGGGACCAAGCACAGCCTGGGGGACCAAGCACAGCCTGGGGGACAAAGCACAGCCTGGGGGACCAAGAGCAACCAGGGGGACCAAGCACAGCCTGGGGGACCAAGCACAGCCTGGGGGACCAAGCACAGCCGGGGGGACCAAGAGCAACCAAGGGGACCAAGCACAGCCTGGGGGACCAAGCACAGCCTGGGGGACCAAGAGCAACCAGGGGGACCAAGCACAGCCTGGGGGACCAAGCACAGCCTGGGGGACCAAGAGCAACCAAGGGGACCAAGCACAGCCTTGGGGACCAAGAGCAACCAGGGGGACCAAGCACAGCCTGGGGGACCAAGCACAGCCTGGGGGACCAAGAGCAACCAGGGGGACCAAGCACAGCCTGGGGGAACAAGCACAGCCTGGGGGACCAAGCACAGCCTGGGGGACCAAGAACAGCCTGGGGGACCAAGAGCAACCAGGGGGACCAAGCACTGCCAGGGGGACCAAGCACAGCCTGGGGGACCAAGCACAGCCTGGGGGACCAAGCACAGCCTGAGGGACCAAGCACAGCCTGGGGGACCAAGAGCAACCAGGGGGACCAAGCACAGCCTGGGGGACCAAGCACAGCCAGGGGGACCAAGCACAGCCTGGGGGACCAAGCACAGCCTTGGGGACCAAGAGCAACCAGGGGGACCAATCACAGCCTGGGGGACCAAGAGCAATCAGGCGGACCAAGAGCAACCAGGGGGACCAAACACAGCCTGGGGGACCAAGCACAGCCTGGGGGACCAAGCACAGCCTGGGGGACCAAGAGCAACCAGGGGGACCAAGCACAGCCTGGGGGACCAAGCACAGCCTGGGGGACCAAGCACAGCCTGGGGGACCAAGAGCAACCAAGGGGACCAAGCACAGCCTCGGGGACCAAGAGCAACCAAGGGGACCAAGCACAGCCTGGGGGACCAAGAGCAACCAGGGGGACCAAGCACAGCCTGGGGGACCAAGCACAGCCTGAGGGACCAAGAGCAACCAGGGGGACCAAGCACAGCCTGGGGGACCAAGCACAGCCTTGGGGACAAAGCACAGCCTGGGGGACCAAGAGCAACCAGGGGGACCAAGCACAGCCTGGGGGACCAAGCACAGCCTGGGGGACCAAGCACAGCCGGGGGGACCAAGATCAACCAAGGGGACCAAGCACAGCCTGGGGGACCAAGCACAGCCTGGGGGACCAAGAGCAACCAGGGGGACCAAGCACAGCCTGGGGGACCAAGCACAGCCTGGGGGACCAAGAGCAACCAAGGGGACCAAGCACAGCCTTGGGGACCAATAGCAACCAGGGGGACCAACCACAGCCTGGGGGACCAAGCACAGCCTGGGGGACCAAGCACAGCCTGGGGGACCAAGCACAGCCTGGGGGACCAAGAGCAACCAAGGAGACCAAGCAAAGCCTGGGGGGACCAAGCACAGCCTGTGGGACCAAGCACAGTCTGGGGGACCAAGCACAGCCAGGGGGACCAAGCACAGCCTGGGGGACCAAGCACAGCCTGGGGGACCAAGCACAGCCTGGAGGACCAAGCACAGCTTGAGGGACCAAGCACAGCCTGGGGGACCAAGCACAGCCTGGGGGACCAAGAGCAACCAAGGGGACCAAGCACAGCCTGGGGGACCAAGAGCAACCAGGGGGACCAAGCACAGCCTGGGGGACCAAGCACAGCCTGGGGGACCAAGCACAGCCTGGGGGACCAAGAGCAACCAAGGGGACCAAGCACAGCCTGGGGGACCAAGAGCAACCAGGGGGACCAAGCACAGCCTGGGGGACCAAGCACAGCCTGGGGGACCAAGCACAGCCTGGGGGACCAAGAGAAACCATGGGGACCAAGCACAGCCTGGGGGACCAAGCACAGCCAGAGGGACCAAGCACAGCCTGGGGGACCAAGCACAGCCTGGGGGACCAAGAGCAACCAGGGGGACCAAGCACAGCCTGGGGGACCAAGAGCAACCAGGGAGACCAAGCACAGCCTGGGGGACCAAGCACAGCCTGGGGGACCAAGCACAGCCTGGGGGACCAAGCACAGCCTGGGGGACCAAGAGCAACCAGGGGGACCAGGCACAGCCTGGGGGACCAAGAGCAACCAGGGGGACCAAGCACAGCCTGGGGGACCAAGCACAGCCTGGGGGACCAAACACAGCCTGGGGGCTCAAGAGCAACCAGGGGGACCAAGCACAGCCTGGGGGACCAAGAGCAACCAGGGGGACCAAGCAAAGCCTGGGGGACCAAGCACAGCCTGGGGGACCAAGCACAGCCTGGGGGACCAAGAGCAACCAGGGGGGCCAAGCACAGCCTGGGGGACCAAGCACAGCCTGGGGAACCAAGAGCAACCAAGGGGACCAAGCACAGCCTGGGGGACCAAGAGCAACCAGGGGGACCAAGCACAGCCTGGGGGATCAAGCACAGCCTGGGGGACCAAGAGCAACCAGGGGGACCAAGCACAGCCTATGGGACCAAGCACAGCCTGGGGGACCAAGCACAGCCTGGGGGACCAAGCACAGCCTGGGGGACCAAGAGCAACCAGGGGGACCAAGCACAGCCTGGGGGACCAAGCACAGCCTGGGGGACCAAGCACAGCCTGGGGGACCAAGAGCAACCAAGGGGACCAAGCACAGCCTGGGGGACCAAGAGCAACCAAGGGGACCAAGCACAGCCTGGGGGACCAAGAGCAACCAGGGGGACCAAGCACAGCCTGGGGGACCAAGCACAGCCTGAGGGACCCAGAGCAACCAGGGGGACCAAGCACAGCCTGGGGGACCAAGCACAGCCTGGGGGACAAAGCACAGCCTGGGGGACCAAGAGCAACCAGGGGGACCAAGCACAGCCTGGGGGACCAAGCACAGCTTGAGGGACCAAGCACAGCCTGGGAGACCAAGAGCAACCAAGGGGACCAAGCACAGCCTGGGGGACCAAGAGCAACAAGGGGGGCCAAGCACAGCCTGGGGGAGCAAGCACAGCCTGGGGGACCAAGCACAGCCTGGGGGACCAAGATCAACCAGGGGGAGCAAGCACAGCCTGGGGGACCAAGCACAGCCTGGGGGACCAAGCACAGCCTGGGGGACCAAGAGCAACCAGGGGAACCAAGCACAGCCTTGGGGACCAAGAGCAACCAGGGGGACCAAGCACAGCCTGGGGGACCAAGCACAGCCGGGGGGACCAAGCAAAGCTTGGGGGACCAAGAGCAACCAGGGGGACCAAGCACAGCCTGGGGGACCAAGAACAACCAGGGGGACCAAGCACAGCCTGGGGGACCAAGAACAACCAGGGGGACCAAGCACAGCCTGGGGGACCAAGCACAGCCTGGGGGACCAAGCACAGCCTGGGGGACCAAGAGCAACCAGGGGGACCAAGCACAGCCTGGGGGGCCAAGCACAGCCTGGGGGACCAAGAGCAACCAAGGGGACCAAGCACAGCCTGGGGGACCAAGAGCAACCAGGGGGACCAAGCACAGCCTGGGGGACCAAGCACAGCCTGGGGGACCAAGCACAGCCTGGGGGACCAAGAGCAACCAAGGGGACCAAGCACAGCCTGGGGGACCAAGAGCAACCAGGGGGACCAAGCACAGCCTGGGGGACCAAGCACAGCCTGGTGGACCAAGCACAGCCTGGGGGGGCAAGAGCAACCAGGGGGACCAAGCACAGCCTGGGGGACCAAGCACAGCCTGGGGGACCAAGCACAGCCTGGGGGACCAAGCACAGCCTTGGGGACCAAGAGCAACCAGGGGGACCAAGCACAGCCTGGGGGACCAAGAGCAACCAGGGGGACCAGGCACAGCCTGGGGGACCAAGCACAGCCTGGGGGACCAAGAGCAACCAAGGGGACCAAGCACAGCCTGGGGGACCAAGAGCAACCAGGGGGACCAAGCACAGCCTGGGGGACCAAGCACAGCCTGGGGGACCAAGAGCAACCAGGGGGACCAAGCACAGCCTGGGGGACCAAGCACAGCCTGGTGGACCAAGCACAGCCTGGGGGACCAAGAGCAACCAGGGGGACCAAGCACAGCCTGGGGGACCAAGCACAGCCTGGGGGACCAAGCACAACCTTGGGGACCAAGAGCAACCAGGGGGACCAAGCACAGCCTGGGGGACCAGGAGCAACCAGGGGGACCAAGCACAGCCTGGGGGACCAAGCACTGCCTGGGGGACCAAGAGCAACCAGGGGGGCCAAGCACAGCCTGGGGGACCAAGAGCAACCAGGGGGACCAAGCACAGCCTGGGGGACCAAGAGCAACCAGGGGGACCAAGCACAGCCTGGGGGACCAAGAGCAACCAAGGGGACCAAGCACAGCCTGGGGGACCAAGAGCAACCAAGGGGACCAAGCACAGCCTGGGGGACCAAGAGCAACCAGGGGGACCAAGCACAGCCTGGGGGACCAAGCACAGCCTGAGGGACCAAGAGCAACCAGGGGGACCAAGCACAGCCTGGGGGACCAAGCACAGCCTGGGGGACAAAGCACAGCCTGGGGGACCAAGAGCAACCAGGGGGACCAAGCACAGCCTGGGGGACCAAGCACAGCCTGGGGGACCAAGCACAGCCGGGGGGACCAAGAGCAACCAAGGGGACCAAGCACAGCCTGGGGGACCAAGCACAGCCTGGGGGACCAAGAGCAACCAGGGGGACCAAGCACAGCCTGGGGGACCAAGCACAGCCTGGGGGACCAAGAGCAACCAAGGGGACCAAGCACAGCCTTGGGGACCAAGAGCAACCAGGGGGACCAAGCACAGCCTGGGGGACCAAGCACAGCCTGGGGGACCAAGAGCAACCAGGGGGACCAAGCACAGCCTGGGGGAACAAGCACAGCCTGGGGGACCAAGCACAGCCTGGGGGACCAAGAACAGCCTGGGGGACCAAGAGCAACCAGGGGGACCAAGCACTGCCAGGGGGACCAAGCACAGCCTGGGGGACCAAGCACAGCCTGGGGGACCAAGCACAGCCTGAGGGACCAAGCACAGCCTGGGGGACCAAGAGCAACCAGGGGGACCAAGCACAGCCTGGGGGACCAAGCACAGCCAGGGGGACCAAGCACAGCCTGGGGGACCAAGCACAGCCTTGGGGACCAAGAGCAACCAGGGGGACCAATCACAGCCTGGGGGACCAAGAGCAATCAGGCGGACCAAGAGCAACCAGGGGGACCAAACACAGCCTGGGGGACCAAGCACAGCCTGGGGGACCAAGCACAGCCTGGGGGACCAAGAGCAACCAGGGGGACCAAGCACAGCCTGGGGGACCAAGCACAGCCTGGGGGACCAAGCACAGCCTGGGGGACCAAGAGCAACCAAGGGGACCAAGCACAGCCTCGGGGACCAAGAGCAACCAAGGGGACCAAGCACAGCCTGGGGGACCAAGAGCAACCAGGGGGACCAAGCACAGCCTGGGGGACCAAGCACAGCCTGAGGGACCAAGAGCAACCAGGGGGACCAAGCACAGCCTGGGGGACCAAGCACAGCCTTGGGGACAAAGCACAGCCTGGGGGACCAAGAGCAACCAGGGGGACCAAGCACAGCCTGGGGGACCAAGCACAGCCGGGGGGACCAAGATCAACCAAGGGGACCAAGCACAGCCTGGGGGACCAAGCACAGCCTGGGGGACCAAGAGCAACCAGGGGGACCAAGCACAGCCTGGGGGACCAAGCACAGCCTGGGGGACCAAGAGCAACCAAGGGGACCAAGCACAGCCTTGGGGACCAATAGCAACTAGGGGGACCAACCACAGCCTGGGGGACCAAGCACAGCCTGGGGGACCAAGCACAGCCTGGGGGACCAAGCACAGCCTGGGGGACCAAGAGCAACCAAGGAGACCAAGCAAAGCCTGGGGGGACCAAGCACAGCCTGTGGGACCAAGCACAGTCTGGGGGACCAAGCACAGCCAGGGGGACCAAGCACAGCCTGGGGGACCAAGCACAGCCTGGGGGACCAAGCACAGCCTGGAGGACCAAGCACAGCTTGAGGGACCAAGCACAGCCTGGGGGACCAAGCACAGCCTGGGGGACCAAGAGCAACCAAGGGGACCAAGCACAGCCTGGGGGACCAAGAGCAACCAGGGGGACCAAGCACAGCCTGGGGGACCAAGCACAGCCTGGGGGACCAAGCACAGCCTGGGGGACCAAGAGCAACCAAGGGGACCAAGCACAGCCTGGGGGACCAAGAGCAACCAGGGGGACCAAGCACAGCCTGGGGGACCAAGCACAGCCTGGGGGACCAAGCACAGCCTGGGGGACCAAGAGAAACCATGGGGACCAAGCACAGCCTGGGGGACCAAGCACAGCCAGAGGGACCAAGCACAGCCTGGGGGACCAAGCACAGCCTGGGGGACCAAGAGCAACCAGGGGGACCAAGCACAGCCTGGGGGACCAAGAGCAACCAGGGAGACCAAGCACAGCCTGGGGGACCAAGCACAGCCTGGGGGACCAAGCACAGCCTGGGGGACCAAGCACAGCCTGGGGGACCAAGAGCAACCAGGGGGACCAGGCACAGCCTGGGGGACCAAGAGCAACCAGGGGGACCAAGCACAGCCTGGGGGACCAAGCACAGCCTGGGGGACCAAACACAGCCTGGGGGCTCAAGAGCAACCAGGGGGACCAAGCACAGCCTGGGGGACCAAGAGCAACCAGGGGGACCAAGCAAAGCCTGGGGGACCAAGCACAGCCTGGGGGACCAAGCACAGCCTGGGGGACCAAGAGCAACCAGGGGGGCCAAGCACAGCCTGGGGGACCAAGCACAGCCTGGGGAACCAAGAGCAACCAAGGGGACCAAGCACAGCCTGGGGGACCAAGAGCAACCAGGGGGACCAAGCACAGCCTGGGGGATCAAGCACAGCCTGGGGGACCAAGAGCAACCAGGGGGACCAAGCACAGCCTATGGGACCAAGCACAGCCTGGGGGACCAAGCACAGCCTGGGGGACCAAGCACAGCCTGGGGGACCAAGAGCAACCAGGGGGACCAAGCACAGCCTGGGGGACCAAGCACAGCCTGGGGGACCAAGCACAGCCTGGGGGACCAAGAGCAACCAAGGGGACCAAGCACAGCCTGGGGGACCAAGAGCAACCAAGGGGACCAAGCACAGCCTGGGGGACCAAGAGCAACCAGGGGGACCAAGCACAGCCTGGGGGACCAAGCACAGCCTGAGGGACCCAGAGCAACCAGGGGGACCAAGCACAGCCTGGGGGACCAAGCACAGCCTGGGGGACAAAGCACAGCCTGGGGGACCAAGAGCAACCAGGGGGACCAAGCACAGCCTGGGGGACCAAGCACAGCTTGAGGGACCAAGCACAGCCTGGGAGACCAAGAGCAACCAAGGGGACCAAGCACAGCCTGGGGGACCAAGAGCAACAAGGGGGGCCAAGCACAGCCTGGGGGAGCAAGCACAGCCTGGGGGACCAAGCACAGCCTGGGGGACCAAGATCAACCAGGGGGAGCAAGCACAGCCTGGGGGACCAAGCACAGCCTGGGGGACCAAGCACAGCCTGGGGGACCAAGAGCAACCAGGGGAACCAAGCACAGCCTTGGGGACCAAGAGCAACCAGGGGGACCAAGCACAGCCTGGGGGACCAAGCACAGCCTGGGGGACCAAGCACAGCCTGGGGGACCAAGAGCAACCAGGGGGACCAACCACAGCCTGGGGGACCAAGAGCAACCAGGGGGACCAAGCACAGCCTGGGGGACCAAGAGCAACCAGGGGGACCAAGCACAGCCTGGGGGACCAAGCACAGCCTGGGGGACCAAGCACAGCCTGGGGGACCAAGCACAGCCTGGGGGGCAAGCACAGCCTGGGGGACCAAGAGCAACCAGGGGGACCAAGCACAGCTGGGGGACCAAGCACAGCCTGGGGGACCAAGAGCAACCAAGGGGACCAAGCACAGCCTGGGGGACCAAGAGCAACCAGGGGGACCAAGCACAGCCTGGGGGACCAAGCACAGCCTGGGGGACCAAGCACAGCCTGGGGGACCAAGAGCAACCAAGGGGACCAAGCACAGCCTGGGGGACCAAGAGCAACCAGGGGGATCAAGCACAGCCTGGGGGACCAAGCACAGCATGGGGGACCAAGCACAGCCTGGGGGACCAATAGCAACCAGGGGGACCAAGCACAGCCTGGGGGACCAAGCACAGCCTGGGGGACCAAGCACAGCCTGGGGGATCAAGCACAGCCTGGGGGACCAAACACAGCCTGGGGGACCAAGAGCAACCAGGGGGACCAAGCACAGCCTGGGGGACCAAGAGCAACCTGGGGGACCAAGCAAATCCTGGGGGACCAAGCACAGCCTGGGGGATCAAGCACAGCCTGGGGGACCAAGCACAGCCTGGGGGACCAAGAGCAACCAGGGGGACCAAGCACAGCCTGGGGGACCAAGCACAGCCTGGGAGACCAAGAGCAACCAGGGGGACCAAGCACAGCCTGGGGGACCAAGAGAAACCAGGGGGACCAAGCACAGCCTGGGGGACCAAGAGCAACCAGGGGGACCAAGCACAGCCTGGGGGACCAAGCACAGCCTGGGGGACCAAGAGCAACCAAGGGGACCAAGCACAGCCTGGGGGACCAAGAGCAACCAGGGGGACCAAGCACAGCCTGGGGGACCATACACCGCCTGGGGGACCAAGCACAGCCTGGGGGACCAAGTGCTACCAAGGGGACCAAGCACAGCCTGGGGGGCCAAGAGCAACCAGGGGGACCAAGCACAGCCTGGGGGACCAAGCACAGCCTGGGGGACCAAGCACAGCCTGGGGGACCAAGAGCAACCAGGGGGACCAAGCACAGCCTGGGGGACCAAGAGCAACCAGGGGTACCAAGCACAGCCTGGGGGACCAAGCACAGCCTGGGGGACCAAGAGCAACCAAGGGGACCAAGCACAGCCTGGGGGACCAAGAGCAACCAGGGGGACCAAGCACAGCCTGGGGGACCAAGAGCATCCAGGGGGACCAAGCACAGCCTGGGGGACCAAGCACAGCCTTGGGGACCAAGCACAGCCTGGGGACCAAGCACAGCCTGGGGGACCAAGCACAGCCTAGGGGACCAAGAGCAACCAGGGGGACCAAGCACAGCCTGGGGGACCAAGCACAGCCAGGGGGACCAAGCACAGCCTGGGGGACCAAGCACTGCCTGGGGGACCAAGAGCAACCAAGGGGACCAAGCACAGCCTGGGCGACCAAGCAAAGCCTGGGGGACCAAGAGCAACCAGGGGGGCCAAGCACAGCCCCGGGGACCAAGCACAGCCTGGGGGACCCAGCACAGCCTGGGGGACCAAGAGCAACCAAGGGGGACCAAGCACAGCCTGGGGGAACAAGCACAGCCTGGGGGACCAAGAGCAACCAAGGGGACCAAGCACAGCCTGGGGGACCAAGCACAGCCTGGGGGACCAAGAGCAACCAAGGGGACCAAGCACAGCCTGGGGGACCAAGAGCAACCAGGGGGACCAAGCACAGCCTGGGGGACCAAGCACAGCCTGGGGGACCAAGAGCAACCGAGGGGACCAAGCACAGCCAGGGGGACCAAGCACAGCCTGGGGGACCAAGAGCAACCTGGGGGACCAAGAGCAACCAGGGGGACCAAGCACAGCCTTGGGGACCAAGCACAGCCTGGGGGACCAAGAGCAACCATGGGGACCAGGCACAGCCTGGGGGACCAAGCACAGTCTGGGGGACCAAGCACAGCCTGGGGGACCAAGCACAGCCTGGGGGACCAAGAGCAACCAGGGGGACCAAGAGCAACCAGGGGGACCAAGCACAGCCTGGGGGACCAAGCACAGCCAGGGGGACCAAGCACAGCCTGGGGGACCAAGCACTGCCTGGGGGACCAAGAGCAACCAAGGGGACCAAGCACAGCCTGGGCGACCAAGCAAAGCCTGGGGGACCAAGAGCAACCAGGGGGGCCAAGCACAGCCTGGGGGACCAAGCACAGCCTGGGGGACCAAGCACAGCCTGGGGGACCAAGAGCAACCAAGGGGACCAAGCACAGCCTGGGGGACCAAGAGCAACCAGGGGGACCAAGCACAGCCTGGGGGACCAAGCACAGCCTGGGGGACCAAGCACAGCCTGGGGGACCAAGAGCAACCGAGGGGACCAAGCACAGCCAGGGGGACCAAGCACAGCCTGGGGGACCAAGAGCAACCTGGGGGACCAAGAGCAACCAGGGGGACCAAGCACAGCCTTGGGGACCAAGCACAGCCTGGGGGACCAAGAGCAACCATGGGGACCAGGCACAGCCTGGGGGACCAAGCACAGTCTGGGGGACCAAGCACAGCCTGGGGGACCAAGCACAGCCTGGGGGACCAAGAGCAACCAGGGGGACCAAGCACAGCCTGGGGGACCAAGCACAGCCTTGGGGACCAAGCACAGCCTGGGGGACCAAGCACAGCCTGGGGGACCAAGCACAGCCTGGGGGACCAAGCACAGCCTAGGGGACCAAGAGCAACCAGGGGGACCAAGCACAGCCTTGGGGACCAAGCACAGCCTGGGGGACCAAGAGCAACCATGGGGACCAGGCACAGCCTGGGGGACCAAGCACAGCCAGGGGGACCAAGCACAGCCTGGGGACCAAGCACAGCCTGGGGGACCAAGAGCAACCAAGGGGACCAAGCACAGCCTCGGGGACCAAGAGCAACCAGGGGGACCAAGCACAGCCCGGGGGACCAAGCACAGCCTGGGGGACCAAGAGCATCCAGGGGGACCAAGCACAGCCTGGGGGACCAAGCACAGCCTGGGGACCAAGCACAGCCTGGGGGACCAAGCACAGCCTGGGGGACCAAGAGCAACCAAGGGGACCAAGCACAGCCTGGGGGACCAAGAGCAACCAAGGGGACCAAGCACAGCCTGGGGGACCAAGAGCAACCAAGGGGACCAAGCACAGCCTGGGCGACCAAGCAAAGCCTGGGGGACCAAGAGCAACCAGGGGGACCAAGCACAGCCTGGGGGACCAAGCACAGCCTGGGGGACCAAGCACAGCCTGGGGGACCAAGAGCAACCAAGGGGACCAAGCACAGACTGGGGGGACCAAGCACAGCCTGGGGGACCAGGAGCAACCAAGGGGACCAAGCACAGCCTGGGGGACCAAGCACAGCCTGGGGGACCATGAGCAACCAAGGGGACCAAGCATAGCCTGGGGGACCAAGAGCAACCAGGGGGACCAAGCACAGCCTGGGGGACCAAGCACAGCCTGGGGGACCAAGAGCAACCAAGGGGACCAAGCACAGCCAGGGGTACCAAGCACAGCCTGGGGGACCAAGAGCAACCAGGGGGACCAAGAGCAACCAGGGGGACCAAGCACAGCCTTGGCGACCAAGCACAGCCTGGAGGACCAAGAGCAACCAAGGGGACCAAGCACAGCCTGGGGGACCAAGAGCAACCAGGGGGACCAAGCACAGCCTGAGGGACCAAGCACAGCCTGGGGGACCAAGCAAAGCCTGGGGGACCAAGAGCAACCAGGGGGACCAAGCACAGCCTGGGGGACCAAGCACAGCCTGAGGGGCCAAGAGCAACCAAGGGGACCAAGCACAGCCTGGGGGACCAAGAGCAACCAGGGGGACCAAGTACAGCCTGGGGGACTAGGAGCAACCAAGGGGACCAAGCACAGCCTGGGGGACCAAGAGCAACCAGGGGGGCCAAGCACAGCCTGGGGGACCAAGCACAGCCTGGGGGACCAAGCACAGCCTGGGGGACCAAGAGCAACCAGGGGGACCAAGCACAGCCTGGGGGACCAAGCACAGCCTGGGGGACCAAGAGCATCCAGGGGGACCAAGCACAGCCTGGGGGACCAAGAGCAACCAGCGGGACCAAGCACAGCCTGGGGACCAAGAGCATCCAGGGGACCAAGCACAGCCTGGGGGACCAAGCACAGCCTGGGGGACCAAGCACAGCCTGGGGGACCAAGAGCAACCAAGGGGACCAAGCACAGCCTGGGGGACCAAGAGCAACCAGGGGGACCAAGCACAGCCTGGGGGACCAAGAGCAACCAAGGGGACCAAGCACAGCCTGGGGGACCAGGCACAGCCTGGGGGACCAAGCACAGCCTGGGGGACCAAGAGCAACCAAGGAGACTAAGCACAGCCTGGGGGACCAAGCACAGCCTGGGGGACCAAGCACAGCCTGGGGGACCAAGAGCAACCAAGGGGACCAAGCACAGCCTGGGGGACCAAGAGCAACCAAGGGGGACCAAGCACAGCCAGGGGGACCATGCACAGCCTGGGGGACCAAGAGCAACCAGGGGGACCAAGCACAGCCTGGGGGACCAAGCACAGCCTGGGGGACCAAGCACAGCCTGGGGGACCAATAGCAACCAGGGGGACCAAGCACAGCCTCGGGGACCAAGCACAGCCTGGGGGACCAAGAGCAATCAAGGGGACCAAGCACAGCCTGGGGGACCAAGAGCAACCAAGGGGACCAAGCACAGCCTGGGGGACCAAGAGCAACCAAGGGGATGAAGCACATCCTGGGGGACCAAGCACAGCCCGGGGTGACCAAGAGCAACCAGGGGGACCAAGCACAGCCTGGGGGACCAAGCACAGCCTGGGGGACCAAGAGCAACCAAGGGGACCAAGCACAGCCTGGGGGACCAAAAGCAACCAGGGGGACCAAGCACAGCCTGGGGGACCAAGCACAGCCTGGGGGACCAAGAGCATCCAGGGGGACCAAGCACAGCCTGGGGGACCAAGCACAGCCTGGGGGACCAAGAGCAACCAGGGGGACCAAGCACAGCCTGGGGGACCAAGCACAACCTGGGGGACCAAGAGCAACCAGGGGGACCAAGCACAGCCTGGGGGACCAAGAGCATCCAGGGGGACCAAGCACAGCCTGGGGGACCAAGCACAGCCTGGGGGACCAAGAGCATCCAGTGGGACCAAGCACAGCCTGGGGGACCAAGAGCAACCAGGGGGACCAAGCACAGCCTGGGGGACCAAGCACAACCTGGGGGACCAAGAGCATCCAGGGGACCAAGCACAGCCTGGGGGACCAAGAGCAACCAAGGGGACCAAGCACAGCCTGGGGGACCAAGCACAGCCTGGGTGACCAAGAGCAACCAGGGGGACCAAGCACAACCTGGGGGACCAAGCACAGCCTTGGGGACCAAGCACAGCCTGGGGGACCAAGCACAGCCTGGGGGACCAAGCACAGCCTAGGGGACCAAGAGCAACCAAGGGGACCAAGCACAGCCTGGGGGACCAAGAGCAACCAGGGGGACCAAGCACAGCCTGGGGGACCAAGAGCAACCAAGGGGACCAAGCACAGCCTGGGGGACCAAGAGCAACCAGGGGGACCAAGCACAGCCTGGGGGACCAAGCACAGCCTGGGGGACCAAGAGCAACCAAGGGGACCAAGCACAGCCTGGGGGACCAAGAGCAACCAGGGGGACCAAGCACAGCCTGGGGGACCAAGCACAGCCTGGGGGACCAAGCACAGCCTGGGGGACCAAGAGCATCCAGGGGGACCAAGCACAGCCTGGGGGACCAAGAGCAACCAGGGGGACCAAGCACAGCCTGGGGGACCAAGCACAGCCTGGGGGACCAAGCACAGTCTGGGGGACAAAGAGCAACCAGGGGGACCAAGCACAGCCTGGGGACCAAGCACAGCCTGGGGGACCAAGAGCAACCAAGGGGACCAAGCACAGCCTGGGGGACCAAGAGCAACCAGGGGGACCAAGCACAGCCTGGGGGACCAAGAGCAACCAGGGGGACCAAGCACAGCCTGGGGGACCAAGAGCAACCAAGGGGACCAAGCACAGCCTGGGGGACCAAGAGCAACCAGGGGGACCAAGCACTGCCTGGGGGACCAAGCACAGCCTGGGGGACCAAGAGCAACCTAGGGGACCAAGCAGAGCCTGGGGGACCAAGAGCAACCAGGGGGACCAAGCACAGCCTGGGGGACCAAGCACAGCCTGGGGGACCAAGAGAATCCAGGGGGACCAAGCACAGCCTGGGGGACCAAGCACAGCCTGGGGGACCAAGCACAGCCTGGGGGACCAAGAGCAACCAGGGGGACCAAGCACAGCCTGGGGGACCAAGCACAGCCTGGGGACCAAGAGCATCCAGGGGGACCAAGCACAGCCTGGGGGACCAAGAGCAACCAGGGGGACCAAGCACAGCCTGGGGGACCAAGAGCATCCAGGGGGACCAAGCACAGCCTGGGGGACCAAGAGCAACCAGGGGGACCAAGCACAGCCTGTAGACCAAGCACAGCCTGGGGGACCAAGAGCAACCAAGGGGACCAAGCACAGCCTGGGGGACCAAGAGCAACCAGGGGGACCAAGCACAGCCTGGGGGACCAAGCACAGCCTGGGGGACCAAGAGCAACCAAGGGGACCAAGCACAGCCTGGGGGACCAAGCACAGCCTGGTGGACCAAGCACAGCCTGGGGGACCAAGAGCAACCAAGGGGACCAAGCACAGCCTGGGGGACCAAGAGCAACCAGGGGACCAAGCACAGCCTGTAGACCAAGCACAGCCTGGGGGACCAAGAGCAACCAAGGGGACCAAGCACAGCCTGGGGGACCAAGAGCAACCAGGGGGACCAAGCACAGCCTGGGGGACCAAGCACAGCCTGGGGGACCAAGAGCAACCAGGGGGACCAAGCACAGCCTGGGGGACCAAGCACAACCTGGGGGACCAAGAGCAACCAGGGGGACCAAGCACAGCCTGGGGGACCAAGAGCATCCAGGGGGACCAAGCACAGCCTGGGGGACCAAGCACAGCCTGGTGGACCAAGAGCATCCAGTGGGACCAAGCACAGCCTGGGGGACCAAGAGCAACCAGGGGGACCAAGCACAGCCTGGGGGACCAAGCACAACCTGGGGGACCAAGAGCATCCAGGGGACCAAGCACAGCCTGGGGGACCAAGAGCAACCAAGGGGACCAAGCACAGCCTGGGGGACCAAGCACAGCCTGGGTGACCAAGAGCAACCAGGGGGACCAAGCACAACCTGGGGGACCAAGCACAGCCTTGGGGACCAAGCACAGCCTGGGGGACCAAGCACAGCCTGGGGGACCAAGCACAGCCTAGGGGACCAAGAGCAACCAAGGGGACCAAGCACAGCCTGGGGGACCAAGAGCAACCAGGGGGACCAAACACAGCCTGGGGGACCAAGAGCAACCAAGGGGACCAAGCACAGCCTGGGGGACCAAGAGCAACCAGGGGGACCAAGCACAGCCTGGGGGACCAAGCACAGCCTGGGGGACCAAGAGCAACCAAGGGGACCAAGCACAGCCTGGGGGACCAAGAGCAACCAGGGGGACCAAGCACAGCCTGGGGGACCAAGCACAGCCTGGGGGACCAAGCACAGCCTGGGGGACCAAGAGCATCCAGGGGGACCAAGCACAGCCTGGGGGACCAAGAGCAACCAGGGGGACCAAGCACAGCCTGGGGGACCAAGCACAGCCTGGGGGACCAAGCACAGTCTGGGGGACAAAGAGCAACCAGGGGGACCAAGCACAGCCTGGGGACCAAGCACAGCCTGGGGGACCAAGAGCAACCAAGTGGACCAAGCACAGCCTGGGGGACCAAGAGCAACCAGGGGGACCAAGCACAGCCTGGGGGACCAAGAGCAACCAGGGGGACCAAGCACAGCCTGGGGGACCAAGAGCAACCAAGGGGACCAAGCACAGCCTGGGGGACCAAGAGCAACCAGGGGGACCAAGCACTGCCTGGGGGACCAAGCACAGCCTGGGGGACCAAGAGCAACCTAGGGGACCAAGCAGAGCCTGGGGGACCAAGAGCAACCAGGGGGACCAAGCACAGCCTGGGGGACCAAGCACAGCCTGGGGGACCAAGAGAATCCAGGGGGACCAAGCACAGCCTGGGGGACCAAGCACAGCCTGGGGGACCAAGCACAGCCTGGGGGACCAAGAGCAACCAGGGGGACCAAGCACAGCCTGGGGGACCAAGCACAGCCTGGGGACCAAGAGCATCCAGGGGGACCAAGCACAGCCTGGGGGACCAAGAGCAACCAGGGGGACCAAGCACAGCCTGGGGGACCAAGAGCATCCAGGGGGACCAAGCACAGCCTGGGGGACCAAGAGCAACCAGGGGGACCAAGCACAGCCTGTAGACCAAGCACAGCCTGGGGGACCAAGAGCAACCAAGGGGACCAAGCACAGCCTGGGGGACCAAGAGCAACCAGGGGGACCAAGCACAGCCTGGGGGACCAAGCACAGCCTGGGGGACCAAGAGCAACCAAGGGGACCAAGCACAGCCTGGGGGACCAAGCACAGCCTGGTGGACCAAGCACAGCCAGGGGGACCAAGAGCAACCAAGGGGACCAAGCACAGCCTGGGGGACCAAGAGCAACCAGGGGACCAAGCACAGCCTGTAGACCAAGCACAGCCTGGGGGACCAAGAGCAACCAAGGGGACCAAGCACAGCCTGGGGGACCAAGAGCAACCAGGGGGACCAAGCACAGCCTGGGGGACCAAGCACAGCCTGGGGGACCAAGAGCAACCAGGGGGACCAAGCACAGCCTGGGGGACCAAGCACAGCCTGGTGGACCAAGCACAGCCTGGGGGACCAAGAGCAACCAGGGGGACCAAGCACAGCCTGGGGGACCAAGCACAGCCTGGGGGACCAAGCACAGCCTTGGGGACCAAGAGCAACCAGGGGGACCAAGCACAGCCTGGGGGACCAAGAGCAACCAGGGGGACCAAGCACAGCCTGGGGGACCAAGCACTGCCTGGGGGACCAAGAGCAACCAGGGGGGCCAAGCACAGCCTGGGGGACCAAGAGCAACCAGGGGGACCAAGCACAGCCTGGGGGACCAAGAGCAACCAGGGGGACCAAGCACAGCCTGGGGGACCAAGAGCAACCAAGGGGACCAAGCACAGCCTGGGGGACCAAGAGCAACCAAGGGGACCAAGCACAGCCTGGGGGACCAAGAGCAACCAGGGGGACCAAGCACAGCCTGGGGGACCAAGCACAGCCTGAGGGACCAAGAGCAACCAGGGGGACCAAGCACAGCCTGGGGGACCAAGCACAGCCTGGGGGACAAAGCACAGCCTGGGGGACCAAGAGCAACCAGGGGGACCAAGCACAGCCTGGGGGACCAAGCACAGCCTGGGGGACCAAGCACAGCCGGGGGGACCAAGAGCAACCAAGGGGACCAAGCACAGCCTGGGGGACCAAGCACAGCCTGGGGGACCAAGCACAGCCTGGGGGACCAAGAGCAACCAGGGGGACCAAGCACAGCCTGGGGGACCAAGCACAGCCTGGGGGACCAAGAGCAACCAAGGGGACCAAGCACAGCCTTGGGGACCAAGAGCAACCAGGGGGACCAAGCACAGCCTGGGGGACCAAGCACAGCCTGGGGGACCAAGAGCAACCAGGGGGACCAAGCACAGCCTGGGGGAACAAGCACAGCCTGGGGGACCAAGCACAGCCTGGGGGACCAAGAACAGCCTGGGGGACCAAGAGCAACCAGGGGGACCAAGCACTGCCAGGGGGACCAAGCACAGCCTGGGGGACCAAGCACAGCCTGGGGGAACAAGCACAGCCTGAGGGACCAAGCACAGCCTGGGGGACCAAGAGCAACCAGGGGGACCAAGCACAACCTGGGGGACCAAGCACAGCCAGGGGGACCAAGCACAGCCTGGGGGACCAAGCACAGCCTGGGGGACCAAGAGCAACCAGGGGGACCAATCACAGCCTGGGGGACCAAGAGCAATCAGGCGGACCAAGAGCAACCAGGGGGACCAAACACAGCCTGGGGGACCAAGCACAGCCTGGGGGACCAAGCACAGCCTGGGGGACCAAGAGCAACCAGGGGGACCAAGCACAGCCTGGGGGACCAAGCACAGCCTGGGGGACCAAGCACAGCCTGGGGGACCAAGAGCAACCAAGGGGACCAAGCACAGCCTCGGGGACCAAGAGCAACCAAGGGGACCAAGCACAGCCTGGGGGACCAAGAGTACCAGGGGGACCAAGCACAGCCTGGGGGACCAAGCACAGCCTGAGGGACCAAGAGCAACCAGGGTGACCAAGCACAGCCTGGGGGACCAAGCACAGCCTTGGGGACAAAGCACAGCCTGGGGGACCAAGAGCAACCAGGGGGACCAAGCACAGCCTGGGGGACCAAGCACAGCCTGGGGGACCAAGCACAGCCGGGGGGACCAAGATCAACCAAGGGGACCAAGCACAGCCTGGGGGACCAAGCACAGCCT
This sequence comes from Lissotriton vulgaris, assembly GCF_964263255.1. NCBI lineage: Eukaryota > Metazoa > Chordata > Amphibia > Caudata > Salamandridae > Lissotriton > Lissotriton vulgaris. Next base: position 1,025,352,885 of record NC_141698.1, read on the forward strand.
GGGGGACCAAGAGCAACCAGGGGGACCAAGCACAGCCTGGGGGACCAAGCACAGCCTGGGGGACCAAGAGCAACCAAGGGGACCAAGCACAGCCTTGGGGACCAATAGCAACCAGGGGGACCAACCACAGCCTGGGGGACCAAGCACAGCCAGGGGGACCAAGCACAGCCTGGGGGACCAAGCACAGCCTGGGGGACCAAGAGCAACCAAGGGGACCAAGCAAAGCCTGGGGGGACCAAGCACAGCCTGGGGGACCAAGCACAGCCTGGGGGACCAAGCACAGCCAGGGGGACCAAGCACAGCCTGGGGGACCAAGCACAGCCTGGGGGACCAAGCACAGCCTGGGGGACCAAGCACAGCTTGAGGGACCAAGCACAGCCTGGGGGACCAAGCACAGCCTGGGGGACCAAGCACAGCCTGGGGGACCAAGAGCAACCAAGGGGACCAAGCACAGCCTGGGGGACCAAGAGCAACCAGGGGGACCAAGCACAGCCTGGGGGACCAAGCACAGCCTGGGGGACCAAGCACAGCCTGGGGGACCAAGAGCAACCAAGGGGACCAAGCACAGCCTGGGGGACCAAGAGCAACCAGGGGGACCAAGCACAGCCTGGGGGACCAAGCACAGCCTGGGGGACCAAGCACAGCCTGGGGGACCAAGAGAAACCATGGGGACCAAGCACAGCCTGGGGGACCAAGCACAGCCAGAGGGACCAAGCACAGCCTGGGGGACCAAGCACAGCCTGGGGGACCAAGAGCAACCAGGGGGACCAAGCACAGCCTGGGGGACCAAGAGCAACCAGGGAGACCAAGCACAGCCTGGGGGACCAAGCACAGCCTGGGGGACCAAGCACAGCCTGGGGGACCAAGCACAGCCTGGGGGACCAAGAGCAACCAGGGGGACCAGGCACAGCCTGGGGGACCAAGAGCAACCAGGGGGACCAAGCACAGCCTGGGGGACCAAGCACAGCCTGGGGGACCAAACACAGCCTGGGGGCTCAAGAGCAACCAGGGGGACCAAGCACAGCCTGGGGTACCAAGAGCAACCAGGGGGACCAAGCAAAGCCTGGGGGACCAAGCACAGCCTGGGGGACCAAGCACAGCCTGGGGGACCAAGAGCAACCAGGGGGGCCAAGCACAGCCTGGGGGACCAAGCACAGCCTGGGGAACCAAGAGCAACCAAGGGGACCAAGCACAGCCTGGGGGACCAAGAGCAACCAGGGGGACCAAGCACAGCCTGGGGGATCAAGCACAGCCTGGGGGACCAAGAGCAACCAGGGGGACCAAGCACAGCCTATGGGACCAAGCACAGCCTGGGGGGCCAAGCACAGCCTGGGGGACCAAGCACAGCCTGGGGGACCAAGAGCAACCAGGGGGACCAAGCACAGCCTGGGGGACCAAGCACAGCCTGGGGGACCAAGCACAGCCTGGGGGACCAAGAGCAACCAAGGGGACCAAGCACAGCCTGGGGGACCAAGAGCAACCAAGGGGACCAAGCACAGCCTGGGGGACCAAGAGCAACCAGGGGGACCAAGCACAGCCTGGGGGACCAAGCACAGCCTGAGGGACCAAGAGCAACCAGGGGGACCAAGCACAGCCTGGGGGACCAAGCACAGCCTGGGGGACAAAGCACAGCCTGGGGGACCAAGAGCAACCAGGGGGACCAAGCACAGCCTGGGGGACCAAGCACAGCCTGGGGGACCAAGAGCAACCAGGGGGACCAAGCACAGCCTGTGGGACCTAGCACAGCCTGGGGGACCAAGAGCAACCAAGGGGACCAAGCACAGCCTTGGGGACCAAGAGCAACCAGGGGGACCAACCACAGCCTGGGGGACCAAGCACAGCCTGGGGGACCAAGCACAGCCTGGGGGACCAAGCACAGCCTGGGGGACCAAGAGCAACCAAGGGGACCAAGCAAAGCCTGGGGGACCAAGCACAGCCTGGGGGACCAAGCACAGCCTGGGGCACCAAGCACAGCCAGGGGGACCAAGCACAGCCTGGGGGACCAAGCACAGCCTGGGGGACCAAGCACAGCCTGGGGGACCAAGCACAGCTTGAGGGACCAAGCACAGCCTGGGGGACCAAGCACAGCCTGGGGGACCAAGAGCAACCAGGGGGACCAAGCACAGCCTGGGGGACCATACACCGCCTGGGGGACCAAGCACAGCCTGGGGGACCAAGTGCTACCAAGGGGACCAAGCACAGCCTGGGGGGCCAAGAGCAACCAGGGGGACCAAGCACAGCCTGGGGGACCAAGCACAGCCTGGGGGACCAAGCACAGCCTGGGGGACCAAGAGCAACCAGGGGGACCAAGCACAGCCTGGGGGACCAAGAGCAACCAGGGGTACCAAGCACAGCCTGGGGGACCAAGCACAGCCTGGGGGACCAAGAGCAACCAAGGGGACCAAGCACAGCCTGGGGGACCAAGAGCAACCAGGGGGACCAAGCACAGCCTGGGGGACCAAGAGCATCCAGGGGGACCAAGCACAGCCTTGGGGACCAAGCACAGCCTTGGGGACCAAGCACAGCCTGGGGACCAAGCACAGCCTGGGGGACCAAGCACAGCCTAGGGGACCAAGAGCAACCAGGGGGACCAAGCACAGCCTGGGGGACCAAGCACAGCCAGGGGGACCAAGCACAGCCTGGGGGACCAAGCACTGCCTGGGGGACCAAGAGCAACCAAGGGGACCAAGCACAGCCTGGGCGACCAAGCAAAGCCTGGGGGACCAAGAGCAACCAGGGGGGCCAAGCACAGCCCCGGGGACCAAGCACAGCCTGGGGGACCCAGCACAGCCTGGGGGACCAAGAGCAACCAAGGGGGACCAAGCACAGCCTGGGGGAACAAGCACAGCCTGGGGGACCAAGAGCAACCAAGGGGACCAAGCACAGCCTGGGGGACCAAGCACAGCCTGGGGGACCAAGAGCAACCAAGGGGACCAAGCACAGCCTGGGGGACCAAGAGCAACCAGGGGGACCAAGCACAGCCTGGGGGACCAAGCACAGCCTGGGGGACCAAGAGCAACCGAGGGGACCAAGCACAGCCAGGGGGACCAAGCACAGCCTGGGGGACCAAGAGCAACCTGGGGGACCAAGAGCAACCAGGGGGACCAAGCACAGCCTTGGGGACCAAGCACAGCCTGGGGGACCAAGAGCAACCATGGGGACCAGGCACAGCCTGGGGGACCAAGCACAGTCTGGGGGACCAAGCACAGCCTGGGGGACCAAGCACAGCCTGGGGGACCAAGAGCAACCAGGGGGACCAAGAGCAACCAGGGGGACCAAGCACAGCCTGGGGGACCAAGCACAGCCAGGGGGACCAAGCACAGCCTGGGGGACCAAGCACTGCCTGGGGGACCAAGAGCAACCAAGGGGACCAAGCACAGCCTGGGCGACCAAGCAAAGCCTGGGGGACCAAGAGCAACCAGGGGGGCCAAGCACAGCCTGGGGGACCAAGCACAGCCTGGGGGACCAAGCACAGCCTGGGGGACCAAGAGCAACCAAGGGGACCAAGCACAGCCTGGGGGACCAAGAGCAACCAGGGGGACCAAGCACAGCCTGGGGGACCAAGCACAGCCTGGGGGACCAAGCACAGCCTGGGGGACCAAGAGCAACCGAGGGGACCAAGCACAGCCAGGGGGACCAAGCACAGCCTGGGGGACCAAGAGCAACCTGGGGGACCAAGAGCAACCAGGGGGACCAAGCACAGCCTTGGGGACCAAGCACAGCCTGGGGGACCAAGAGCAACCATGGGGACCAGGCACAGCCTGGGGGACCAAGCACAGTCTGGGGGACCAAGCACAGCCTGGGGGACCAAGCACAGCCTGGGGGACCAAGCACAGCCTTGGGGACCAAGCACAGCCTGGGGGACCAAGCACAGCCTGGGGGACCAAGCACAGCCTGGGGGACCAAGCACAGCCTAGGGGACCAAGAGCAACCAGGGGGACCAAGCACAGCCTTGGGGACCAAGCACAGCCTGGGGGACCAAGAGCAACCATGGGGACCAGGCACAGCCTGGGGGACCAAGCACAGCCAGGGGGACCAAGCACAGCCTGGGGACCAAGCACAGCCTGGGGGACCAAGAGCAACCAAGGGGACCAAGCACAGCCTCGGGGACCAAGAGCAACCAGGGGGACCAAGCACAGCCCGGGGGACCAAGCACAGCCTGGGGGACCAAGAGCATCCAGGGGGACCAAGCACAGCCTGGGGGACCAAGCACAGCCTGGGGACCAAGCACAGCCTGGGGGACCAAGCACAGCCTGGGGGACCAAGAGCAACCAAGGGGACCAAGCACAGCCTGGGGGACCAAGAGCAACCAAGGGGACCAAGCACAGCCTGGGGGACCAAGAGCAACCAAGGGGACCAAGCACAGCCTGGGCGACCAAGCAAAGCCTGGGGGACCAAGAGCAACCAGGGGGACCAAGCACAGCCTGGGGGACCAAGCACAGCCTGGGGGACCAAGCACAGCCTGGGGGACCAAGAGCAACCAAGGGGACCAAGCACAGACTGGGGGGACCAAGCACAGCCTGGGGGACCAGGAGCAACCAAGGGGACCAAGCACAGCCTGGGGGACCAAGCACAGCCTGGGGGACCATGAGCAACCAAGGGGACCAAGCATAGCCTGGGGGACCAAGAGCAACCAGGGGGACCAAGCACAGCCTGGGGGACCAAGCACAGCCTGGGGGACCAAGAGCAACCAAGGGGACCAAGCACAGCCAGGGGTACCAAGCACAGCCTGGGGGACCAAGAGCAACCAGGGGGACCAAGAGCAACCAGGGGGGCCAAGCACAGCCTTGGCGACCAAGCACAGCCTGGAGGACCAAGAGCAATCAAGGGGACCAAGCACAGCCTGGGGGACCAAGAGCAACCAGGGGGACCAAGCACAGCCTGAGGGACCAAGCACAGCCTGGGGGACCAAGCAAAGCCTGGGGGACCAAGAGCAACCAGGGGGACCAAGCACAGCCTGGGGGACCAAGCACAGCCTGAGGGGCCAAGAGCAACCAAGGGGACCAAGCACAGCCTGGGGGACCAAGAGCAACCAGGGGGACCAAGTACAGCCTGGGGGACTAGGAGCAACCAAGGGGACCAAGCACAGCCTGGGGGACCAAGAGCAACCAGGGGGGCCAAGCACAGCCTGGGGGACCAAGCACAGCCTGGGGGACCAAGCACAGCCTGGGGGACCAAGAGCAACCAGGGGGACCAAGCACAGCCTGGGGGACCAAGCACAGCCTGGGGGACCAAGAGCATCCAGGGGGACCAAGCACAGCCTGGGGGACCAAGAGCAACCAGCGGGACCAAGCACAGCCTGGGGACCAAGAGCATCCAGGGGACCAAGCACAGCCTGGGGGACCAAGAACAACCAAGGGGACCAAGCACAGCCTGGGGGACCAAGCACAGCCTAGGGGACCAAGCACAGCCTGGGGGACCAAGAGCAACCAGGGGGACCAAGCACAGCCTGGGGGACCAAGCACAGCCTTGGGGACCAAGCACAGCCTGTTGCCAAGCACAGCCTGGGGGACCAAGCACAGCCTAGGGGACCAAGCACAGCCAGGGGGACCAAGCACAGCCTGGGGGACCAAGAGCAACCAAGGGGACCAAGCACAGCCTGGGGGACCAAGAGCAACCGGGGGGACCAAGCACAGCCTGGGGAACCAAGAGCAACCGGGGGGGACAAAGCACAGCCTGGGGGACCAAGCACAGCCTGGTGGACCAAGCACAGCCTGGGGGACCAAGAGCAACCAAGGGGACCAAGCACAGCCTGGGGGACCAAGAGCAACCAGGGGGACCAAGCACAGCCTGGGGGACCAAGAGCAACCAAGGGGACCAAGCACAGCCTGGGGGACCAGGCACAGCCTGGGGGACCAAGCACAGCCTGGGGGACCAAGAGCAACCAAGGAGACTAAGCACAGCCTGGGGGACCAAGCACAGCCTGGGGGACCAAGCACAGCCTGGGGGACCAAGAGCAACCAAGGGGACCAAGCACAGCCTGGGGGACCAAGAGCAACCAAGGGGGACCAAGCACAGCCAGGGGGACCATGCACAGCCTGGGGGACCAAGAGCAACCAGGGGGACCAAGCACAGCCTGGGGGACCAAGCACAGCCTGGGGGACCAAGCACAGCCTGGGGGACCAATAGCAACCAGGGGGACCAAGCACAGCCTGGGGGACCAAGCACAGCCTGGGGGACCAAGAGCAATCAAGGGGACCAAGCACAGCCTGGGGGACCAAGAGCAACCAAGGGGACCAAGCACAGCCTGGGGGACCAAGAGCAACCAAGGGGATGAAGCACATCCTGGGGGACCAAGCACAGCCCGGGGTGACCAAGAGCAACCAGGGGGACCAAGCACAGCCTGGGGGACCAAGCACAGCCTGGGGGACCAAGAGCAACCAAGGGGACCAAGCACAGCCTGGGGGACCAAAAGCAACCAGGGGGACCAAGCACAGCCTGGGGGACCAAGCACAGCCTGGGGGACCAAGCACAGCCTGGGGGACCAAGCACAGCCTGGGGGACCAAGCACAGCCTGGGGGACCAAGAGCAACCAGGGGGACCAAGCACAGCCTGGGGGACCAAGCACAACCTGGGGGACCAAGAGCAACCAGGGGGACCAAGCACAGCCTGGGGGACCAAGAGCATCCAGGGGGACCAAGCACAGCCTGGGGGACCAAGCACAGCCTGGGGGACCAAGAGCATCCAGTGGGACCAAGCACAGCCTGGGGGACCAAGAGCAACCAGGGGGACCAAGCACAGCCTGGGGGACCAAGCACAACCTGGGGGACCAAGAGCATCCAGGGGACCAAGCACAGCCTGGGGGACCAAGAGCAACCAAGGGGACCAAGCACAGCCTGGGGGACCAAGCACAGCCTGGGTGACCAAGAGCAACCAGGGGGACCAAGCACAACCTGGGGGACCAAGCACAGCCTTGGGGACCAAGCACAGCCTGGGGGACCAAGCACAGCCTGGGGGACCAAGCACAGCCTAGGGGACCAAGAGCAACCAAGGGGACCAAGCACAGCCTGGGGGACCAAGAGCAACCAGGGGGACCAAGCACAGCCTGGGGGACCAAGAGCAACCAAGGGGACCAAGCACAGCCTGGGGGACCAAGAGCAACCAGGGGGACCAAGCACAGCCTGGGGGACCAAGCACAGCCTGGGGGACCAAGAGCAACCAAGGGGACCAAGCACAGCCTGGGGGACCAAGAGCAACCAGGGGGACCAAGCACAGCCTGGGGGACCAAGCACAGCCTAGGGGACCAAGCACAGCCTGGGGGACCAAGAGCATCCAGGGGGACCAAGCACAGCCTGGGGGACCAAGAGCAACCAGGGGGACCAAGCACAGCCTGGGGGACCAAGCACAGCCTGGGGGACCAAGCACAGTCTGGGGGACAAAGAGCAACCAGGGGGACCAAGCACAGCCTGGGGACCAAGCACAGCCTGGGGGACCAAGAGCAACCAAGGGGACCAAGCACAGCCTGGGGGACCAAGAGCAACCAGGGGGACCAAGCACAGCCTGGGGGACCAAGAGCAACCAGGGGGACCAAGCACAGCCTGGGGGACCAAGAGCAACCAAGGGGACCAAGCACAGCCTGGGGGACCAAGAGCAACCAGGGGGACCAAGCACTGCCTGGGGGACCAAGCACAGCCTGGGGGACCAAGAGCAACCTAGGGGACCAAGCAGAGCCTGGGGGACCAAGAGCAACCAGGGGGACCAAGCACAGCCTGGGGGACCAAGCACAGCCTGGGGGACCAAGAGAATCCAGGGGGACCAAGCACAGCCTGGGGGACCAAGCACAGCCTGGGGGACCAAGCACAGCCTGGGGGACCAAGAGCAACCAGGGGGACCAAGCACAGCCTGGGGGACCAAGCACAGCCTGGGGACCAAGAGCATCCAGGGGGACCAAGCACAGCCTGGGGGACCAAGAGCAACCAGGGGGACCAAGCACAGCCTGGGGGACCAAGAGCATCCAGGGGGACCAAGCACAGCCTGGGGGACCAAGAGCAACCAGGGGGACCAAGCACAGCCTGTAGACCAAGCACAGCCTGGGGGACCAAGAGCAACCAAGGGGACCAAGCACAGCCTGGGGGACCAAGAGCAACCAGGGGGACCAAGCACAGCCTGGGGGACCAAGCACAGCCTGGGGGACCAAGAGCAACCAAGGGGACCAAGCACAGCCTGGGGGACCAAGCACAGCCTGGTGGACCAAGCACAGCCTGGGGGACCAAGAGCAACCAAGGGGACCAAGCACAGCCTGGGGGACCAAGAGCAACCAGGGGACCAAGCACAGCCTGTAGACCAAGCACAGCCTGGGGGACCAAGAGCAACCAAGGGGACCAAGCACAGCCTGGGGGACCAAGAGCAACCAGGGGGACCAAGCACAGCCTGGGGGACCAAGCACAGCCTGGGGGACCAAGAGCAACCAGGGGGACCAAGCACAGCCTGGGGGACCAAGCACAGCCTGGTGGACCAAGCACAGCCTGGGGGACCAAGAGCAACCAGGGGGACCAAGCACAGCCTGGGGGACCAAGCACAGCCTGGGGGACCAAGCACAGCCTTGGGGACCAAGAGCAACCAGGGGGACCAAGCACAGCCTGGGGGACCAAGAGCAACCAGGGGGACCAAGCACAGCCTGGGGGACCAAGCACTGCCTGGGGGACCAAGAGCAACCAGGGGGGCCAAGCACAGCCTGGGGGACCAAGAGCAACCAGGGGGACCAAGCACAGCCTGGGGGACCAAGAGCAACCAGGGGGACCAAGCACAGCCTGGGGGACCAAGAGCAACCAAGGGGACCAAGCACAGCCTGGGGGACCAAGAGCAACCAAGGGGACCAAGCACAGCCTGGGGGACCAAGAGCAACCAGGGGGACCAAGCACAGCCTGGGGGACCAAGCACAGCCTGAGGGACCAAGAGCAACCAGGGGGACCAAGCACAGCCTGGGGGACCAAGCACAGCCTGGGGGACAAAGCACAGCCTGGGGGACCAAGAGCAACCAGGGGGACCAAGCACAGCCTGGGGGACCAAGCACAGCCTGGGGGACCAAGCACAGCCGGGGGGACCAAGAGCAACCAAGGGGACCAAGCACAGCCTGGGGGACCAAGCACAGCCAGGGTGACCAAGCACAGCCTGGGGGACCAAGCACAGCCTTGGGGACAAAGCACAGCCTGGGGGACCAAGAGCAACCAGGGGGACCAAGCACAGCCTGGGGGACCAAGCACAGCCTGGGGGACCAAGCACAGCCGGGGGGACCAAGATCAACCAAGGGGACTTAAGACATGGCTGTTCATACAGGCACATGAGTAACCATCCCCTCGGAAGTCACGTCAGAACAGTTAACTCACAATTGCTCAAAAACAGCGCCATGAAACCTTGGTCTAAGTGCGCTTTATAAATTGGTTATAACATAACATAACATAACATAACATAACAAGGGGACCAAGCACAGCCTGGGGGACCAAGCACAGCCTGGGGGACCAAGAGCAACCAGGGGGACCAAGCACAGCCTGGGGGACCAAGCACAGCCTGGGGGACCAAGAGCAACCAAGGGGACCAAGCACAGCCTTGGGGACCAATAGCAACCAGGGGGACCAACCACAGCCTGGGGGACCAAGCACAGCCTGGGGGACCAAGCACAGCCTGGGGGACCAAGCACAGCCTGGGGGACCAAGAGCAACCAAGGGGACCAAGCAAAGCCTGGGGGGACCAAGCACAGCCTGGGGGACCAAGCACAGCCTGGGGGACCAAGCACAGCCAGGGGGACCAAGCACAGCCTGGGGGACCAAGCACAGCCTGGGGGACCAAGCACAGCTTGAGGGACCAAGCACAGCCTGGGGGACCAAGCACAGCCTGGGGGACCAAGCACAGCCTGGGGGACCAAGAGCAACCAAGGGGACCAAGCACAGCCTGGGGGACCAAGAGCAACCAGGGGGACCAAGCACAGCCTGGGGGACCAAGCACAGCCTGGGGGACCAAGCACAGCCTGGGGGACCAAGAGCAACCAAGGGGACCAAGCACAGCCTGGGGGACCAAGAGCAACCAGGGGGACCAAGCACAGCCTGGGGGACCAAGCACAGCCTGGGGGACCAAGCACAGCCTGGGGGACCAAGAGAAACCATGGGGACCAAGCACAGCCTGGGGGACCAAGCACAGCCAGAGGGACCAAGCACAGCCTGGGGGACCAAGCACAGCCTGGGGGACCAAGAGCAACCAGGGGGACCAAGCACAGCCTGGGGGACCAAGAGCAACCAGGGAGACCAAGCACAGCCTGGGGGACCAAGCACAGCCTGGGGGACCAAGCACAGCCTGGGGGACCAAGCACAGCCTGGGGGACCAAGAGCAACCAGGGGGACCAGGCACAGCCTGGGGGACCAAGAGCAACCAGGGGGACCAAGCACAGCCTGGGGGACCAAGCACAGCCTGGGGGACCAAACACAGCCTGGGGGCTCAAGAGCAACCAGGGGGACCAAGCACAGCCTGGGGTACCAAGAGCAACCAGGGGGACCAAGCAAAGCCTGGGGGACCAAGCACAGCCTGGGGGACCAAGCACAGCCTGGGGGACCAAGAGCAACCAGGGGGGCCAAGCACAGCCTGGGGGACCAAGCACAGCCTGGGGAACCAAGAGCAACCAAGGGGACCAAGCACAGCCTGGGGGACCAAGAGCAACCAGGGGGACCAAGCACAGCCTGGGGGATCAAGCACAGCCTGGGGGACCAAGAGCAACCAGGGGGACCAAGCACAGCCTATGGGACCAAGCACAGCCTGGGGGGCCAAGCACAGCCTGGGGGACCAAGCACAGCCTGGGGGACCAAGAGCAACCAGGGGGACCAAGCACAGCCTGGGGGACCAAGCACAGCCTGGGGGACCAAGCACAGCCTGGGGGACCAAGAGCAACCAAGGGGACCAAGCACAGCCTGGGGGACCAAGAGCAACCAAGGGGACCAAGCACAGCCTGGGGGACCAAGAGCAACCAGGGGGACCAAGCACAGCCTGGGGGACCAAGCACAGCCTGAGGGACCAAGAGCAACCAGGGGGACCAAGCACAGCCTGGGGGACCAAGCACAGCCTGGGGGACAAAGCACAGCCTGGGGGACCAAGAGCAACCAGGGGGACCAAGCACAGCCTGGGGGACCAAGCACAGCCTGGGGGACCAAGAGCAACCAGGGGGACCAAGCACAGCCTGGGGGACCTAGCACAGCCTGGGGGACCAAGAGCAACCAAGGGGACCAAGCACAGCCTTGGGGACCAAGAGCAACCAGGGGGACCAACCACAGCCTGGGGGACCAAGCACAGCCTGGGGGACCAAGCACAGCCTGGGGGACCAAGCACAGCCTGGGGGACCAAGAGCAACCAAGGGGACCAAGCAAAGCCTGGGGGACCAAGCACAGCCTGGGGGACCAAGCACAGCCTGGGGCACCAAGCACAGCCAGGGGGACCAAGCACAGCCTGGGGGACCAAGCACAGCCTGGGGGACCAAGCACAGCCTGGGGGACCAAGCACAGCTTGAGGGACCAAGCACAGCCTGGGGGACCAAGCACAGCCTGGGGGACCCAGAGCAACCAAGGGGACCAAGCACAGCCTGGGGGACCAAGAGCAACCAGGGGGACCAAGCACAGCCTGGGGGACCAAGCACAGCCTGGGGGACCAAGCACAGCCTGGGGGACCAAGCACAGCTTGAGGGACCAAGCACAGCCTGGGAGACCAAGAGCAACCAAGGGGACCAAGCACAGCCTGGGGGACCAAGAGCAACAAGGGGGGCCAAGCACAGCCTGGGGGAGCAAGCACAGCCTGGGGGACCAAGCACAGCCTGGGGGACCAAGATCAACCAGGGGGAGCAAGCACAGCCTGGGGGACCAAGCACAGCCTGGGGGACCAAGCACAGCCTGGGGGACCAAGAGCAACCAGGGGGACCAAGCACAGCCTGGGGGACCAAGAGCAAACAGGGGGACCAAGCACAGCCTGGGGGACCAAGCACAGCCTGGGGGACCAAGAGCAACCAGGGGGACCAAGCACAGCCTGGGGGACCAAGAGCAACCAGGGGGACCAAGCACAGCCTGGGGGACCAAGAGCAACCAGGGGGACCAAGCACAGCCTGGGGGACCAAGAGCAACCAGGGGGACCAAGCACAGCTTGGGGGACCAAGCACAGCCTGGGGGACCAAGCACAGCCTGGGGGACCAAGCACAGCCTGGGGGACCAAGCACAGCCTGGGGGACCAAGAGCAACCAGGGGGACCAAGCACAGCTGGGGGACCAAGCACAGCCTGGGGGACCAAGAGCAGCCAAGGGGACCAAGCACAGCCTGGGGGACCAAGAGCAACCAGGGGGACCAAGCACAGCCTGGGGACCAAGCACAGCCTGGGGGACCAAGCACAGCCTGGGGGACCAAGAGCAACCAAGGGGACCAAGCACAGCCTGGGGGACCAAGAGCAACCAGGGGGATCAAGCACAGCCTGGGGGACCAAGCACAGCATGGAGGACCAAGCACAGCCTGGGGGACCAATAGCAACCAGGGGGACCAAGCACAGCCTGGGGGACCAAGCACAGCCTGGGGGACCAAGCACAGCCTGGGGGATCAAGCACAGCCTGGGGGACCAAGCACAGCCTGGGGGACCAAGAGCAACCAGGGGGACCAAGCACAGCCTGGGGGACCAAGAGCAACCTGGGGGACCAAGCAAATCCTGGGGGACCAAGCACAGCCTGGGGGATCAAGCACAGCCTGGGGGACCAAGCACAGCCTGGGGGACCAGGAGCAACCAGGGGGACCAAGCACAGCCTGGGGGACCAAGAGCAACCAGGGGGACCAAGCACAGCCTGGGGGACCAAGCACAGCCTGGGGGACCAAGCACAGCCTGGGGGACCAAGAGCAACCAGGGGGACCAAGCACAGCCTGGGGGACCAAGAGCAACCAGGGGGACCAAGCACAGCCTGGGGGACCAAGCACAGCCTGGGAGACCAAGAGCAACCAGGGGGACCAAGCACAGCCTGGGGGACCAAGAGAAACCAGGGGGACCAAGCACAGCCTGGGGGACCAAGAGCAACCAGGGGGACCAAGCACAGCCTGGGGGACCAAGCACAGCCTGGGGGACCAAGAGCAACCAAGGGGACCAAGCACAGCCTGGGGGACCAAGAGCAACCAGGGGGACCAAGCACAGCCTGGGGGACCAAGCACCGCCTGGGGGACCAAGCACAGCCTGGGGGACCAAGTGCTACCAAGGGGACCAAGCACAGCCTGGGGGGCCAAGAGCAACCAGGGGGACCAAGCACAGCCTGGGGGACCAAGCACAGCCTGGGGGACCAAGAGCAACCAGGGGGACCAAGCACAGCCTGGGGGACCAAGAGCAACCAGGGGTACCAAGCACAGCCTGGGGGACCAAGCACAGCCTGGGGGACCAAGAGCAACCAAGGGGACCAAGCACAGCCTGGGGGACCAAGAGCAACCAGGGGGACCAAGCACAGCCTGGGGGACCAAGAGCATCCAGGGGGACCAAGCACAGCCTGGGGGACCAAGCACAGCCTTGGGGACCAAGCACAGCCTGGGGACCAAGCACAGCCTGGGGGACCAAGCACAGTCTAGGGGACCAAGAGCAACCAGGGGGACCAAGCACAGCCTGGGGGACCAAGCACAGCCAGGGGGACCAAGCACAGCCTGGGGGACCAAGCACTGCCTGGGGGACCAAGAGCAACCAAGGGGACCAAGCACAGCCTGGGCGACCAAGCAAAGCCTGGGGGACCAAGAGCAACCAGGGGGGCCAAGCACAGCCTCGGGGACCAAGCACAGCCTGGGGGACCAAGCACAGCCTGGGGGACCAAGAGCAACCAAGGGGGACCAAGCACAGCCTGGGGGAACAAGCACAGCCTGGGGGACCAAGAGCAACCAAGGGGACCAAGCACAGCCTGGGGGACCAAGCACAGCCTGGGGGACCTAGAGCAACCAAGGGGACCAAGCACAGCCTGGGGGACCAAGAGCAACCAGGGGGACTAAGCACAGCCTGGGGGACCAAGCACAGCCTGGGGGACCAAGAGCAACCGAGGGGACCAAGCACAGCCAGGGGGACCAAGCACAGCCTGGGGGACCAAGAGCAACCTGGGGGACCAAGAGCAACCAGGGGGACCAAGCACAGCCTTGGGGACCAAGCACAGCCTGGGGGACCAAGAGCAACCATGGGGACCAGGCACAGCCTGGGGGACCAAGCACAGTCTGGGGGACCAAGCACAGCCTGGGGGACCAAGCACAGCCTGGGGGACCAAGAGCAACCAGGGGGACCAAGAGCAACCAGGGGGACCAAGCACAGCCTGGGGGACCAAGCACAGCCAGGGGGACCAAGCACAGCCTGGGGGACCAAGCACTGCCTGGGGGACCAAGAGCAACCAAGGGGACCAAGCACAGCCTGGGCGACCAAGCAAAGCCTGGGGGACCAAGAGCAACCAGGGGGGCCAAGCACAGCCTCGGGGACCAAGCACAGCCTGGGGGACCAAGCACAGCCTGGGGGACCAAGAGCAACCAAGGGGGACCAAGCACAGCCTGGGGGAACAAGCACAGCCTGGGGGACCAAGAGCAACCAAGGGGACCAAGCACAGCCTGGGGGACCAAGCACAGCCTGGGGGACCAAGAGCAACCAAGGGGACCAAGCACAGCCTGGGGGACCAAGAGCAACCAGGGGGACCAAGCACAGCCTGGGGGACCAAGCACAGCCTGGGGGACCAAGCACAGCCTGGGGGACCAAGAGCAACCGAGGGGACCAAGCACAGCCAGGGGGACCAAGCACAGCCTGGGGGACCAAGAGCAACCTGGGGGACCAAGAGCAACCAGGGGGACCAAGCACAGCCTTGGGGACCAAGCACAGCCTGGGGGACCAAGAGCAACCATGGGGACCAGGCACAGCCTGGGGGACCAAGCACAGTCTGGGGGACCAAGCACAGCCTGGGGGACCAAGCACAGCCTGGGGGACCAAGAGCAACCAGGGGGACCAAGCACAGCCTGGGGGACCAAGCACAGCCTTGGGGACCAAGCACAGCCTGGGGGACCAAGCACAGCCTGGGGGACCAAGCACAGCCTAGGGGACCAAGAGCAACCAGGGGGACCAAGCACAGCCTTGGGGACCAAGCACAGCCTGGGGGACCAAGAGCAACCATGGGGACCAGGCACAGCCTGGGGGACCAAGCACAGCCAGGGGGACCAAGCACAGCCTGGGGACCAAGCACAGCCTGGGGGACCAAGAGCAACCAAGGGGACCAAGCACAGCCTCGGGGACCAAGAGCAACCAGGGGGACCAAGCACAGCCCGGGGGACCAAGCACAGCCTGGGGGACCAAGAGCATCCAGGGGGACCAAGCACAGCCTGGGGGACCAAGCACAGCCTGGGGACCAAGCACAGCCTGGGGGACCAAGCACAGCCTGGGGGACCAAGAGCAACCAAGGGGACCAAGCACAGCCTGGGGGACCAAGAGCAACCAAGGGGACCAAGCAGCCTGGGGGACCAAGAGCAACCAAGGGGACCAAGCACAGCCTGGGCGACCAAGCAAAGCCTGGGGGACCAAGAGCAACCAGGGGGACCAAGCACAGCCTGGGGGACCAAGCACAGCCTGGGGGACCAAGCACAGCCTGGGGGACCAAGAGCAACCAAGGGGACCAAGCACAGACTGGGGGGACCAAGCACAGCCTGGGGGACCAAGAGCAACCAAGGGGACCAAGCACAGCCTGGGGGACCAAGCACAGCCTGGGGGACCATGAGCAACCAAGGGGACCAAGCATAGCCTGGGGGACCAAGAGCAACCAGGGGGACCAAGCACAGGCTGGGGGACCAAGCACAGCCTGGGGGACCAAGAGCAACCAAGGGGACCAAGCACAGCCAGGGGTACCAAGCACAGCCTGGGGGACCAAGAGCAACCAGGGGGACCAAGAGCAACCAGGGGGACCAAGCACAGCCTTGGCGACCAAGCACAGCCTGGAGGACCAAGAGCAACCAAGGGGACCAAGCACAGCCTGGGGGACCAAGAGCAACCAGGGGGACCAAGCACAGCCTGAGGGACCAAGCACAGCCTGGGGGACCAAGCAAAGCCTGGGGGACCAAGAGCAACCAGGGGGACCAAGTACAGCCTGGGGGACCAAGAGCAACCAAGGGGACCAAGCACAGCCTGGGGGACCAAGAGCAACCAGGGGGGCCAAGCACAGCCTGGGGGACCAAGCACAGCCTGGGGGACCAAGAGCAACCAGGGGGACCAAGCACAGCCTGGGGGACCAAGCACAGCCTGGGGGACCAAGAGCATCCAGGGGGACCAAGCACAGCCTGGGGGACCAAGAGCAACCAGCGGGACCAAGCACAGCCTGGGGGACCAAGAGCATCCAGGGGACCAAGCACAGCCTGGGGGACCAAGAACAACCAAGGGGACCAAGCACAGCCTGGGGGACCAAGCACAGCCTAGGGGACCAAGCACAGCCTGGGGGACCAAGAGCAACCAGGGGGACCAAGCACAGCCTGGGGGACCAAGCACAGCCTTGGGGACCAAGCACAGCCTGTTGCCAAGCACAGCCTGGGGGACCAAGCACAGCCTAGGGGACCAAGCACAGCCAGGGGGACCAAGCACAGCCTGGGGGACCAAGAGCAACCAAGGGGACCAAGCACAGCCTGGGGGACCAAGAGCAACCGGGGGGGCCAAGCACAGCCTGGGGAACCAAGAGCAACCGGGTGGGACAAAGCACAGCCTGGGGGACCAAGCACAGCCTGGTGGACCAAGCACAGCCTGGGGGACCAAGAGCAACCAAGGGGACCAAGCACAGCCTGGGGGACCAAGAGCAACCAGGGGGACCAAGCACAGCCTGGGGGACCAAGAGCAACCAAGGGGACCAAGCACAGCCTGGGGGACCAGGCACAGCCTGGGGGACCAAGCACAGCCTGGGGGACCAAGAGCAACCAAGGAGACCAAGCACAGCCTGGGGGACCAAGCACAGCCTGGGGGACCAAGCACAGCCTGGGGGACCAAGAGCAACCAAGGGGACCAAGCACAGCCTGGGGGACCAAGAGCAACCAAGGGGGACCAAGCACAGCCAGGGGGACCATGCACAGCCTGGGGGACCAAGAGCAACCAGGGGGACCAAGCACAGCCTGGGGGACCAAGCACAGCCTGGGGGACCAAGCACAGCCTGGGGGACCAATAGCAACCCGGGGGACCAAGCACAGCCTGGGGGACCAAGCACAGCCTGGGGGACCAAGAGCAATCAAGGGGACCAAGCACAGCCTGGGGGACCAAGAGCAACCAAGGGGACCAAGCACAGCCTGGGGGACCAAGAGCAACCAAGGGGATGAAGCACATCCTGGGGGACCAAGCACAGCCTGGGGTGACCAAGAGCAACCAGGGGGACCAAGCACAGCCTGGGGGACCAAGCACAGCCTGGGGGACCAAGAGCAACCAAGGGGACCAAGCACAGCCTGGGGGACCAAGAGCAACCAGGGGGACCAAGCACAGCCTGGGGGACCAAGCACAGCCTGGGGGACCAAGAGCATCCAGGGGGACCAAGCACAGCCTGGGGGACCAAGCACAGCCTGGGGGACCAAGAGCAACCAGGGGGACCAAGCACAGCCTGGGGGACCAAGCACAACCTGGGGGACCAAGAGCAACCAGGGGGACCAAGCACAGCCTGGGGGACCAAGAGCATCCAGGGGGACCAAGCACAGCCTGGGGGACCAAGCACAGCCTGGGGGACCAGGAGCATCCAGTGGGACCAAGCACAGCCTGGGGGACCAAGAGCAACCAGGGGGACCAAGCACAGCCTGGGGGACCAAGCACAACCTGGGGGACCAAGAGCATCCAGGGGACCAAGCACAGCCTGGGGGACCAAGAGCAACCAAGGGGACCAAGCACAGCCTGGGGGACCAAGCACAGCCTGGGGGACCAAGAGCAACCAGGGGGACCAAGCACAACCTGGGGGACCAAGCACAGCCTGGGGGACCAAGCACAGCCTGGGGGACCAAGCACAGCCTAGGGGACCAAGAGCAACCAAGGGGACCAAGCACAGCCTGGGGGACCAAGAGCAACCAGGGGGACCAAGCACAGCCTGGGGGACCAAGAGCAACCAAGGGGACCAAGCACAGCCTGGGGGACCAAGAGCAACCAGGGGGACCAAGCACAGCCTGGGGGACCAAGCACAGCCTGGGGGACCAAGAGCAACCAAGGGGACCAAGCACAGCCTGGGGGACCAAGAGCAACCAGGGGGACCAAGCACAGCCTGGGGGACCAAGCACAGCCTGGGGGACCAAGCACAGCCTGGGGGACCAAGAGCATCCAGGGGGACCAAGCACAGCCTGGGGGACCAAGAGCAACCAGGGGGACCAAGCACAGCCTGGGGGACCAAGCACAGCCTGGGGGACCAAGCACAGTCTGGGGGACCAAGAGCAACCAGGGGGACCAAGCACAGCCTGGGGACCAAGCACAGCCTGGGGGACCAAGAGCAACCAAGGGGACCAAGCACAGCCTGGGGGACCAAGAGCAACCAGGGGGACCAAGCACAGCCTGGGGGACCAAGAGCAACCAGGGGGACCAAGCACAGCCTGGGGGACCAAGAGCAACCAAGGGGACCAAGCACAGCCTGGGGGACCAAGAGCAACCAGGGGGACCAAGCACAGCCTGGGGGACCAAGCACAGCCTGGGGGACCAAGAGCAACCTAGGGGACCAAGCACAGCCTGGGGGACCAAGAGCAACCAGGGGGACCAAGCACAGCCTGGGGGACCAAGCACAGCCTGGGGGACCAAGCACAGCCTGGGGGACCAAGAGAATCCAGGGGGACCAAGCACAGCCTGGGGGACCAAGCACAGCCTGGGGGACCAAGCACAGCCTGGGGGACCAAGAGCAACCAGGGGGACCAAGCACAGCCTGGGGGACCAAGCACAGCCTGGGGACCAAGAGCATCCAGGGGGACCAAGCACAGCCTGGGGGACCAAGAGCAACCAGGGGGACCAAGCACAGCCTGGGGGACCAAGAGCATCCAGGGGGACCAAGCACAGCCTGGGGGACCAAGAGCAACCAGGGGGACCAAGCACAGCCTGTAGACCAAGCACAGCCTGGGGGACCAAGAGCAACCAAGGGGACCAAGCACAGCCTGGGGGACCAAGAGCAACCAGGGGGACCAAGCACAGCCTGGGGGACCAAGCACAGCCTGGGGGACCAAGAGCAACCAAGGGGACCAAGCACAGCCTGGGGGACCAAGCACAGCCTGGTGGACCAAGCACAGCCTGGGGGACCAAGAGCAACCAAGGGGACCAAGCACAGCCTGGGGGACCAAGAGCAACCAGGGGACCAAGCACAGCTTGGGGGACCAGGAGCAACCAAGGGGACCAAGCACAGCCTGGGGGACCAAGCACAGCCTGGGGGACCAAGAGCAAACAAGGAGACCAAGCACAGCCTGGGGGACCAAGCACAGCCTGGGGGACCAAGCACAGCCTGGGGGACCAAGAGCAACCAAGGGGACCAAGCACAGCCTGGGGGACCAAGAGCAACCAGGGGGACCAAGCACAGCCTGGGGGACCAAGCACAGCCTGGGGGACCAAGAGCATCCAGGGGGACCAAGCACAGCCTGGGGGACCAAGCACAGCCTGGGGGACCAAGAGCAACCAGGGGGTCCAAGCACAGCCTGGGGGACCAAGCACAGCCTGGTGGACCAAGCACAGCCTGGGGGACCAAGAGCAACCAGGGGGACCAAGCACAGCCTGGGGACCAAGCACAGCCTGGGGGACCAAGAGCAACCAAGGGGACCAAGCACAGCCTGGGGGACCAAGAGCAACCAGGGGGACCAAGCACAGCCTGGGGGACCAAGAGCAACCAGGGGGACCAAGCACAGCCTGGGGGCCCAGGAGCAACCAAGGGGACCAAGCACAGCCTGGGGGACCAAGAGCAACCAGGGGGACCAAGCACAGCCTGGGGGACCAAGCACAGCCTGGGGGACCAAGAGCAACCAAGGGGACCAAGCACAGCCTGGGGGACCAAGAGCATCCAGGGGGACCAAGCACAGCCTGGGGGACCAAGCACAGCCTGGGGGACCAAGAGTATCCAGGGGGACCAAGCACAGCCTGGGGGACCAAGAGCAACCAGGGGGACCAAGCACAGCCTGGGGGACCAAGAGCATCCAGGGGACCAAGCACAGCCTGGGGGACCAAGAGCAACCAAGGGGACCAAGCACAGCCTGGGGGACCAAGCACAGCCTGGGGGACCAAGAGCAACCAGGGGGACCAAGCACAGCCTGGGGGACCAAGCACAGCCTTGGGGACCAAGCACAGCCTGGGGGACCAAGCACAGCCTGGGGGACCAAGCACAGCCTAGGGGACCAAGCACAGCCAGGGGGACCAAGCACAGCCTGGGGGACCAAGCACAGCCTGGGGGACCAAGAGCAACCAAGGGGACCAAGCACAGCCTGGGGGACCAAGAGCAACCGGGGGGACCAAGCACAGCCTGGGGGACCAAGAGCAACCGGGGGGACCAAGCACAGCCTGGTGGACCAAGCACAGCCTGGGGGACCAAGAGCAACCAAGGGGACCAAGCACAGCCTGGGGGACCAAGAGCAACCAGGGGGACCAAGCAGAGCCTGGGGGACCAAGCACAGCCTGGGGGACCAAGCACAGCCTGGGGGACCAAGAGCAACCAATGAGACCAAGCACAGCCTGGGGGACCAAGCACAGCCTGGGGGACCAAGCACAGCCTGGGGGACCAAGCACAGCCTGGGGGACCAAGAGCAACCAAGGGGACCAAGCACAGCCTGGGGGACCAAGAGCAACCAAGGGGGACCAAGCACAGCCAGGGGGACCAAGCACAGCCTGGGGGACCAAGCACAGCCTGGGGGACCAAGAGCAACCAGGGGGACCAAGCACAGCCTGGGGGACCAAGCACAGCCTGGGGGACCAAGCACAGCCTGGGGGACCAAGAGCAACCAAGGGGACCAAGCACAGCCTGGGGGACCAAGAGCAACCAAGGGGACCAAGCACAGCCTGGGGGACCAAGAGCAACCAAGGGGACCAAGCACAGCCTGGGGGACCAAGCACAGCCCGGGGTGACCAAGAGCAACCAGGGGGACCAAGCACAGCCTGGGGGACCAAGCACAGCCTGGGGGACCAAGAGCAACCAGGGGGACCAAGCACAGCCTGGGGGACCAAGCACAGCCAGGGGGACCAAGAGCATCCAAGGGGACCAAGCACAGCCTGGGGGACCAAGAGCAACCAGGGGGACCAAGCACAGCCTGGGGGACCAAGCACAGCCTGGGGGACCAAGAGCATCCAGGGGGACCAAGCACAGCCTGGGGGACCAAGCACAGCCTGGGGGACCAAGAGCAACCAGGGGGACCAAGCACAGCCTGGGGGACCAAGCACAGCCTCGGGGACCAAGCACAGCCTGGGGGACCAAGAGCAACCAGGGGGACTGTTAGACCTGGCACCTTGGCGTGAGTCTCCCTTCCACTTTTTGCTGATGTGCCTCCGATGTTTTGCTGGTTTTCCGATACTCAGGGCACTGCGCCACGGCTGATCCGTGCCGCAGTGCAAGTGCTCCCTACTGTAAACTGTACATACGATTGGTACCCATGATTGGTGCATTGGATTTACTGTTAGTCCCTAGTAAAGCGCACAAGAGAGTGCCGGGGCTTGTAGATGCCAATACTGCTGGTGGGCCTGCAGCGCTGGTTGCGCCACCCACCGAAGCAGCCGTAAAGATGTGTCTGGGAACTGCGACCGCAGAACCCGCGTGCGGTCTCGTACTGTCACGTTAGCTGGGCAAGTGTCCCCACTTGCCAGCACCGACCCTTCCCTTGGCTACATATCAGTCACCCCTATGGTAGGCCTGCGGGCAGGGTGCGCTGTAGGTGCAAGGTAGGACAAGCCCTGATGTGCGTGGCATGTCCTAGTAGTGACTTACAACGAAGACCGTATTTCACTATTGAAGGCTACCTGCTCCATTAGGCCAGACTGAGCTGCGAGGATTATTATACCCTATAATCCCCGCAGGCTCAAGGAGCATGGTAGCGAGTCATGTTTAGTATGCCTGAACTCGGGATAATGAGATATTTCTTGTAGTCAAGTTTATTTCAGTATCCTGGGTTTGGAAATGCTACTTTTAGAAAGTTAGCATTTGCTTGCTTAACCATTTCAGCCGCCTCTGCTGGTATGTGTATCTGACTGTCTGGGATGTGTGAGTGACAGGGCTGGAGGGATGACAGGTGGTGAATGCGCAGATTACACCTTAGTGGGAGGTAGGAGTGCCTCTTGACTCGAACTGTCACTGTGCTCGGCCACCACAATGCTGGCTCCACCCTCCTGGGGAGCGGCGGATGACTCTGCCGGCACCTGGCCCAGGAAGGGCGAAGCCCCCATCAACAAGGTACTCTGGCCACCCCTGTCCGGACAATGCTGGCTCCACCTCCTGTGGGGTGTCTGATGCGCCTGCCCCTCACACTGAAAGCAGAAGCCGGAGTACACCCGCGGGGGTACTCCAGAACTGAGAGTGACTATGCAAAGGCCCCCCTGGCCTGCGAGAACAAAAGAATTGGCCTATAAAAGACGGAGCCCTGCTCCTTGAAATTTAGATCCGGTTTGGGCCACAGAAGGGCTCTGCCCTACGAGAAGGACCGTGAGAGACAAGGAAGGGTGCTGACTCTTGCCTGTGTCTGGTGCCTTGCTGCTGAAGGAGAGGACGACAAAAAGACTACGAAAAGACTTTTGCTCTACTTGTGCCAAACTCTGCTAATG
Organism: Lissotriton vulgaris; assembly: GCF_964263255.1. Lineage (NCBI taxonomy): Eukaryota > Metazoa > Chordata > Amphibia > Caudata > Salamandridae > Lissotriton > Lissotriton vulgaris. The sequence continues at coordinate 1,025,375,589 of NC_141698.1, forward strand.
AGATCTCCAAGGGCTTGAAACTGAACTTGCCCCCTGACCAGCGTCCCAGGACCAGTGGACGCTACCCCCCCCCTTGGAAGAAAGCGACTGCGGGTGCTGACCATCGCCGCAGCATCGACAGAGGAATCTCCTCTAAAGCATCAACAACCTCCCGACCACCGTGACCGGGGCCCAAAGCAACAGCGGAAGCAAAGTAAGGACCAGCCGCCGCTGGCCCGAACACCGTGACCGCAACTGCACCGGGAGCCCGAGAGCAAAGCAAGGAAGGACCCGTCCGGTCCGAGCTCACGAGGTGACTGCATAGCGAGCAGCCACTCACCTGCAAAGACGGACAGTTGCTCTACGAGAGTCCGCAGAGTCGGTAGTCTGCCCGACAGCCCAGCTGTGAGCCCACAGCTGCACCGACATTTGGCTGGGTACGTCCTGCACTTGGGGACCGTACTGCCACTTGTCACCGCCGCACCGCCGCCGCCTCCAGGGTCGGAGCGAACGACGAGGAAAGGACCCTGCCGCCACAGAACACCGCTGCCCCGGACGACCAGTGACCTGCTCGGCCGAAGAGCCGCAACGATCAGCGACCCCGGGAAGGCAAAGCGACGTGGGACAGATCCCTTGGAAGCCGCCGGCTCCACAAGAACTTTTGAGTAACACCGGCCTACGGGCCCCAAGAGAACTGCATAAGAACTGTGGTAACCCGAATTGAGTAACCTGCAACCATCTTCATAAAGTTATTGACTGTATCCATAAGCCTGCTTAAAATCTATATAAAGATATATATTTTTACGAGAATACAGTCTGGTCTCGTTGTGTGGTGGGTTGGTTGTAAAGGTGTACTGTCGCAAGTGTTTAACCCTATGTGCCCCAAAGATTAGCCTACGACTGCTTAAGCCATACTACCTAGAGGGTAAGCAGAGGTTGTCTGGAAGGTAACCCTCAGCCCTGACGAGGAAGAGAGAGTCCCTGCTTGTCGCTAGTGTTACACTGCGCCAACTAGAGCCTCCCCCTTCCTACATTGGACGCAGCGGTGAGGATTTCGAATTTACCCTTGCGATAGTTATACCTGAGCTCCTGACCGCTACACAAGGATTACGGTCCAGTTACTTAGCCACAGACTTTGATTTTTTGAATTTTGCCGAAAGAAGATTCCGAGTGCAGAAACCATGCCGGGCACAAAGAGCCTGGATGGAGCGGAGTCCACGACCTCCGAGGTGTTGGAGGTGGAGTGGGACCCCACCAAAGTGGATAAATATTCCAGGGACGAACTGAAGTTCTTTTGCAAGAAACTCAAGGTCCCGCACGCTGGCTGCAAAAACAAGACCCAGCTCTCCAAGGCCCTGAAAGCCTGGATCGAGTCCCGGAAAACCCCGGAGGAGCAAGATGTCCTCGCCGAGCAGAATGCAACGGAGGAGCAGAATGCACTGGGGGATCTGATCGATCTCGAGAGGCAAGACAGCGAGCACAGCTTTGGTAAAGGCCTGTCGCCAGAGGAGCTGGCGGACAGGAAGCAAACCCGGAATCACGAGAGAAAGTTGGCAGAAATGAAAATCCAGCTGGAGCATGAAACCAAAAGAATGGCGCTGGAAGAGCGAAAGCACCAGATGGATTACGAAATAAAGATGAGGGAGATAAGTCTCAAGGAGAGAGACTTGGATCGGCCTCCCTCTGGTGGCAGCACATCACCAGTGCAGGTAGAGTCAAGAGTGCACATCCCGAAGGACGTAGTTAAGGAGTTCTTTAAGGGGGGTGACATAGGACAGTGGTTTAGGGCATACGAGGTAGCCATGTCCTCCCACCGGGTCCCTGACAAGGATTGGGGAGCGGGGTTGTGGGGAAGGTTCCTTAGCGAAGGGAGAGATACCTTGCTAGATTTGCCCGTTGAGAATCAGAGATCCTATGCCCACATGAAAGAAGCTTTATTAAACAGGTACGGGCTTACCCCTGAAATGTATAGACAGAAGTTTAGGGGATGTACTAAGCGGCCTGGGAATACGTATGTGGAGTATGTGACTTACTTTTGCAGAGCACTGGATGGTTGGGTGAAAGGTAACAAAGTGAATGATTTTCAAGGTCTCTTTGATTTAATTGCATGGGAGCACTTGTCTGATCACTGTTTTCCTGAGTTACGCCAACACCTGATCGATAGCAAGCTGTCCAACCCGAGGAAGCTTGCTGAGGAGGCGGACCGCTGGCTCAGCACCAGGGTCCACAAGGGTCCCGTGGGAGATTCCGCCAAGAGTGGGCAGGGTCCCCAGCAGAAGAGTGGGGGGGACAAGGGGGGAAAACAGAAAGGGTTCCAAAAAGGCCCCCAAAGTAGTTCCCAAGGGAATCCGCAGCAGGGTTCTCAGCCTCCCCCACCCCCGAAGCAGAATGGAGCCCCGACAGGTAAACCTGTTCCAAAGGGGCCCTTCAATTGTTTCAAATGTGGCGAGCCTGGGCACATATCCAGTGACCCCAAGTGTCGCCTATTTGGAAAACCCGCACCCACTGGTGCTCCGCCCCGACAAGTGACTAGCATTCACCTGGGAGAAGAAATGATGGTCCCGGGGGGTGGAGATCCCGTTCACATGACCCTGGTCTCGCTAGGAGACAGCGAGATGATCCCTACGAACTACCTGCCCTCTAACACTAAGAAATATGGGCAGGTGGTGATCATCAATGGTAAAGAAGCTGAGGCTCTTAGAGATACAGGAGCCAGTGTGACTGCAGTGAGGCAGCACCTGGTGTCTCAAGAGCAGGTTGTACCCCATGCCTACTGTAGGGTTATCAACGCTGATAATTCTGAGAGTCAGTGTCCGATGGCTCAAGTTCCCTTCGAGTGGGGGGGGGGGGTCTCTGGTACTCTGCAGGTCTGTGTGAGAAAAACCATGCCTGTTGACTGTTTGCTAGGGAACGACTTGGAGCACTCCCCTTGGGAAAAGGTGGAGAAAGCGACTCACCTGCGGATGGTGGGTCTGCCTGACTGGGCGTGCGTGACCACCCGGTCAATGGCAGCCAGTAAGGGTGATCGAGAGGTCCTGGGGCCTGATGGAGAGGCCCAGGAACCGGCTTTAGGGAGAAGGCGCAGGGGGCGCGGGAAACCGGCCCCTGAAGTTCCTACGGTCCAGGAGGAGGCAGACCTTGAGGGGGATGCCCTGGAGCCTACAGGGGAACAGATCGCCGAACTGGGGGACCTGCCTGAGCTGACCCATTGGCAGCAAGAAGGAGGACCCTCCAGGGAGGAATTCTGCAGGGAGCAGAAAGAATGCCCTTCTCTCGTGGGTATGCGGCAGCAGGCTGCAGACCAGGCCAATGGTGTTCAGGCCAAAACACATTACGTGTACTGGGAGAACGACCTCCTGTATTCGGAGCCTAAGGCTGCTGAACCTGGGTCAGCCCGTGTTCTGGTGGTACCCCAGAAGTTCAGAGCCTTCCTACTGGGTCTGGCTCACGATGTGCCTTTAGCAGGACATTTAGGGATGGACAAGACCTATGACAGGCTTGTCACCCACTTCTACTGGCCCCAAATGCATAAAAGCTCAGACGCTTATTGCAGAACCTGTCCGACTTGCCAGGCAAGTGGGAAGACGGGAGGGAAGAACAAGGCTCCCCTCCAACCCTTCCCTGTGGTCGGTACGCCATTCCAGCAAGTGGGTATTGACATCGTTGGGCCTCTGGACCCCAAGACAGCCATGGGCAACAGGTTCATCCTGGTCTTGGTGGACCATGCCACCCGGTACCCTGAAGCCATCCCTCTGAGGACAGTGATGGCTCCCGTGGTGGGGCATGCACTGATGGGAATTTTCTCACGAGTAGGATTCCCTCTAGAGGTGGTGAGCGACAGGGGGACCAATTTCATATAGAAATATATGAAGTCCCTTTGGCAGGAGTGTGGCGTAACGTACAAGTTCACCACACCCTACCATCCCCAAGGTAACGGGTTGGTTGAAAGGTTCAACCGAACCCTCAAAGGCATGATCATGGGCCTGGAAGGTCCGATGAGGCGTAAGTGGGACGTCCTCTTGCCATGCCTGCTGTTTGCATATCGCGAGGTACCACAGAAGTCCCTAGGGTTCAGCCCCTTTGAACTGCTGTACGGTCACCCCGTGAGAGGACCACTGAGTTTGGTAAAGGAAGGCTGGGAGCAATCTCCCAGGAAACCTCCCCAGAATGTATATAGCTACATGCTGGCCTTCAGAAACCAAACCAGACGCTTCAGACAACTTGCCGAGGCAAATCTGGAAGCGAGCCAGGAGGAAATGAAGCGGTGGTACGATCAGAATGCCACTCTGGTCGAGCTTCAGCCTGGACAGGAGGTGTATGTCTTGGCCCCAGTGGAGCCCTGTGCCCTTCAGGATAAGTGGCCAGGACCATTTGAGGTTGTGGAGCGCAAGAGCCCCGTGACATACTTGGTGGACATGAAGACGCCCAGGAACCCTTTGCGGGTCCTACATGTCAACCGCCTCAAGCCCCACTTGCGAAGGTCCGAGGTGGGCATGTTGTTGGCAACCGATGACAGAATGGAGGAGGAGTCGGAGCCTCTTCCTGACCTCTTGGTGGCCTGTGAGAAGGATGGGTCTGTGGATGGAGTTAACCTCTCACCCTCCCTGATCGCCGAACAACAGGAGGACTGCCGCCAGTTGCTGGGGCAGTTTCCAGACCTGTTCTCCCTGGTTCCGAGTGTCACAGATTGGTGCGTCCATGATGTGGACACTGGAGACAGCTTACCGGTGAAGCATAAGGCTTACCGGGTAACTGACAGGGTACGGGCCTGCATCAAGGAGGAGGTCTCCAAGATGCTTGCCCTCGGGGTGGTTGAGTCTTCCAGCAGTCCTTGGTCCAGCCCCGTGGTCTTGGTGCCGAAGGCTGCTGCGCCGGGAGCCACACCCGAACTCCGGTTCTGTGTGGACTACAGAGGACTCAATTCAGTCACGAAGACTGACGCGCACCCCATCCCCAGAGCTGACGAGCTCATTGATCGGCTAGGGGCTGCCCGGTTTCTCAGCACGTTTGATTTGACGTCTGGGTACTGGCAGATCGCCTTGACCGATGGGGCAAAGGAGAGGTCGGCATTCTCTACACCAGATGGGCATTTCCAGTTCCGGGTTATGCCATTTGGAATGAAGAATGCCCCTGCCACCTTTCAGAGATTGGTCAACCAGGTGTTGGCTGGACTGGACGAGTTCAGTGCCGCCTACCTGGATGACATCGCGGTGTTCAGCGGCACCTGGCCCGAACACCTGCGACACCTCTGGGAAGTGTTGATGGCCCTGCGCAGAGCAGGCCTCACAATCAAGGCAAGCAAGTGCCAGATTGGGCAGGGTTCAGTGGTGTACTTGGGACACCAAGTTGGGAGTGGCAAGGTCGCCCCCTTGCAGCCCAAAATCGAAACCATCCTGGCTTGGGAACCCCCCAAGACCCAGACTGCAGTGAGAGCCTTCCTGGGGCTCACTGGGTATTACAGGAGGTTTGTCAAGGGCTATGGCACGATCGTGGCCCCCTTGACAGAGCTGACTTCGAAAAAGCAGCCCAGGAATGTGATTTGGACTGACACCTGTCAGAAGGCTTTCGACACCCTGAAGACTGCCATGTGCACGGCGCCCGTGCTCCTGGCCCCCGATTTCTCCAAGGAGTTCATTGTGCAAACAGACGCTTCAGAGCATGGTGTAGGGGCTGTTCTTTCACAGATGACTGAGGAGGGCTTTGACCAACCCGTAGCCTTCATAAGTCGGAGGTTACTTCCACGGGAAAGTAGGTGGAGTGCAATAGAGCGTGAAGCATTTGCTGTGGTCTGGGCGCTGAAGAAGCTAAGACCCTACTTGTTTGGGTCTCACTTCCGAGTTCAGACGGACCACAGGCCCCTCAGATGGTTGATGCAAATGAGGGGTGAGAACCCGAAACTGTTGAGGTGGTCCATTTCTCTACAGAGTATGGACTTTACGGTGGAACACCGCCCTGGCACCGATCACGCCAACGCTGACGGTCTGTCCAGATTTTTCCGCCTTAGTGATGTGGAACTCCCTGGGGAAGGGTAGTTCCCCCCACATTTCAGCTGGAGGGGACACATGTTAGACCTGGCACCTTGGCGTGAGTCTCCCTTCCACTTTTTGCTGATGTGCCTCCGATGTTTTGCTGGTTTTCCGATACTCAGGGCACTGCGCCACGGCTGATCCGTGCCGCAGTGCAAGTGCTCCCTACTGTAAACTGTACATACGATTGGTACCCATGATTGGTGCATTGGATTTACTGTTAGTCCCTAGTAAAGCGCACTAGGAGTGCCGGGGCTTGTAGATGCCAATACTGCTGGTGGGCCTGCAGCGCTGGTTGCGCCACCCACCGAAGCAGCCGTAAAGATGTGTCTGGGAACTGTGACCGCAGAACCCGCGTGCGGTCTCGTACTGTCACGTTAGCTGGGCAAGTGTCCCCACTTGCCAGCACCGACCCTTCCCTTGGCTACATATCAGTCACCCCTATGGTAGGCCTGCGGGCAGGGTGCGTTGTAGGTGCAAGGTAGGACAAGCCCTGATGTGCGTGGCATGTCCTAGTAGTGACTTACAACGAAGACCGTATTTCACTATTGAAGGCTACCTGCTCCATTAGGCCAGACTGAGCTGCGAGGATTATTATACCCTATAATCCCCGCAGGCTCAAGGAGCATGGTAGCGAGTCATGTTTAGTATGCCTGAACTCGGGATAATGAGATATTTCTTGTAGTCAAGTTTATTTCAGTATCCTGGGTTTGCAAATGCTACTTTTAGAAAGTCCCTCACCACCCCTTTTTGTAAATATTTTTGTCCACCCTAAGCGTGGAAGGGTATTCTCAGATGTGAGACCCTTGCTCATTGCACCATCAGGATTCAAGCAAACCGGGCCGAAGACGGCTGTAATGCCAGAAACCGGTCCCCGGGAGCTTGTTTCCTTCCCAGTGTAAGAATTGGCTTCTGTAGTTTGGTTTGTCCTGTTCCCATCATGCACTGGGACAGGAACAGGCTAATTTGCATACAGCCAGGTTCTGAAACTGGGATGGTGCAGTGAGCTAAAAAACGGTGTTGGATGTAGCCCTGATCTTTTGACTGGGTAAGAGCTTTCTGCTTAATTCAGAGACTCTGTCCCTCACCACCCCTTTTTGTAAATATTTTTGTCCACCCTAAGCGTGGAAGGGTATTCTCAGATGTGAGACCCTTGCTCATTGCACCATCAGGATTCAAGCAAACCGGGCCGAAGACGGCTGTAATGCCAGAAACCGGTCCCCGGGAGCTTGTTTCCTTCCCAGTGTAAGAATTGGCTTCTGTAGTTTGGTTTGTCCTGTTCCCATCATGCACTGGGACAGGAACAGGCTAATTTGCATACAGCCAGGTTCTGAAACTGGGATGGTGCAGTGAGCTAAAAAACGGTGTTGGATGTAGCCCTGATCTTTTGACTGGGTAAGAGCTTTCTGCTTAATTCAGAGACTCTGTCCCTCACCACCCCTTTTTGTAAATACTTTTAGAAAGTTAGCATTTGCTTGCTTAACCATTTCAGCCGCCTCTGCTGGTATGTGTATCTGACTGTCTGGGATGTGTGAGTGACAGGGCTGGAGGGATGACAGGTGGTGAATGCGCAGATTACACCTTAGTGGGAGGTAGGAGTGCCTCTTGACTCGAACTGTCACTGTGCTCGGCCACCACAATGCTGGCTCCACCCTCCTGGGGAGCGGCGGATGACTCTGCCGGCACCTGGCCCAGGAAGGGCGAAGCCCCCATCAACAAGGTACTCTGGCCACCCCTGTCCGGACAATGCTGGCTCCACCTCCTGTGGGGTGTCTGATGCGCCTGCCCCTCACACTGAAAGCAGAAGCCGGAGTACACCCGCGGGGGTACTCCAGAACTGAGAGTGGCTATGCAAAGGCCCCCCTGGCCTGCGAGAACAAAAGAATTGGCCTATAAAAGACGGAGCCCTGCTCCTTGAAATTTAGATCCGGTTTGGGCCACAGAAGGACTCTGCCCTACGAGAAGGACCGTGAGAGACAAGGAAGGGTGCTGACTCTTGCCTGTGTCTGGTGCCTTGCTGCTGAAGGAGAGGACGACAAAAAGACTACGAAAAGACTTTTGCTCTACTTGTGCCAAACTCTGCTAAAGAGATCTCCAAGGGCTTGAAACTGAACTTGCCCCCTGACCAGCGTCCCAGGACCAGTGGACGCTTCCCCCCCCTTGGAAGAAAGCGACTGCGGGTGCTGACCATCGCCGCAGCATCGACAGAGGAATCTCCTCTAAAGCATCAACAACCTCCCGACCACCGTGACCGGGGCCCAAAGCAACAGCGGAAGCAAAGTAAGGACCAGCCGCCGCCGGCCCGAACACCGTGACCGCAACTGCACCGGGAGCCCGAGAGCAAAGCAAGGGAGGACCCGTCCGGTCCGAGCTCACGAGGTGACTGCATAGCGAGCAGCCACTCACCTGCAAAGACGGACAGTTGCTCTACGAGAGTCCGCAGAGTCGGTAGTCTGCCCGACAGCCCAGCTGTGAGCCCACAGCTGCACCGACATTTGGCTGGGTACGTCCTGCACTTGGGGACCGTACTGCCACTTGTCACCGCCGCACCGCCGCCGCCTCCAGGGTCGGAGCGAACGACGAGGAAAGGACCCTGCCGCCACAGAACACCGCTGCCCCGGACGACCAGTGACCTGCTCGGCCGAAGAGCCGCAACGATCAGCGACCCCGGGAAGGCAAAGCGACGCGAGACAGATCCCTTGGAAGCCGCCGGCTCCACAAGAACTTTTGAGTAACACCGGCCTACGGGCCCCAAGAGAACTGCATAAGAACTGTGGTAACCCGAATTGAGTAACCTGCAACCATCTTCATAAAGTTATTGACTGTATCCATAAGCCTGCTTAAAATCTATATAAAGATATATATTTTTACAAGAATACAGTCTGGTCTCGTTGTGTGTTGGGTTGGTTGTAAAGGTGTACTGTCGCAAGTGTTTAACCCTATGTGCCCCAGAGATTAGCCTACGACTGCTTAAGCCACACTACCTAGAGGGTAAGCAGAGGTTGTCTGGAAGGTAACCCTCAGCCCTGACGAGGAAGAGAGAGTCCCTGCTTGTCGCTAGTGTTACACTGCGCCAACTAGAGCCTCCCCCTTCCTACAGGGACCAAGCACAGCCTGGGGGACCAAGCACAGCCTGGGGGACCAAGAGCAACCAAGGGGACCAAGCACAGCCTGGGGGACCAAGAGCAACCAGGGGGACCAAGCACAGCCTGGGGGACCAAGATCAACCAGGGGGACCAAGCACAGCCTGGGGGACCAAGAGCAACCAAGGGGACCAAGCACAGCCTGGGGGACCAAGAGCAACCAGGGGGACCAAGCACAGCCTGGGGGACCAAGCACAGCCTGGGGGACCAAGAGCAACCAAGGGGACCAAGCACAGCCTGGGGGACCAAGAGCAACCAGGGGGACCAAGCACAGCCTGGGGGACCAAGAGCAACCAGGGGGACCAAGCACAGCCTGGGGGACCAAGAGCAACCAAGGGGACCAAGCACAGCCTGGGGGACCAAGAGCAACCAGGGGGACCAAGCACAGCCTGGGGGACCAAGAGCAACCAAGGGGACCAAGCAGAGCCTGGGGGACCAAGAGCAACCAGGGGGACCAAGCACAGCCTTGGGGACCAAGCACAGCCTGGGGGACCAAGCACAGCCTGGGGGACCAAGCACAGCCTAGGGGACCAAGAGCAACCAGGGGGACCAAGCACAGCCTTGGGGACCAAGCACAGCCTGGGGGACCAAGAGCAACCATGGGGACCAGGCACAGCCTGGGGGACCAAGCACAGCCAGGGGGACCAAGCACAGCCTGGGGACCAAGCACAGCCTGGGGGACCAAGAGCAACCAAGGGGACCAAGCACAGCCTGGGGGACCAAGAGCAACCAGGGGAACCAAGCACAGCCCGGGGGACCAAGCACAGCCTGGGGGACCAAGAGCGTCCAGGGGGACCAAGCACAGCCTGGGGGACCAAGCACAGCCTGGGGACCAAGCACAGCCTGGGGGACCAAGCACAGCCTTGGGGACCAAGAGCAACCAAGGGGACCAAGCACAGCCTGGGGGACCAAGAGCAACCAAGGGGACCAAGCACAGCCTGGGGGACCAAGAGCAACCAAGGGGACCAAGCACAGCCTGGGCGACCAAGCAAAGACTGGGGGACCAAGAGCAACCAGGGGGACCAAGCACAGCCTGGGGGACCAAGCACAGCCTGGGGGACCAAGCACAGCCTGGGGGACCAAGAGCAACCAAGGGGACCAAGCACAGACTGGGGGGACCAAGCACAGCCTGGGGGACCAAGAGCAACCAAGGGGACCAAGCACAGCCTGGGGGACCAAGCACAGCCTGGGGGACCAAGAGCAACCAAGGGGACCAAGCATAGCCTGGGGGACCAAGAGCAACCAGGGGGACCAAGCACAGCCTGGGGGACCAAGCACAGCCTGGGGGACCAAGCACAGCCTGGGGGACCAAGAGCAACCAAGGGGACCAAGCACAGCCAGGGGTACCAAGCACAGCCTGGGGGACCAAGAGCAACCAGGGGGACCAAGAGCAACCAGGGGGACCAAGCACAGCCTTGGTGACCAAGCACAGCCTGGGGGACCAAGAGCAACCAAGGGGACCAAGCACAGCCTGGGGGACCAAGAGCAACCAGGGGGACCAAGCACAGCCTGAGGGACCAAGCACAGCCTGGGGGACCAAGCAAAGCCTGGGGGACCAAGAGCAACCAGGGGGACCAAGCACAGCCTGGGGGACCAAGCACAGCCTGAGGACCAAGAGCAACCAAGGGGACCAAGCACAGCCTGGGGGACCAAGAGCAACCAGGGGGACCAAGTACAGCCTGGGGGACCAAGAGCAACCAAGGGGACCAAGCACAGCCTGGGGGACCAAGAGCAACCAGTGGGGCCAAGCACAGCCTGGGGGACCAAGCACAGCCTGGGGGACCTAGCACAGCCTGGGGGACCAAGAGCAACCAGGGGGACCAAGCACAGCCTGGGGGACCAAGAGCATCCAGGGGGACCAAGCACAGCCTGGGGGACCAAGAGCAACCAGCGGGACCAAGCACAGCCTGGGGGACCAAGAGCATCCAGGGGACCAAGCACAGCCTGGGGGACCAAGAACAACCAAGGGGACCAAGCACAGCCTGGGGGACCAAGCACAGCCTGGGGGACCAAGCACAGCCTGGGGGACCAAGAGCAACCAGGGGGACCAAGCACAGCCTGGGGGACCAAGCACAGCCTTGGGGACCAAGCACAGCCTGTTGCCAAGCACAGCCTGGGGGACCAAGCACAGCCTAGGGGACCAAGCACAGCCAGGGGGACCAAGCACAGCCTGGGGGACCAAGAGCAACCAAGGGGACCACGCACAGCCTGGGGGACCAAGAGCAACCGGGGGGACCAAGCACAGCCTGGGGAACCAAGAGCAACCGGGGGGACAAAGCACAGCCTGGGGGACCAAGCACAGCCTGGTGGACCAAGCACAGCCTGGGGAACCAAGAGCAACCAAGGGGACCAAGCACAGCCTGGGGGCCCAAGAGCAACCAGGGGGACCAAGCACAGCCTGGGGGACCAAGAGCAACCAAGGGGACCAAGCACAGCCTGGGGGACCAAGCACAGCCTGGGGGACCAAGCACAGCCTGGGGGACCAAGAGCAACCAAGGAGACCAAGCACAGCCTGGGGGACCAAGAGCAACCAAGGGGACCAAGCACAGCCTGGGGGACCAAGAGCAACCAAGGGGGACCAAGCACAGCCAGGGGGACCATGCACAGCCTGGGGGACCAAGAGCAACCAGGGGGACCAAGCACAGCCTGGGGGACCAAGCACAGCCTGGGGGACCAAGCACAGCCTGGGGGACCAAGAGCAACCAAGGGGATGAAGCACAGCCTGGGGGACCAAGCACAGCCCGGGGTGACCAAGAGCAACCAGGGGGACCAAGCACAGCCTGGGGGACCAAGCACAGCCTGGGGGACCAAGAGCAACCAAGGGGACCAAGCACAGCCTGGGGGACCAAGAGCAACCAGGGGGACCAAGCACAGCCTGGGGGACCAAGCAAAGCCTGGGGGACCAAGAGCATCCAGGGGGACCAAGCACAGCCTGGGGGACCAAGCACAGCCTGGGGGACCAAGCACAGCCTGGGGGGCCAAGAGCAACCAGGGGGACCAAGCACAGCCTGGGGAACCAAGCACAACCTGGGGGACCAAGAGCAACCAGGGGGACCAAGCACAGCCTGGGGGACCAAGAGCATCCAGGGGGACCAAGCACAGCCTGGGGGACCAAGCACAGCCTGGGGGACCAAGAGCATCCAGGGGGACCAAGCACAGCCTGGGGAACCAAGAGCAACCAGGGGGACCAAGCACAGCCTGGGGGACCAAGCACAACCTGGGGGACCAAGAGCATCCAGGGGACCAAGCACAGCCTGGGGGACCAAGAGCAACCAAGGGGACCAAGCACAGCCTGGGGGACCAAGCACAGCCTGGGGGACCAAGAGCAACCAGGGGGACCAAGCACAGCCTGGGGGACCAAGCACAGCCTTGGGGACCAAGCACAGCCTGGGGGACCAAGCACAGCCTGGGGGACCAAGCACAGCCTAGGGGACCAAGCACAGCCAGGGGGACCAAGCACAGCCTGGGGGACCAAGAGCAACCAAGGGGACCAAGCCTGGGGGACCAAGAGCAACCGGGGGGACCAAGCACAGCCTGGGGGACCAAGAGCAACCAAGGGGACCAAGCACAGCCTGGGGGACCAAGAGCAACCAGGGGGACCAAGCACAGCCTGGGGGACCAAGCACAGCCTGGGGGACCAAGAGCAACCAAGGGGACCAAGCACAGCCTGGGGGAACAAGAGCAACCAGGGGGACCAAGCACAGCCTGGGGGACCAAGCACAACCTTGAGGGACCAAGAGAATCCAGGGGGACCAAGCACAGCCTTGGGGACCAAGCACAGCCTGGGGGACCAAGAGCAACCAGGGGGACCAAGCACAGCCTGGGGGACCAAGCACAGCCTGGGGGACCAAGCACAGTCTGGGGGACCAAGAGCAACCAGGGGGACCAAGCACAGCCTGGGGGACCAAGAGCAACCAAGGGGACCAAGCACAGCCTGGGGGACCAAGAGCAACCAGGGGGACCAAGCACAGCCTGGGGGACCAAGAGCAACCAGGGGGACCAAGAGCAACCAAGGGGACCAAGCACAGCCTGGGGGACCAAGAGCAACCAGGGGGACCAAGCACAGCCTGGGGGACCAAGCACAGCCTGGGGGACCAAGAGCAACCAAGGGGACCAAGCAGAGCCTGGGGTACCAAGAGCAACCAGGGGGACCAAGCACAGCCTGGGGGACCAAGCACAGCCTGGGGGACCAAGAGAATCCAGGGGGACCAAGCACAGCCTGGGGGACAAGCACAGCCTGGGGGACCAAGCACAGCCTGGGGGACCAAGAGCAACCAGGGGGACCAAGCACATCCTGGGGGACCAAGCACAGCCTGGGGACCAAGAGCATCCAGGGGGACCAAGAGCAACCAGGGGGACCAAGCACAGCCTGGGGGACCAAGAGCATCCAGGGGGACCAAGCACAGCCTGGGGACCAAGCACAGCCTGGGGGACCAAGAGCAACCAAGGGGACCAAGAGCAACCAAGGGGACCAAGCACAGCCTGGGGGACCAAGAGCAACCAGGGGGACCAAGCACAGCCTGGGGGACCAAGCACAGCCTGGGGGACCAAGAGCAACCAAGGGGACCAAGCACAGCCTGGGGGACCAAGCACAGCCTGGTGGACCAAGCACAGCCTGGGGGACCAAGAGCAACCAAGGGGACCAAGCACAGCCTGGGGGACCAAGAGCAACCAGGGGACCAAGCACAGCTTGGGGGACCAGGAGCAACCAAGGGGACCAAGCACAGCCTGGGGGACCAAGCACAGCCTGGGGGACCAAGAGCAACCAAGGAGACCAAGCACAGCCTGGGGGACCAAGCACAGCCTGGGGGACCAAGCACAGCCTGGGGGACCAAGAGCAACCAAGGGGACCAAGCACAGCCTGGGGGACCAAGAGCAACCAAGGGGGACCAAGCACAGCCAGGAGGACCAAGCACAGCCTGGGGGACCAAGCACAGCCTGGGGGACCAAGCACAGCCTGGGGGACCAATAGCAACCAGGGGGACCAAGCACAGCCTGGGGGACCAAGCACAGCCTGGGGGACCAAGAGCATCCAGGGGGACCAAGCACAGCCTGGGGGACCAAGCACAGCCTGGGGGACCAAGAACAACCAGGGGGACCAAGCACAGCCTGGGGGACCAAGCACAGCCTGGGGGACCAAGCACAGCCTGGGGGACCAAGCACAGCCTGGGGGACCAAGAGCAACCAAGAGGACCAAGCACAGCCTGGGGGACCAAGAGCAACCAGGGGGACCAAGCACAGCCTGGGGGACCAAGAGCAACCAGGGGGACCAAGCACAGCCTGGGGGCCCAAGAGCAACCAAGGGGACCAAGCACAGCCTGGGGGACCAAGAGCATCCAGGGGGACCAAGCACAACCTGGGGGACCAAGAGCAACCAGGGGGACCAAGCACAGCCTGGGGGACCAAGAGCATCCAGGGGGACCAAGCACAGCCTGGGGGACCAAGCACAGCCTGGGGGACCAAGAGCATCCAGGGGGACCAAGCACAGCCTGGGGGACCAAGAGCAACCAGGGGGACCAAGCACAGCCTGGGGGACCAAGAGCATCCAGGGGACCAAGCACAGCCTGGGGGACCAAGAGCAACCAAGGGGACCAAGCACAGCCTGGGGGACCAAGCACAGCCTGGGGGACCAAGAGCAACCAGGGGGACCAAGCACAGCCTGGGGGACCAAGCACAGCCTTGGGGACCAAGCACAGCCTGGGGGACCAAGCACAGCCTGGGGGACCAAGCACAGCCTAGGGGACCAAGCACAGCCAGGGGGACCAAGCACAGCCTGGGGGACCAAGCACAGCCTGGGGGACCAAGAGCAACCAAGGGGACCAAGCACAGCCTGGGGGACCAAGAGCAACCGGGGGGACCAAGCACAGCCTGGGGGACCAAGAGCAACCGGGGGGACCAAGCACAGCCTGGGGGACCAAGCACAGCCTGGTGGACCAAGCACAGCCTGGGGGACCAAGAGCAACCAAGGGGACCAAGCACAGCCTGGGGGACCAAGAGCAACCAGGGGGACCAAGCACAGCCTGGGGGACCAAGCACAGCCTGGGGGACCAAGCACAGCCTGGGGGACCAAGAGCAACCAATGAGACCAAGCACAGCCTGGGGGACCAAGCACAGCCTGGGGGACCAAGCACAGCCTGGGGGACCAAGAGCAACCAAGGGGACCAAGCACAGCCTGGGGGACCAAGAGCAACCAAGGGGGACCAAGCACAGCCAGGGGGACCAAGCACAGCCTGGGGGACCAAGCACAGCCTGGGGGACCAAGAGCAACCAGGGGGACCAAGCACAGCCTGGGGGACCAAGCACAGCCTGGGGGACCAAGCACAGCCTGGGGGACCAATAGCAACCAGGGGGACCAAGCACAGCCTTGGGGACCAAGCACAGCCTGGGGGACCAAGAGCAACCAAGGGGACCAAGCACAGCCTGGGGGACCAAGAGCAACCAAGGGGACCAAGCACAGCCTGGGGGACCAAGAGCAACCAAGGGGACCAAGCACAGCCCGGGGGACCAAGCACAGCCCGGGGTGACCAAGAGCAACCAGGGGGACCAAGCACAGCCTGGGGGACCAAGCACAGCCTGGGGGACCAAGCACAGCCTGGGGGACCAAGAGCAACCAAGGGGACCAAGCACAGCCTGGGGGACCAAGAGCAACCAGGGGGACCAAGCACAGCCTGGGGGACCAAGCACAGCCTGGGGGACCAAGAGCATCCAGGGGGACCAAGCACAGCCTGGGGGACCAAGCACAGCCTGGGGGACCAAGAGCAACCAGGGGGACCAAGCACAGCCTGGGGGACCAAGCACAGCCTGGGGGACCAAGAGCAACCAGGGGGACCAAGCACAGCCTGGGGGACCAAGCACAGCCTGGGGGACCAAGAGCAACCAAGGGGACCAAGCACAGCCTGGGGGACCAAGAGCAACCAGGGGGGCCAAGCACAGCCTGGGGGACCAAGATCAACCAGGGGGACCAAGCACAGCCTGGGGGACCAAGAGCAACCAAGGGGACCAAGCACAGCCTGGGGGACCAAGAGCAACCAGGGGGACCAAGCACAGCCTGGGGGATCAAGCACAGCCTGGGGGACCAAGAGCAACCAAGGGGACCAAGCACAGCCTGGGGGACCAAGAGCAACCAGGGGGACCAAGCACAGCCTGGGGGACCAAGAGCAACCAGGGGGACCAAGCACAGCCTGGTGGACCAAGCACAGCCTGGGGGACCAAGAGCAACCAAGGGGACCAAGCACAGCCTGGGGGACCAAGCACAGCCTGGGGGACCAAGAGCAACCAAGGGGACCAAGCACAGCCTGGGGGACCAAGCACAGCCTGGGGGACCAAGAGCAACCAAGGGGACCAAGCACAGCCAGGGGGACCAAGCACAGCCTGGGGGACCAAGAGCAACCAGGGGGACCAAGAGCAACCAGGGGGACCAAGCACAGCCTTTGGGACCAAGCACAGCCTGGGGGACCAAGAGCAACCATGGGGACCAAGCACAGCCTGGGGGACCAAGCACAGTCTGGGGGACCAAGCACAGCCTGGGGGACCAAGCACAGCCTGTGGGACCAAGAGCAACCAGGGGGACCAAGCACAGCCTGGGGACCAAGAGCAACCAGGGGGACCAAGCACAGCCTGGGGGACCAAGAGCATCCAGGGGGACCAAGCACAGCCTGGGGGACCAAGCACAGCCTGGGGGACCAAGAGCAACCAGGGGGACCAAACACAGCCTGGGGGACCAAGCACAGCCTGGAGGAACAAGCACAGCCTGGGGGACCAATATCAACCAAGGGGACCAAGCACAGCCTGGGGGACCAAGCACAGCCTGGGGACCAAGAGCAACCAAGGGGACCAAGCATAGCCTGGGGGACCAATAGCAACCAGGGGGACAAAGCACAGCCTGGGGGACCAAGCACAGCCTGGGGGTCCAAGAGCAACCAAGGGGACCAAGCACAGCCTGGGGGACCAGGAGCAACCAGGGGACCAAGCACAGCCTGGGGGGCCAAGCACAGCCTGGGGGACCAAGAGCAACCAGGGGGACCAAGCACAGCCTGGGGGACCAAGAGCAACCAAGGGGACCAAGCACAGCCTGGGGGACCAAGAGCAACCAAGGGGACCAAGCACAGCCGGGGGGACCAAGAGCAACCAGGGGGACCAAGCACAGCCTGGGGGACCAAGCACAGCCTGGGGGACCAAGAGGAACCAAGGGGACCAAGCACAGCCTGGGGGACCAAGAGCAACCAGGGGGACCAAGCACAGCCTGGGGGACCAAGCACAGCCTGGGGGACCAAGAGCAACCAGGGGGACCAAGCACAGCCTGGGGGACCAAGAGCAAACAAGGGGACCAAGCACAGCCTGGAGGACCAAGAGCAACCAGGGGGACCAAGCACAGCCTGGGGGACCAAGAGCAACCAGGGGGACCAAGAGCAACCAGGGGGACCAAGCACAGCCTTGGGGACCAAGCAAAGCCTGGGGGACCAAGAGCAACCAAGGGGACCAAGCACAGCCTGGGGGACCAAGCACAGCCTGGGGGACCAAGAGCAACCAAGGGGACCAAGCACAGCCTGGGGGACCAAGAGCAACCAAGGGGACCAAGCACATCCTGGGGGACCAAGAGCAACCAAGGGGACCAAGCACAGCCTGGGGGACCAAGCACAGCCTGGGGGACCAAGAGCATCCAGGGGGACCACGCACAGCCTGGGGGACCAAGCACAGTCTGGGGGACCAAGAGCAACCAGGGGGACCAAGCAGAGCCTGGGGGACCAAGAGCAACCAGGGGGACCAAGCACCGCCTGCGGGACCAAGCACAGCCTGGGGGACCAAGCACAGCCTGGGGGACCAAGAGCAACCAAGGGGACCAAGCACAGCCTGGGGGACCAAGAGCAACCATGGGGACCAAACACAGCCTGGGGGACCAAGAGCAACCAGGGGGACCAAGCGCAGCCTGGGGGACCAAGAGCAACCAAGGGGACCAAGCACAGTTTGGGGGACCAAGCACAGCCTGGGGGACCAAGCAGAGCCTGGGGGACCAAGAGCAACCAGGGGGACCAAGCACCGCCTGGGGGACCAAGCACAGCCTGGGGGACCAAGCACAGCCTGGGGGACCAAGAGCAACCAAGGGGACCAAGCAAAGCCTGGGGGACCAAGAGCAACCAGGGGGACCAAACACAGCCTGGGGGACCAAGAGCAACCAGGGGGACCAAGCACAGCCTGGGGGACCAAGCACAGCCTGGGGGACCAAGGGGAACCAAGGGGACCAAGCATAGCCTGGGGGACCAAGAGCAACCAGGGGGACCAAGCACAGCCTGGGGGACCAAGCACAGCCTGGGGAACCAAGTGCAACCAGGGGGACCAAGCACAGCCTGGGGGACCAAGAGCAACCAAGGGGACCAAGCACAGCCTGGAGGACCAAGAGCAACCAGGGGGACCAAGCACAACCCGGGGGACCAAGAACAACCAGGGGGACCAAGAGCAGCCAGGGGGACCAAGCACAGCCTTGGGGACCAAGCACAGCCTGGGGGACCAAGAGCAACCAAGGTGATCAAGCACAGCCTGGGGGACCAAGCACAGCCTGGGGGACCAAGAGCAACCAAGGGGACCAAGCACAGCCTGGGGGACCAAGAGCAACCAAGGGGACCAAGCACAGCCTGGGGGACCAAGCACAGCCTGGGGGACCAAGAGCATCCAGGGGGACCACGCACAGCCTGGGGGACCAAGCACAGCCTGGGGGACCAAGAGCAACCAGGGGGACCAAACACAGCCTGGGGGACCAAGAGCAACCAGGGGGACCAAGCACAGCCTGGGGGACCAAGAGCAACCAAGGGGACCAAGCACGGCCTGGGGGACCAAGCACAGCCTGGGGGACCAAGAGCAACCAAGGGGACCAAGCACAGCCTGGGGGACCAAGAGCAACCAGGGGGACCAAGCACAGCCTGGGGGACCAAGCACAGCCTGGGGGACCAAGAGCATCCAGGGGGACCAAGCACAGCCTGGGGGACAAAGCACAGCCTGGGGACCAAGCACAGGCTGGGGTGTAGGAGAGTAGGGTCTGCTATCCTATGGTCACCCCAAATTTTTGCTTTTTGCTTCACTGGTTTCTGACTTAATGTGGCTGTGGGCCTGCTAATCAGACCCACAGCCTGCTGTTCTCTCTCTAAATTACTGCCAATGCACTTTAGGTGCATTACAAATTGGAACTGGTTCACCTTATGAGCCCCTGTAGTAGTGTACCCTAGGTACCCAGGGCATGGGTGTATCCAAGGCCTACCAGGGGCTGCAGCATGTATTGTGCCACCCCTGGCCTGGCCTCCATATTTGACACAACTGTCTGATCACTCAGCTGGGGTAAGTTGGTGTCATCACCTCTTACTTAGGTACAGTATGTCTGTGCCTAACCCTAAACTGGACACATATGTTCCTATCAGCCACTCCTATGGAAGGCCTCATCAATCCTGGAGGCAGAGTGCTTGGAAATATGTGAGATGGTGCTCTAGCATGAGCTGAGCCTGTCTGCAGCTGTCGGGAACCACTCCCTAAGCTGTTCCGGGATATTGCCATACCATATACTCTTAAGTGCATTATAATCCTCGCGGTTAAATGCTATCTTTGGTTTGGCTTTATCAAAACATGTCGAGTAAGGTGTCATACGAATTGGAATACTATCCCCTCGCCAGTTCTGGCGACGCGGATAGCATTCCACCCTTCTAGAGGGACACGACATGTGTGTAGCCTTAACCCCGGTTAAAGTTAAACAGAGCCTCAGCATTACAAAATGGATGCTGCCACCTCAGACACGAGTCTGGACTCCTGCTGCTGACCGAAACTCGGCAGATGGTGGTCTGGACAAAGGGTTTCCTGCCTTGGGAGGTGCGAGCACCACCCCAGACAGGGTTTTGTGTATTGGGTAGGACAGGGCTGAATAGAATCAGACATGCCCGGGGCACACAAGGTGTCCCCGTGCATAGGCCAGTCCAAACCGGTCCTGGGACTTTCCAGACCCAGGCTTGGCGCGGAACTGGACAAAGGAAAGGGGGTGTAACCGCCCCCCTTCCTGGTTCCTCCCAGAGGAGGGACCTAGTAGGTGATCCACCCCTCACATTGGGAATAAGAGTGGGAGCAGTGCCATTGCACAGCAGATCATCCTGAATCAACTTTACACGAAGAAGAAGACTGGACTTCGACATTCTGCTGCACAGAAGACTGAAGAGAATCTCCCTTGTGGCCTAGGAGTGGCCACCCTGTGAACACGGGTACCAACCAGCAACTCGACATCTGCTTTGCCGCCACCTCCCGCCGGAGCCCGAGCCCAGAGCCCGACAAGAATCAGACTCCCAGACCTCTCAGAGCCCGATCCACAGTCCCTGCGAAGAAGGGACCCGTGGAGGCACCGAGCGACGTGGGACCAGACCTCTTGGCAGACACTCGAAAAGCTGACTGCGCAGCTTCTGAGGCATCCTCGACGTTGTGCTTTGGGGACTAAGAACCCCCACTACCGAGCAGCCCTTGCATGGAAGATCAGCCCTCCAGCATCTCCATGATCTGCGTGGGGCCCTTTTGCATTGTGCCACTTGACGCACCATCCCGGCCACTAGCCATGTGGTCAGCGGCCATCTTGGCAACGAAACCGACAATTTACACAGCAGGTCTGGTTGCTCCAGACCTACCCAAGCTCCTGTAAAAAGGAGCACCCGCTCTGACCTTGCTGGTCCGAGTGATAAGCATCTTTCAACTTCTGCGTGGCTTGCATTTGCCAAGGCCTGTTTGCTCCGATCAGGTCGCAAACACCGCCAACAGCGAGAAGCCTACGTGGGACAGCTTGTGACCGACTTCTGGACGTCCTTGACCCCGGGTATCCACGTGGCTGCAGAAAGAAGCTACCAGACAACGCCTGTTTGCACCCGACATCGCCTGGTTTCAATCTGGTTCCACTGTAGTCACTGGCTAGTGACTTTGAACACTGTCCCCTCTGCTTTCAGGTCTTCACATCTTCAGATCCACCCTTGGATCCACCGGAACTCTTCACATCGAGCCGCCTGCAGCATCTTCAGCTCCAAGCACCATCGACCAGCGTGACGAAACCCGAGACTACTTCGACCCTGTGCACCCGCTTCCTGTGGGTGAGGTAACTCAGCTCTGCCGGTGCTCCTGCACTGGTACACATCTCAAGAGCCTGTGTCTTAAGTCTCAGCTCCGTAGGTCACTCGGAAGGTTCCTAACTTTCTAACTTTGTACTTTTTACGCACCATAGACTTTGCATTGGAAAGTGCGTGCACTTTGAACACTGCACCTGAGTCCCGTGGGCCTTTCCCAACTTAATCATTGCTAGTTTTGAATAGCTCCAGCGATTCCCAAGGCCCTAGGCCTGTTCCCTTTCCTATTGGTATCTCTTATACCACTTTCTTAGTATATGGTTTAGGTGGCCCCTAGGGCTCATCCATATTGTGCAACTTTTGTGTATTTTAAACTGTCTTGTGATTTAACGCTTGTGCTTCTGTGCTCATAAAGAGTCCAGGGGATTTTATAGTTAATAAATCAATATATATTTTCAATATATATCTGTGTGGTGTCCCTTTCATTTGGTATTCAAGGGGGTTGTGTATGGTATAACAGCTGGCTTCACATGCCTTTCAGAGTTTAGCCTAAGACTGCTTTGTCCACGTTACCACTAGGATAACTGGTCTACAAGGTTGAATTACAACCATCATCATAAGGGTTGCTTGGCATGGTACAAAGTGATCGCTAAGAATTAGTGAGCATTATATACCAGGCCAACTTCTCACATTGGTGGCAGCGGTGGGATCTGAGCTTGCTGTTGTTTTACCATTACAATCTTTGAGATTATCATTTGAAAGATCATACAGGTACCTGCTAGGTACATATAAAACAAGACTAGTATACTTAAGTTCTACTGAACTTAGTTGTTGTAGAGCAAAGGGAGTAGCACACCCTGACTACAACTACTAGATAGGTTTAATAGGTAAACACCAGTGTAGGTAGATTGCAACACATCCACCTACACTAGAGCAATGTCTGGAGCAGAGGGTTCCACTGGGAACATCCCTGTTGAGAGTGACCCTCCAAGGGCACCATCCAAATTTGCTATTTTTTCCTTTAAGGAATTAAGACAGCTTTGTGTCTTAAGGGGTCTGAGGACAGGGCCTTCCCCTACCACAGACCACCTTAGAGAGATCTTGGATCAGTCTGAGACTCTAAAGACCTCTAAGGCAGACCCCACAGGGAATGCTGAAGGAGGCCATCCTTCAGAGGATGACACTGTAGACACCCCTGGTCCTATCATCCTGGTAGATGAGGAAGCCTCCACCACTGGAGCTCCTCAAGTAGATGAGGAGGAAGAGGAAGAGGAAGAAGAGGAAGAGGTGGAAAGCAGTGAGTCAGATGATGACAGAAATAGTCAGGTGCTGGTCAGCAGACTGAACCAGGCTAACTTAAGCCAACTTGGGAATGAATCTGGTAACAACCCATTCAGACCCCCAGGTGGACTTAACCAGAAGCCTAGGAGGAGAAGGACTCACTCGGGTGACTCTGACAACTCCCATGCTTCTAGAGGCTCTCATGGTCACTCCAGAAGGGAGATGGCTAGCCCTCAGAGAAGGGAACATGAGGCCAAAATGAGAGAGGCTGAGCTTAGGATCCAGAAGCGAGAACTAGAGGTTGCCCTGGTCCAAGAGAGACTTGCTAGAGCAAGACAGCCTAGAGAGAGTGGGGTAATAGAAACCACTGGTGGCAGCAATATCCACAAGGATAAAGACAGGTATTTTGATAACAGAAACCTGAGTAAGATTGTGCCCCCCTACAAAGCTGGGGATGATATCCATAAATGGATTACTGCAATGGAGAGAGCCTGTATGGTACAGCAGATCCCTCAGGAGCAGTGGGCAGCAATCTTGTGGCTCTCCTTTGAAGGTAGAGGCCGAGACAGACTCCTCACAGTTAGTGATGGGGATTCTAGAAACTACCTGGTCCTGAAGAGTGCTCTGATTGATGGGTTAGGCTTAACCACTGAACAGTACAGGTTAATGTTCAGAGATACCCAGAAGACACAGACTCAGGACAGGTCTGAATTTATTGAGTGTGCCACTAAGGCTCTGGAGGGATGGTTGCTGGGAAGCAAGGTTACAGACTATGAAGGATTGTATAATTTGCTGATGAGAGAACACATTTTAAATAATTGTCAGAACCAGCAGTTGCATCAACATTTGGTTGACTCAGATTTGACCTCTCCCCAAGAATTGGGAAAGAGGGCAGATAACTGGGTAAGAACCAGAGTTAAGCAAAAGAACCAGAACCAGAACCAGGGTGGTGACCAGAAGAAAACAGACCAGAAGGGTGGGGAGCAGAAATCTAAAGACCAGAAGTCTTCAACAGGGCCCCAAACTGAGACAGAGGGTGGGTCCCAAACTTCCAAGAAGAAGAAGAAAGAAGGTCAGAAGAAACCCTGGTGTAAAACTTGTAAGAACACCTCTCACTGGACCAGAGAGTGTAAAAAGGGTGGAGCCCCCAGCACTGCAGCCCCTAAGGCAACTGCACCCACTAGTACAGCTAGCAGTGCTGGTCCTCAAACCAAGGGAGTAGTGGGTATCACTTTGGGAACTGAAGGAGATTCTGACCTAGTCAGAACCCTTACACAGGCTGTTCTGATTTGTGAAGGGGACATAGATTTGACCCCTGACATAAGTCCCAGTAATCTGGGCAAATACAGACAGACGCCATTGATCAACAATAAAGTGGCTCAAGCTTACAGGGACACATGTTCCAGTGTCACTATGGTGACACCTAACTTTGTGGACCCTGGACAATACATGCCAGGTGATAATTACCTGGTGACCAATGCCAGCAATGTCACTACTACACATAGTGTGACACTTGTTAACTTTTCCTGTAGAGGGGTAACTGGCCTAAAAAGAGTTGTGGTTTGTGCTGATCTCCCAGTAGAATGTTTGTTGGGCAATGACCTGGAGAACTCTCTATGGTCAGAAGTTGAGTACAGGACTCATGCAGAGATGTTAGGGATATCATCACATGTCCTTGCTGTGACCAGGTCACAGGCCAAAAAGTGCCTCTCTGAACCTCAGGTCTTGGATCCTGGAACAATGGACCAAGCACCTTCCAAGAAGAAGAACAGGAGGGTTAAGGCTGCGCCTTCCCAGCTGCCTACAAGTGAGGATCAGGCTTCACAGGAAACTGATCTTGAGACCCCTGAAGGAACTGTCTCTGAAGAACTTGAACCTGATCAGGTTGAGTTTCTGGGGACAGGGGGACCTTCTAGGGCAGACTTGGGGCAGGCTCAGTTAACCTGTCCTTCTCTTGAACCCCTCAGACAGCAGGCTGCTGCTGAGGCTGCTGGGAATGCTCAAGGTGCCCATAAAGTTTATTGGGATGAAGGACTCCTTTACACAGAGGGTAGAGACCCCAAGCCTGGTACAACCAGGAGGTTGGTTATACCTCTGCAACTTAGGGGTTTCCTTCTCACCTTGGCCCATGATATTCCTTTAGCAGGACACTTAGGCCAGAATAAAACCTGGGACCGGCTTGTCCCTCATTTTCACTGGCCTCACATGTCTGAAGACACCAAGGAGTTTTGTCGCTCCTGTGAAACCTGCCAAGCCAGTGGTAAAGCAGGTGGAACAACAAAGGCCCCCCTGATACCACTACCTGTGGTGGGGGTTCCCTCTGAAAGAGTGGGGATTGATATTGTTGGTCCAATGGATCCCCCTACAGCATCTGGGCACAGATTCATACTGGTGGTAGTGGATCATGCCACCAGGTACCAGAGGCAATTCCACTTAGGACCACAACAGCTCCTGTTGTGGCCAGGCCCTTACTTGGAGTTTTCTCCAGAGTGGGGTTTCCTAAGGAGGTCATATCTGATAGAGGTGCCAACTAGGCATGAGCGGATTTTGCGGATTGGCAATCCGCGAATTTGCGGATTTGCGAACTCGCAATCCGCAAAATCCGCGAATTCCCGCGAATTTGCGGATTTTTTTTTTTTTTTGTGTTCGCCCGTGTTTCTGCCAGTTCGCGAGGGTTTTTACAATTTCGCAATTTGCGAACTTACCTGTCGGGTCGCAAGTTTTGCGAACTTGTTGTTTCTACGTGTCCAACCTGTTTGGGACACTCTTCTTCATCACTGCCACTCTCTGTCACCACTGCCACTCTCTGACTACTCATGCCACCCTCTGGCCCACCCATGCCACCCTCTGTTTCATCACCACACCCTCTGGTTGTCCAGTGTACATTATTTTCGGCAAAGCAAAGCACACCTTCCCTGCCTCAAGTGACCTGAATTAATTTGGGGCTGATTAATGTGTCACAGAATATTTTTTTAGCTGGCACCTGCTTCCTTAGTGCGCCCTGATTAGTGATCTTTTGCACTTGCTAAGTGCTTTCATTGTTGCAAAATTAGTTACAACACCTGCCCTTCCCCAACTGACCATAATGAATTAGGGGCTGATTAATGGATTTTAACTTCCAGCCTGGCTCCTGCTTGTCTCCCTTAGCTGTAATTCAGGACCTTTGTGGCATATGTGTAACTATTCTGAGGTTCAGAGCAGGGTCACATAATAGTTTCAACTGGCAACTGAACTCTGGAGGGGCCTCTCAGGAAGCACTACAGGAAATGGCTACTAATGATGTGCCTGAACTTTTGAACCTGGTAAGTAGTTACTTTCAGTTTTGCTTAGATCGTATTTCTGCAATTTCGCACTTATTCGCGGGGCGCGAACTCACGCGAACAGTGCGAGCAGTGCGAGCAAAATCCGCTGCTCGCGGATTTGCGGATTTTGCAGGAAATTCGCAAATCTCGCGGATTGCGGATTTCCCGAAAATCCGCAAAATCCGCGAGCGGAACGGATTTTCCGCCCACGCCTAGTGCCAACTTCATGTCAGGATATTTGACAGCTATGTGGAAGGAATGTGGTGTCAACTACAAGTTCACCACTCCTTATCACCCACAATGCAATGGGCTTGTTGAGAGATTTAACAAGACCCTAAAGGGCATGATTAAAGGATTACCTGAAAAGCTCAGGCGAAGATGGGACATCCTACTGCCCTGCCTTTTGTTTGCTTACAGAGAGGTCCCTCAAAAGGGGGTTGGCTTCAGCCCCTTTGAATTGTTGTTTGGGCACCCTGTAAGAGGACCCCTGTGTCTGGTGAAGGAAGGATGGGAGTTACCTCTCAAAAAGCCTAAGCAAGACATAGTGGACTATGTACTTGGTCTCCGCTCCAGGATGGCAGAGTACATGGAAAAGGCATCCAAAAACCTTGAGGCTAGCCAAGAATTACAGAAAGCTTGGCATGACCAAAAGGCTGTCCTTGTTGAATTTCAGCCTGGACAGAAGGTATGGGTGTTGGAGCCAGTGGCCCCAGCAGCACTCCAAGACAAATGGTCTGGACCCCATACAATTCTGGAGAAGAAGGGAGAGGTTACCTACTTGGTGGACCTAGGAACTCCCAGGAGCCCCCACAGGGTGCTCCATGTAAACAGATTGAAGGCATATGTCAGCAGGGCAGACATGGGCTTGCTCATGGCTACAGATGAGGGACAGGAGGAAGAGAGTGACCCTATCCCAGACCTGCTCACTCAGAACCCTGAGGATGGCTCAGTTGATGGTGTGGCCTTAGGTGGCAGGCTCACTGAACATCAGCAACATGACTGCAGACAAGTTCTACAGGCATACAGGCATATGTTCTCATTGACACCCAGTCAGACTAACTGGTGTACACATGTGGTGGACACTGGTGACAGTCTTCCTGTAAAGAGCAAGATTTACAGGCAACCTGACCACGTCAGGGACTGTATAAAGACTGAGGTGCAAAAGATGCTGGAATTAGGTGTCATTGAGCCTTCAGAGAGCCCCTGGGCTAGCCCAGTGGTTCTGGTCCCCAAACCTCACACCAAAGATGGCAAGAGAGAGATGAGGTTCTGTGTGGATTACAGAGGACTCAATGCTGTCACCAGGACAGATGCACACCCTATTCCAAGGGCAGATGAGCTCATTGACAAGTTGGCTTCTGCCAAATATTTGAGCACATTTGACTTGACAGCTGGCTACTGGCAAATCAGGTTAGCTGGGGAGTCTAAAGCCAAAACAGCATTTTCTACCCCTAGTGGGCATTATCAGTTTGTGGTGATGCCCTTTGGTTTGAAAAATGCACCTGCCACCTACCAAAGGTTGGTGAATCAAATCCTCACTGGGTTGGATGACTTTTGTGCAGCTTATCTGTATGATATTGCTGTCTTTAGCTCCACCTGGGAGGATCACCTGGTCCACCTGAAGGAAGTACTTGAGGCTCTGCAGAAGGTAGGCCTCACTATCAAGGCAACAAAGTGCCAGATAGGGCAGAGTAAGGTTGTATACCTGGGCCACCTTGTAGGTGGAGGCCAAGTTCAACCACTGGAGAGTAAGATCCAGACCATCAAGGACTGGTCCCCTCCAACCACCCAGACTCAGGTCAGAGCTTTCTTGGGCCTGACTGGGTACTACAGGAAGTTTGTTAAGAACTATGGGTCCATTGTGACTCCTCTTAATGATCTGACATCCAAGAAGATGCCCAAAAAGGTTCAGTGGACAGAAATCTGTCAAAAGGCATTTGATGACCTGAAGAAGGCCATGTGCTCTGCACCTATCCTGAAGAGTCCTGACTACTCAAGAGAGTTCATTGTCCAAACAGATGCTTCTGAGTTGGGAGTGGGAGCAGTGCTTTCACAGCTTAATGTAGATGGCCAGGACCAGCCCATTGCTTTCATTAGCAGAAGGCTGACCCCCAGAGAGAAACGTTGGTCAGCTATAGAGAGGGAGGCCTTTGCTGTGGTGTGGGCCCTGAAGAAGTTGAGGCCATACTTGTTTGGTACTCACTTCAAGGTTCAGACCGACCATAAGCCCGTCTTATGGCTTAATCAGATGAAGGGTGAAAACCCCAAACTACTCAGGTGGTCCATTTCCCTACAGGGGATGGACTTTACAGTGGAGCACCGCCCAGGGACTGACCATGGCAACGCAGATGGTCTCTCCAGGTACTTCCACTTAGAACATGAAGACACAACTGGTCAAGGTTAGTCTAATGTCCCTGCGTTTGGGGGGGGGGGGGTTATGTAGGAGAGTAGGGTCTGCTATCCTATGGTCACCCCAAATTTTTGCTTTTTGCTTCACTGGTTTCTGACTTAATGTGGCTGTGGGCCTGCTAATCAGACCCACAGCCTGCTGTTCTCTCTCTAAATTACTGCCAATGCACTTTAGGTGCATTACGAATTGGAACTGGTTTACCTTATGAGCCCCTGTAGTAGTGTACCCTAGGTACCCAGGGCATGGGTGTATCCAAGGCCTACCAGGGGCTGCAGCATGTATTATGCCACCCCTGGCCTGGCCTCCACATTTGACACAACTGGCTGATCACTCAGCTGGGGTAAGTTGGTGTAATCACCTCTTACTTAGGTACAGTATGTCTGTGCCTAACCCTAAACTGGACACATATGTTCCTATCAGCCACTCCTATGGAAGGCCTCATCAATCCTGGAGGCAGAGTGCTTGGAAATATGTGAGATGGTGCTCTAGCATGAGATGAGCCTGTCTGCAGCTGTCGGGAACCACTCCCTAAGCTGTTCCGGGATATTGCCATACCATATACTCTTAAGTGCATTATAATCCTCGCGGTTAAATGCTATCTTTGGTTTGGCTTTATCAAAACATGTCGAGTAAGGTGTCATACGAATTGGAATACTATCCCCTCGCCAGTTCTGGCGACGGGGATAGCATTCCACCCTTCTAGAGGGACACGACATGTGTGTAGCCTTAACCCCGGTTAAAGTTAAACAGAGCCTCAGCATCACAAAATGGATGCTGCCACCACAGACACGAGTCTGGCCTCCTGCTGCTGACCGAAACTCGGCAGATGGTGGCCTGGACAAAGGGTTTCCTGCCTTGGGAGGTGCGAGCACCACCCCAGACAGGGTTTTGTGTATTGGGTAGGACAGGGCTGAATAGAATCAGACATGCCCGGGGCACACAAGGTGTCCCCGTGCATAGGCCAGTCCAAACCGGTCCTTGGACTTTCCAGACCCAGGCTTGGCGCGGAACTGGACAAAGGAAAGGGGGTGTAACCGCCCCCCTTCCTGGTTCCTCCCAGAGGAGGGACCTAGTAGGTGATCCATTGCATGAGCCATTGCACAGCAGATCATCCTGAATCAACTTTACATGAAGAAGAAGACTGGACTTCGACATTCTGCTGCACAGAAGACTGAAGAGAATCTCCCTTGTGGCCTAGGAGTGGCCACCCTGTGAACACGGGTACCAACCAGCAACTCGACGTCTGCTTTGCCGCCGCCTCCCGCCGGAGCCCGAGCCCAGAGCCCGACAAGAACCAGACTCCCAGACCTCTCAGAGCCCGATTCACAGTCCCTGCGAAGAAGGGACCCGTGGAGGCACCGAGCGACGTGGGACCGGACCTCTTGGAAGACACTCGAAAAGCTGACTGCGCAGCTTCTGAGGCATCCTCGATGTTGTGCTTTGGGGACTGAGAACCCCCACCACCGAGCAGCCCTTGCACCGAAGATCAGCCCTCCAGCATCTCCACGATCTGCGTGGGGCCCTTTTGCATTGTGCCACTCGACGCGCCATCCCAGCCACTAGCCACGTGGTCAGCGGCCATCTTGGCGACGAAACCGACGATTTACACAGCAGGTCTGGTTGCTCCAGACCTACCCAAGCTCCTGTAAAAAGGAGCACCCGCTCTGACCTTGCTGGTCCGAGTGATAAGCATCTTTCAACTTCTGCGTGGCTTGCATTTACCAAGGCCTGTTTGCTCCGATCAGGTCGCCGACACCGCCAACAGTGAGAAGCCTACGTGGGACAGCTTGTGACCGACGCCTGGACGTCCTCGACCACGGGTATCCACGTGGCTGCAGAAAGAAGCTACCCGACAACGCCTGTTTGCACCCGACATCGCCTGGTTCCAATCTGGTTCCACGGTAGTCACTGGCTAGTGACTTTGAACACTGTCCCCTCTGCTTTCAGGTCTTCACATCTTCAGATCCACCCTTGGATCCACCGGAACTCTTCACATCGAGCAGCCTGCAGCATCTTCAGCTCCAAGCACCATCGACCAGCGTGACGAAACCCGACACTACTTCGACCCTGTGCACCCGCTTCCTGTGGGTGAGGTAACTCAGCTCTGCCGGTGCTCCTGCACTGGTACACATCTCAAGGGCCTGTGTCTTAAGTCTCAGCTCCGTAGGTCACTCGGAAGGTTCCTAACTTTCTAACTTTGTACTTTTTACGCACCATAGACTTTGCAGTGGAAAGTGCGTGCACTTTGAACACTGCACCCGAGTCCCGTGGGCCTTTCCCGACTTAATCATTGCTAGTTTTGAATAGCTCCAGCGATTCCCAAGGCCCTAGGCCTGTTCCCTTTCCTATTGGTATCTCTTATACCACTTTCTTAGTATATGGTTTAGGTGGCCCCTAGGGCTCATCCATATTGTGCAACTTTTGTGTATTTTAAACTGTCTTGTGATTTAACGCTTGTGCTTCTGTGCTCATAAAGAGTCCAGGGGATTTTATAGTTAATAAATCAATATATATTTTCAATATATATCTGTGTGGTGTCCCTTTCATTTGGTATTCAAGGGGGTTGTGTATGGCATAACAGCTGGCTTCACATGCCTTTCAGAGTTTAGCCTAAGACTGCTTTGTCCACGTTACCACTAGGATAACTGGTCTACAAGGTTGAATTACAACCATCATCATAAGGGTTGCTTGGCATGGTACAAAGTGATCGCTAAGAATTAGTGAGCATTATATACCAGGCCAACTTCTCACATGGGGGACCAAGAGCAACCAGGGGGACCAAGCACAGCCTGGGGGACCAAGCACAGCCTGGGGGACCAAGCACAGCCTGGGGGACCAAGAGCAACCAAGGGGACCAAGCACAGCCTGGGGGACCAAGAGCAACCAAGGGGACCAAGCACAGCCTGGGGGACCAAGCACAGTCTGGGGGACCAAGAGCAACCAAGGGGACCAAGCACAGCCTGGGGGACCAAGAGCAACCAGGGGGACCAAGCACAGCCTGGGGGACCAAGAGCAACCAAGGGGACCAAGCACAGCCAGGGGGACCAAGCACAGCCTGGGGGACCAAGAGGAACCAGGGGGACCAAGAGCCACAAGGGGGACCAAGCACAGCCTTGGGGACCAAGCACAGCCTGGGGGACCAAGAGCAACCATGGGGACCAAGCACAGCCTGGGGGACCAAGCACAGTCTGGGGGACAAAGCACAGCCTGGGGGACCAAGCACAGCCTGTGGGACCAAGAGCAACCAGGGGGACCAAGCACAGCCTGGGGACCAAGAGCAACCAGGGGGACCAAGCACAGCCTGGGGGACCAAGAGCATCCAGGGGGACCAAGCACAGCCTGGGGGACCAAGCACAGCCTGGGGGACCAAGAGCAACCAGGGGGACCAAACACAGCCTGGGGGACCAAGCACAGCATGGAGGACCAAGCACAGCCTGGGGGACCAATAGCAACCAAGGGGACCAAGCACAGCCTGGGGGACCAAGCACAGCCTGGGGACCAAGAGCAACCAAGGGGACCAAGCACAGCCTGGGGGACCAAGAGCAACCAGGGGGACCAAGCACAGCCTGGGGGACCAAGCACAGCCTGGGGGACCAAGAGCAACCAAGGGGACCAAGCACAGCCTGGGGGACCAGGAGCAACCAGGGGGACCAAGCACAGCCTGGGGGACCAAGCACAGCCTGGGGGATCAAGAGCAACCAGGGGGACCAAGAGCAACCAGGGGGACCAAGAGCAACCAAGGGGACCAAGCACAGCCTGGGGGACCAAGAGCAACCAAGGGGACCAAGCACAGCCGGGGGGACCAAGAGCAACCAGGGGGACCAAGCACAGCCTGGGGGACCAAGCACAGCCTGGGGGACCAAGCACAGCCTGGGGGACCAAGAGGAACCAAGGGGACCAAGCACAGCCTGGGGGACCAAGAGCAACCAGGGGGACAAAGAACAGCGCGGGGGACCAAGCACAGCCTGGGGGACCAAGAGCAACCAGGGGGACTAAGCACAGACTGGGGGACCAAGAGCAACCAAGGGGACCAAGCACAGCCTGGAGGACCAAGAGCAACCAGGGGGACCAAGCACAGCCTGGGGGACCAAGAGCAACCAGGGGGACCAAGAGCAACCAGGGGGACCAAGCACAGCATTGGGGACCAAGCACAGCCTGGGGGACCAAGCACAGCCTGGGGGACCAAGAGCATCCAGGGAGACCACGCACAGCCTGGGGGACCAAGCACAGCATGGGGGACCAAGAGCATCTAGGGGGACCACGCACAGCCTGGGGGACCAAGCACAGCATGGGGGACCAAGAGCAACCAGGGGGACCAAGCAGAGCCTGGGGGACCAAGCACAGCCTGGGGGACCAAGAGCAACCAGGGGGACCAAGCACCACCTGGGGGACCAAGCACAGCCTGGGGGACCAAGCACAGCCTGGGGGACCAAGAGCAACCAAGGGGACCAAGCACAGCCTGGGGGACCAAGAGCAACCAGGGGGACCAAACACAGCCTGGGGGACCAAGAGCAACCAGGGGGACCAAGCACAGCCTGGGGGACCAAGAGCAACCAAGGGGACCAAGCACAGCCTGGGGGACAATGCACAGCCTGGGGACCAAGAGCAACCAGGGGGACCAAGCACAGCCTGGGGGACCAAGCATAGCCTGGGGGACCAAGAGCAACCGAGGGGACCAAGCACAGCCTGGGGGACCAAGCACAGCCTGGGGGACCAAGAGCAACCATGGGGACCAAGCACAGCCTGGGGGACCAAGCATAGCCTGAGGGACCAAGAGCAACCAAGGGGACCAAGCACAGCCAGGGGGACCAAGCACAGCCTGGGGGACCAAGAGGAACCAGGGGGACCAAGAGCCACAAGGGGGACCAAGCACAGCCTTGGGGACCAAGCACAGCCTGGGGGACCAAGAGCAACCATGGGGACCAAGCACAGCCTGGGGGACCAAGCACAGTCTGGGGGACAAAGCACAGCCTGGGGGACCAAGCACAGCCTGTGGGACCAAGAGCAACCAGGGGGACCAAGCACAGCCTGGGGACCAAGAGCAACCAGGGGGACCAAGCACAGCCTGGGGGACCAAGAGCATCCAGGGGGACCAAGCACAGCCTGGGGGACCAAGCACAGCCTGGGGGACCAAGAGCAACCAGGGGGACCAAACACAGCCTGGGGGACCAAGCACAGCATGGAGGACCAAGCACAGCCTGGGGGACCAATAGCAACCAAGGGGACCAAGCACAGCCTGGGGGACCAAGCACAGCCTGGGGACCAAGAGCAACCAAGGGGACCAAGCACAGCCTGGGGGACCAAGAGCAACCAGGGGGACCAAGCACAGCCTGGGGGACCAAGCACTGCCTGGGGGACCAAGAGCAACCAAGGGGACCAAGCACAGCCTGGGGGACCAGGAGCAACCAGGGGGACCAAGCACAGCCTGGGGGACCAAGCACAGCCTGGGGGATCAAGAGCAACCAGGGGGACCAAGAGCAACCAGGGGGACCAAGAGCAACCAAGGGGACCAAGCACAGCCTGGGGGACCAAGAGCAACCAAGGGGACCAAGCACAGCCGGGGGGACCAAGAGCAACCAGGGGGACCAAGCACAGCCTGGGGGACCAAGCACAGCCTGGGGGACCAAGCACAGCCTGGGGGACCAAGCACAGCCTGGGGGACCAAGAGCAACCAGGGGGACAAAGAACAGCGCGGGGGACCAAGCACAGCCTGGGGGACCAAGAGCAACCAGGGGGACCAAGCACAGCCTGGGGGACCAAGAGCAACCAAGGGGACCAAGCACAGCCTGGAGGACCAAGAGCAACCAGGGGGACCAAGCACAGCCTGGGGGACCAAGAGCAACCAGGGGGACCGAGAGCAACCGGGGGGACCAAGCACAGCCTTGGGGACCAAGCACAGCCTGGGGGACCAAGAGCAACCAAGGGGACCAAGCACAGCCTGGGGGACCAAGCACAGCCTGGGGGACCAAGAGCAACCAAGGGGACCAAGCACAGCCTGGGGGACCAAGCACAGCCTGGGGGACCAAGAGCATCCAGGGGGACCACGCACAGCCTGGGGGACCAAGCACAGCATGGGGGACCAAGAGCATCTAGGGGGACCACGCACAGCCTGGGGGACCAAGCACAGCATGGGGGACCAAGAGCAACCAGGGGGACCAAGCAGAGCCTGGGGGACCAAGCACAGCCTGGGGGACCAAGAGCAACCAGGGGGACCAAGCACCGCCTGGGGGACCAAGCACATCCTGGGGGACCAAGCACAGCCTGGGGGACCAAGAGCAACCAAGGGGACCAAGCACAGCCTGGGGGACCAAGAGCAACCAGGGGGACCAAACACAGCCTGGGGGACCAAGAGCAACCAGGGGGACCAAGCACAGCCTGGGGGACCAAGAGCAACCAAGGGGACCAAGCACAGCCTGGGGGACCAAGCACAGCCTGGGGGACCAAGAGCAACCAAGGGGACCAAGCACAGCCTGGGGGACCAAGAGCAACCATGGGGACCAAGCACAGCCTGGGGGACCAAGCATAGCCTGAGGGACCAAGAGCAACCAGGGGGACCAAGCACAGCCTGGGGGACCAAGCACATCCTGGGGGACCAAGAGCAACCAAGGGGACCAAGCACAGCCTGGGGGACCAAGCACAACCTGGGGGACCAAGCACAGCCTGGGGGACCAAGAGCAACCAAGGGGACCAAGCACAGCCTGGGGGACCAAGAGCAACCAAGGGGACCAAGCACAGCCAGGGGACCAAGCACAGCCTGGGGGACCAAGCACAGCCTGGAGGACCAAGAGCAACCAAGGGGACCAAGCACAGCCTGGGGGACCAAGAGCAACCAGGGGGACCAAGCAAAGCCTGGCGGACCAAACACAGCTTTGGGGACCAAGAGCAACCAAGGGGGACCAAACACAGCCAGGGGGACCAAGCACAGCCTGGGGGACCAAGCACAGCCTGGGGGACCAAGAGCAACCAGGGGGACCAAGCACAGCCTGGGGGACCAAGCACAGCCTGGGGGACCAAGAGCAACCAAGGGGACCAAGCACAGCCTGGGGGACCAAGAGCAACCAGGGGGACCAAGCACAGCCTGGGGGTCCAAGCACAGCCTGGGGGACCAAGATCAACCAAGGGGACCAAGCACAGCCAGGGGGACCAAGCACAGCCTGGGGGACCAAGCACAGCCTGGGGGACCAAGCACAGCCTGGGGGACCAAGCACAGCCTGGGGGACCAAGAGCAACCAAGGGGACCAAGCACAGCCAGGGGGACCAAGCACAGCCTGGGGGACCAAGCACAGCCTGGGTGACCAAGCACAGCCTGGGGGACCAAGCACAGCCTGAAGGGCCAAGAGCAACCAAGGGGACCAAGCACATCCTGGGGGACCAAGAGCAACCAGGGGGACCAAGCACAGCCTGGGGGACTAAGAGCAACCAGGGGGACCAAGCACAGCCTGGGGGACCAAGAGCAACCAGGGGGACCAAGCACAGCCTGGGGGACCAAGAGCATCCAGGGGGACCAAGCACAGCCTGGGGGACCAAGCACAGCCTGGGGGACCAAGAGCAACCAGGGGGACCAAGCACAGCCTGGGGGACCAAGCACAGCCTGGGGGACCAAGCACAGCCTGGGGGACCAAGAGCAACCAAGGGGACCAAGCACAGCCTGGGGGACCAAGAGCAACCAGGGGGACCAAGCACAGCCTGGGGGACCAAGCACAGCCTGGGGGACCAAGAGCAACCAGGGGGACCAAGCACAGCCTGGGGGACCAAGAACAACCATGGGGACCAAGCACAGCCTGGGGGACCAAGAGCAACCAAGGGGATCAAGCACAGCCTGGGGGACCAAGAGCAACCAGGGGGACCAAGCACAGCCTGGGGGACCAAGAGCAACCAAGGGGACCAAGCACAGCCTGGGGACCAAGAGCAACCAGGGGGACCAAGCACAGCCTGGGGGACCCAGCACTGCCTGGGGGACCAAGAGCAACCAAGGGGACCAAGCACAGCCTGGGGGACCAAGAGCAACCAAGGGGATCAAGCACAGCCAGGGGGACCAAGCACAGCCTGGGGGACCAAGAGCAACCAAGGGGACCAAGCACAGCCTGGGGGCCAAGAGCAACCAGGGGGACCAAGCACAGCCTGTGGGACCCAGCACTGCCTGGGGGACCAAGAGCAACCAAGGGGACCAAGCACAGCCAGGGGGACCAAGCACAGCCTTGGGGACCAAGAGCAACCAGGGGGACCAAGAGCAACCAGGGGGACCAAGCACAGCCTGGGGGACCAAGCACAGCCTGGGGGACCAAGAGCAACTAGGGGGACCAAGCACAGCCTGGGGGACCAAGCACAGCCTTGGGGACCAAGAGCAACCAAGGGGACCAAGCACAGCCTCGGGGACCAAGAGCAACCAGGGGGACCAAGCACAGCCTGGGGGACCAAGCACAGCCTGGGGGACCAAGCACAGCCTGGGGGACCAAGAGCAACCAAGGGGACCAAGCACAGCCTGGGGGACCAAGAGCAACCAGGGGGACCAAGCACAGCCTGGGGGACCAAGAGCAACCAAGGGGACCAAGCATAGCCTGGGGGACCAAGCACAGGCTGGGGGACTAAGAGCAACCAGGGGGACCAAGCACAGCCTGGGGGACCAGGATCAACCAGGGGGACCAAGCACAGCCTGGGGGACCAAGAGCAACCAAGGGGACCAAGCACAGTCAGGGGGACCAAGCACAGCCTGGGGGACCAAGAGCAACCAACGGGACCAAGCACAGCCAGGGGGACCAAGCACAGCCTGGGGGACCAAGCATGGCCTGGGGGACCAAGCACAGCCTGGGGGACCAAGAGCAACCAAGGGGACCAAGCACAGCCTGGGGGACCAAGAGCAACCAGGGAACCAAGCACAGCGTTGGGGACCAAGAGCAACCAGGGGGACCAAGCACAGCCTGGGGGAACAAGCACAGCCTGGGGGACCAAGAGCAACCAAGGGGACCAAGCACAGCCAGGGGGGACCAAGCACAGCCAGGGGGACAAAGCACAGCCAGGGGGACCAAGAGCAGCCAGGGGGATCAAGCACATCCAGGGGGACCAAGCACTGCCAGGGGGACCAAGAGCAACCAGGGGGACCAAGCACAGCCAGGGGGACCAAGAGCAACCAGGGGGACCAAGAGCAGCCAGGGGGACCAAGCACAGCCAGGGGGACCAAGAGTAGCCAGGGGGACCAAGCACAGCCAGGGGGACCAAGAGCAACCAGGGGGACCAAGAGCAACCAGGGGGACCAAGAGCAGCCAGGGGGACAAAGCACAGCCAGGGGGACCAAGAGCAGACAGGTGGACCAAGCACAGCCAAGGGGACCAAGCACATCCAGGGGGACCAAGAGCAACCACCAGGGGGACCAAGCACAGCCAGGGGGACCAAGAGCAGCCAGGGGGTCCAGGAGCAACCAGAGGGGCCAAGCACAGCCAGGGGGACCAAGAGCAACCAGGGGGACCAAGCACTGCCAGGGGGTCTAAGCACAGCCAGGGGGACCTAGAGCAGCCAGGGGGATCAAGCACAGCCAATGGGACCAAGAGCAGCCAGGGGGACCAAGAGCAGACAGGGGGACCAAGCACAGCCAGGGGGACCAAGAGCAGCCAGGGGGACCAAGCACAGCCAGGGGGACCAAGCACAGCCAGGGGGGCCAAGAGCAGCCAGGGGGACCAAGAGCAACCAGGGGGACCAAGCAAAGCCTGACGGACCAAACACAGCCTGGGGGACCAAGAGCAACCAGGGGGACCAAGCACAGCCTGGGGGACCAAGCACAGCTTTGGGGACCAAGAGCAACCAAGGGGGACCAAACACAGCCAGGGGGACCAAGCACAGCCTGGGGGACCAAGCACAGCCTGGGGGACCAAGAGCAACCAGGGGGACCAAGCACAGCCTGGGGGACCAAGCACAGCCTGGGGGACCAAGAGCAACCAGGGGGACCAAGCACAGCCTGGGGGACCAAGAGCAACCAAGGGGACCAAGCACAGCCAGGGGGACCAAGCACAGCCTGGGGGGCCAAGAGGAACCAGGGGGACCAAGAGCCACAAGGGGGACCAAGCACAGCCTTGGGGACCAAGCACAGCCTGGGGGACCAAGAGCAACCATGGGGACCAAGCACAGCCTGGGGGACCAAGCACAGTCTGGGGGACAAAGCACAGCCTGGGGGACCAAGCACAGCCTGTGGGACCAAGAGCAACCAGGGGGACCAAGCACAGCCTGGGGACCAAGAGCAACCAGGGGGACCAAGCACAGCCTGGGGGACCAAGAGCATCCAGGGGGACCAAGCACAGCCTGGGGGACCAAGCACAGCCTGGGGGACCAAGAGCAACCAGGGGGACCAAACACAGCCTGGGGGACCAAGCACAGCATGGAGGACCAAGCACAGCCTGGGGGACCAATAGCAACCAAGGGGACCAAGCACAGCCTGGGGGACCAAGCACAGCCTGGGGACCAAGAGCAACCAAGGGGACCAAGCACAGCCTGGGGGACCAAGCACAGCCTGGGGGACCAAGCACAGCCTGGGGGACCAAGAGCAACCAAGGGGACCAAGCACAGCCTGGGGGACCAGGAGCAACCAGGGGTACCAAGCACAGCCTGGGGGACCAAGCACAGCCTGGGGGACCAAGAGCAACCAGGGGGACCAAGAGCAACCAGGGGGACCAAGAGCAATCAAGGGGACCAAACACAGCCTGGGGGACCAAGAGCAACCAAGGGGACCAAGCACAGCCGGGGGGACCAAGAGCAACCAGGGGGACCAAGCACAGCCTGGGGGATTAAGCACAGCCTGGGGGACCAAGCACAGCCTGGGGGACCAAGAGGAACCAAGGGGACCAAGCACAGCCTGGGGGACCAAGAGCAACCAGGGGGACAAAGAACAGCGCGGGGGACCAAGCACAGCCTGGGGGACCAAGAGCAACCAGGGGGACCAAGCACAGCCTGGGGGACCAAGAGCAACCAAGGGGACCAAGCACAGCCTGGAGGACCAAGAGCAACCAGGGGGACCAAGCACAGCCTGGGGGACCAAGAGCAACCAGGGGGACCAAGAGCAACCAGGGGGACCAAGCACAGCCTTGGGGACCAAGCACAGCCTGGGGTACCAAGAGCAACCAAGGGGACCAAGCACAGCCTGGGGGACCAAGCACAGCCTGGGGGACCAAGAGCAACCAAGGGGACCAAGCACAGCCTGGGGGACCAAGCACAGCCTGGGGGACCAAGAGCATCCAGGGAGACCACGCACAGCCTGGGGGACCAAGCACAGCATGGGGGACCAAGAGCATCTAGGGGGACCACGCACAGCCTGGGGGACCAAGCACAGCATGGGGGACCAAGAGCAACCAGGGGGACCAAGCAGAGCCTGGGGGACCAAGCACAGCCTGGGGGACCAAGAGCAACCAGGGGGACCAAGCACCGCCTGGGGGACCAAGCACAGCCTGGGGGACCAAGCACAGCCTGGGGGACCAAGAGCAACCAAGGGGACCAAGCACAGCCTGGGGGACCAAGAGCAACCAGGGGGACCAAACACAGCCTGGGGGACCAAGAGCAACCAGGGGGACCAAGCACAGCCTGGGGGACCAAGAGCAACCAAGGGGACCAAGCACAGCCTGGGGGACCAAGCACAGCCTGGGGGACCAAGCACAGCCTGGGGGACCAAGAGCAACCAAGGGGACCAAGCACAGCCTGGGGGACCAAGAGCAACCATGGGGACCAAGCACAGCCTGGGGGACCAAGCATAGCCTGAGGGACCAAGAGCAACCAAGGGGACCAAGCACAGCCAGGGGGACCAAGCACAGCCTGGGGGACCAAGAGGAACCAGGGGGACCAAGAGCCACAAGGGGGACCAAGCACAGCCTTGGGGACCAAGCACAGCCTGGGGGACCAAGAGCAACCATGGGGACTAAGCACAGCCTGGGGGACCAAGCACAGTCTGGGGGACAAAGCACAGCCTGGGGGACCAAGCACAGCCTGGGGACCAAGAGCAACCAGGGGGACCAAGCACAGCCTGGGGGACCAAGAGCATCCAGGGGGACCAAGCACAGCCTGGGGGACCAAGCACAGCCTGGGGGACCAAGAGCAACCAGGGGGACCAAACACAGCCTGGGGGACCAAGCACAGCATGGAGGACCAAGCACAGCCTGGGGGACCAATAGCAACCAAGGGGACCAAGCACAGCCTGGGGGACCAAGCACAGCCTGGGGACCAAGAGCAACCAAGGGGACCAAGCACAGCCTGGGGGACCAAGAGCAACCAGGGGGACCAAGCACAGCCTGGGGGACCAAGCACAGCCTGGGGGACCAAGCACAGCCTGGGGGACCAAGAGCAACCAAGGGGACCAAGCACAGCCTGGGGGACCAGGAGCAACCAGGGGGACCAAGCACAGCCTGGGGGACCAAGCACAGCCTGGGGTACCAAGAGCAACCAGGGGGACCAAGAGCAACCAGGGGGACCAAGAGCAACCAAGGGAACCAAGCACAGCCTGGGGGACCAAGAGCAACCAAGGGGACCAAGCACAGCCGGGGGGACCAAGAGCAACCAGGGGGACCAAGCACAGCCTGGGGGACCAAGCACAGCCTGGGGGACCAAGCACAGCCTGGGGGACCAAGAGGAACCAAGGGGACCAAGCACAGCCTGGGGGACCAAGAGCAACCAGGGGGACAAAGAACAGCGCGGGGGACCAAGCACAGCCTGGGGGACCAAGAGCAACCAGGGGGACCAAGCACAGCCTGGGGGACCAAGAGCAACCAAGGGGACCAAGCACAGCCTGGAGGACCAAGAGCAACTAGGGGGACCAAGCACAGCCTGGGGGACCAAGAGCAACCAGGGGGACCGAGAGCAACCAGGGGGACCAAGCACAGCCTTGGGGACCAAGCACAGCCTGGGGGACCTAGAGCAACCAAGGGGACCAAGCACAGCCTGGGGGACCAAGCACAGCCTGGGGGACCAAGAGCAACCAAGGGGACCAAGCACAGCCAAGGGGACCAAGCACATCCAGGGGGACCAAGAGCAACCACCAGGGGGACCAAGCACAGCCAGGGGGACCAAGAGCAGCCAGGGGGTCCAGGAGCAACCAGAGGGGCCAAGCACAGCCAGGGGGACCAAGAGCAACCAGGGGGACCAAGCACTGCCAGGGGGTCTAAGCACAGCCAGGGGGACCTAGAGCAGCCAGGGGGATCAAGCACAGCCAATGGGACCAAGAGCAGCCAGGGGGACCAAGAGCAGACAGGGGGACCAAGCACAGCCAGGGGGACCAAGAGCAGCCAGGGGGACCAAGCACAGCCAGGGGGACCAAGCACAGCCAGGGGGGCCAAGAGCAGCCAGGGGGACCAAGAGCAACCAGGGGGACCAAGCAAAGCCTGACGGACCAAACACAGCCTGGGGGACCAAGAGCAACCAGGGGGACCAAGCACAGCCTGGGGGACCAAGCACAGCTTTGGGGACCAAGAGCAACCAAGGGGGACCAAACACAGCCAGGGGGACCAAGCACAGCCTGGGGGACCAAGCACAGCCTGGGGGACCAAGAGCAACCAGGGGGACCAAGCACAGCCTGGGGGACCAAGCACAGCCTGGGGGACCAAGAGCAACCAGGGGGACCAAGCACAGCCTGGGGGACCAAGAGCAACCAAGGGGACCAAGCACAGCCAGGGGGACCAAGCACAGCCTGGGGGGCCAAGAGGAACCAGGGGGACCAAGAGCCACAAGGGGGACCAAGCACAGCCTTGGGGACCAAGCACAGCCTGGGGGACCAAGAGCAACCATGGGGACCAAGCACAGCCTGGGGGACCAAGCACAGTCTGGGGGACAAAGCACAGCCTGGGGGACCAAGCACAGCCTGTGGGACCAAGAGCAACCAGGGGGACCAAGCACAGCCTGGGGACCAAGAGCAACCAGGGGGACCAAGCACAGCCTGGGGGACCAAGAGCAT
Organism: Lissotriton vulgaris; assembly: GCF_964263255.1. Taxonomy (NCBI): domain Eukaryota; kingdom Metazoa; phylum Chordata; class Amphibia; order Caudata; family Salamandridae; genus Lissotriton; species Lissotriton vulgaris. The sequence continues at coordinate 1,025,417,719 of NC_141698.1, forward strand.
CCAGGGGGACCAAGCACAGCCTGGGGGACCAAGCACAGCCTGGGGGACCAAGAGCAACCAGGGGGACCAAACACAGCCTGGGGGACCAAGCACAGCATGGAGGACCAAGCACAGCCTGGGGGACCAATAGCAACCAAGGGGACCAAGCACAGCCTGGGGGACCAAGCACAGCCTGGGGACCAAGAGCAACCAAGGGGACCAAGCACAGCCTGGGGGACCAAGCACAGCCTGGGGGACCAAGCACAGCCTGGGGGACCAAGAGCAACCAAGGGGACCAAGCACAGCCTGGGGGACCAGGAGCAACCAGGGGTACCAAGCACAGCCTGGGGGACCAAGCACAGCCTGGGGGACCAAGAGCAACCAGGGGGACCAAGAGCAACCAGGGGGACCAAGAGCAATCAAGGGGACCAAACACAGCCTGGGGGACCAAGAGCAACCAAGGGGACCAAGCACAGCCGGGGGGACCAAGAGCAACCAGGGGGACCAAGCACAGCCTGGGGGATTAAGCACAGCCTGGGGGACCAAGCACAGCCTGGGGGACCAAGAGGAACCAAGGGGACCAAGCACAGCCTGGGGGACCAAGAGCAACCAGGGGGACAAAGAACAGCGCGGGGGACCAAGCACAGCCTGGGGGACCAAGAGCAACCAGGGGGACCAAGCACAGCCTGGGGGACCAAGAGCAACCAAGGGGACCAAGCACAGCCTGGAGGACCAAGAGCAACCAGGGGGACCAAGCACAGCCTGGGGGACCAAGAGCAACCAGGGGGACCAAGAGCAACCAGGGGGACCAAGCACAGCCTTGGGGACCAAGCACAGCCTGGGGTACCAAGAGCAACCAAGGGGACCAAGCACAGCCTGGGGGACCAAGCACAGCCTGGGGGACCAAGAGCAACCAAGGGGACCAAGCACAGCCTGGGGGACCAAGCACAGCCTGGGGGACCAAGAGCATCCAGGGAGACCACGCACAGCCTGGGGGACCAAGCACAGCATGGGGGACCAAGAGCATCTAGGGGGACCACGCACAGCCTGGGGGACCAAGCACAGCATGGGGGACCAAGAGCAACCAGGGGGACCAAGCAGAGCCTGGGGGACCAAGCACAGCCTGGGGGACCAAGAGCAACCAGGGGGACCAAGCACCGCCTGGGGGACCAAGCACAGCCTGGGGGACCAAGCACAGCCTGGGGGACCAAGAGCAACCAAGGGGACCAAGCACAGCCTGGGGGACCAAGAGCAACCAGGGGGACCAAACACAGCCTGGGGGACCAAGAGCAACCAGGGGGACCAAGCACAGCCTGGGGGACCAAGAGCAACCAAGGGGACCAAGCACAGCCTGGGGGACCAAGCACAGCCTGGGGGACCAAGCACAGCCTGGGGGACCAAGAGCAACCAAGGGGACCAAGCACAGCCTGGGGGACCAAGAGCAACCATGGGGACCAAGCACAGCCTGGGGGACCAAGCATAGCCTGAGGGACCAAGAGCAACCAAGGGGACCAAGCACAGCCAGGGGGACCAAGCACAGCCTGGGGGACCAAGAGGAACCAGGGGGACCAAGAGCCACAAGGGGGACCAAGCACAGCCTTGGGGACCAAGCACAGCCTGGGGGACCAAGAGCAACCATGGGGACTAAGCACAGCCTGGGGGACCAAGCACAGTCTGGGGGACAAAGCACAGCCTGGGGGACCAAGCACAGCCTGGGGACCAAGAGCAACCAGGGGGACCAAGCACAGCCTGGGGGACCAAGAGCATCCAGGGGGACCAAGCACAGCCTGGGGGACCAAGCACAGCCTGGGGGACCAAGAGCAACCAGGGGGACCAAACACAGCCTGGGGGACCAAGCACAGCATGGAGGACCAAGCACAGCCTGGGGGACCAATAGCAACCAAGGGGACCAAGCACAGCCTGGGGGACCAAGCACAGCCTGGGGACCAAGAGCAACCAAGGGGACCAAGCACAGCCTGGGGGACCAAGAGCAACCAGGGGGACCAAGCACAGCCTGGGGGACCAAGCACAGCCTGGGGGACCAAGCACAGCCTGGGGGACCAAGAGCAACCAAGGGGACCAAGCACAGCCTGGGGGACCAGGAGCAACCAGGGGGACCAAGCACAGCCTGGGGGACCAAGCACAGCCTGGGGTACCAAGAGCAACCAGGGGGACCAAGAGCAACCAGGGGGACCAAGAGCAACCAAGGGAACCAAGCACAGCCTGGGGGACCAAGAGCAACCAAGGGGACCAAGCACAGCCGGGGGGACCAAGAGCAACCAGGGGGACCAAGCACAGCCTGGGGGACCAAGCACAGCCTGGGGGACCAAGCACAGCCTGGGGGACCAAGAGGAACCAAGGGGACCAAGCACAGCCTGGGGGACCAAGAGCAACCAGGGGGACAAAGAACAGCGCGGGGGACCAAGCACAGCCTGGGGGACCAAGAGCAACCAGGGGGACCAAGCACAGCCTGGGGGACCAAGAGCAACCAAGGGGACCAAGCACAGCCTGGAGGACCAAGAGCAACTAGGGGGACCAAGCACAGCCTGGGGGACCAAGAGCAACCAGGGGGACCGAGAGCAACCAGGGGGACCAAGCACAGCCTTGGGGACCAAGCACAGCCTGGGGGACCTAGAGCAACCAAGGGGACCAAGCACAGCCTGGGGGACCAAGCACAGCCTGGGGGACCAAGAGCAACCAAGGGGACCAAGCACAGCCTGGGGGACCAAGCACAGCCTGGGGGACCAAGAGCATCCAGGGGGACCACGCACAGCCTGGGGGACCAAGCACAGCATGGGGGACCAAGAGCATCTAGGGGGGACACACACAGCCTGGGGGACCAAGCACAGCATGGGGGACCAAGAGCAACCAGGGGGACCAAGCAGAGCCTGGGGGACCAAGCACAGCCTGGGGGACCAAGAGCAACCAGGGGGACCAAGCACCGCCTGGGGGACCAAGCACAGCCTGGGGGACCAAGCACAGCCTGGGGGACCAAGAGCAACCAAGGGGACCAAGCACAGCCTGGGGGACCAAGAGCAACCAGGGGGACCAAACACAGCCTGGGGGACCAAGAGCAACCAGGGGGACCAAGCACAGCCTGGGGGACCAAGAGCAACCAAGGGGGCCAAGCACAGCCTGGGGGACCAAGCACAGCCTGGGGGACCAAGAGCAACCAAGGGGACCAAGCACAGCCTGGGGGACCAAGAGCAACCATGGGGACCAAGCACAGCCTGGGGGACCAAGCATAGCCTGAGGGACCAAGAGCAACCAGGGGGACCAAGCACAGCCTGGGGGACCAAGCACATCCTGGGGGACCAAGAGCAACCAAGGGGACCAAGCACAGCCTGGGGGACCAAGCACAACCTGGGGGACCAAGCACAGCCTGGGGGACCAAGAGCAACCAAGGGGACCAAGCACAGCCTGGGGGACCAAGAGCAACCAAGGGGACCAAGCACAGCCAGGGGACCAAGCACAGCCTGGGGGACCAAGCACAGCCTGGAGGACCAAGAGCAACCAAGGGGACCAAGCACAGCCTGGGGGACCAAGAGCAACCAGGGGGACCAAGCAAAGCCTGACGGACCAAACACAGCCTGGGGGACCAAGAGCAACCAGGGGGACCAAGCACAGCCTGGGGGACCAAGCACAGCTTTGGGGACCAAGAGCAACCAAGGGGGACCAAACACAGCCAGGGGGACCAAGCACAGCCTGGGGGACCAAGCACAGCCTGGGGGACCAAGAGCAACCAGGGGGACCAAGCACAGCCTGGGGGACCAAGCACAGCCTGGGGGACCAAGAGCAACCAAGGGGACCAAGCACAGCCTGGGGGACCAAGAGCAACCAGGGGGACCAAGCACAGCCTGGGGGTCCAAGCACAGCCTGGGGGACCAAGATCAACCAAGGGGACCAAGCACAGCCAGGGGGACCAAGCACAGCCTGGGGGACCAAGAGCAACCAAGGGGACCAAGCACAGCCAGGGGGACCAAGCACAGCCTGGGGGACCAAGCACAGCCTGGGTGACCAAGCACAGCCTGGGGGACCAAGCACAGCCTGAAGGGCCAAGAGCAACCAAGGGGACCAAGCACATCCTGGGGGACCAAGAGCAACCAGGGGGACCAAGCACAGCCTGGGGGACTAAGAGCAACCAGGGGGACCAAGCACAGCCTGGGAGACCAAGAGCAACCAGGGGGACCAAGCACAGCCTGGGGGACCAAGAGCATCCAGGGGGACCAAGCACAGCCTGGGGGACCAAGCACAGCCTGGGGGACCAAGAGCAACCAGGGGGACCAAGCACAGCCTGGGGGACCAAGCACAGCCTGGGGGACCAAGCACAGCCTGGGGGACCAAGAGCAACCAAGGGGACCAAGCACAGCCTGGGGGACCAAGAGCAACCAGGGGGACCAAGCACAGCCTGGGGGACCAAGCACAGCCTGGGGGACCAAGAGCAACCAGGGGGACCAAGCACAGCCTGGGGGACCAAGAACAACCATGGGGACCAAGCACAGCCTGGGGGACCAAGAGCAACCAAGGGGATCAAGCACAGCCTGGGGGACCAAGAGCAACCAGGGGGACCAAGCACAGCCTGGGGGACCAAGAGCAACCAAGGGGACCAAGCACAGCCTGGGGACCAAGAGCAACCAGGGGGACCAAGCACAGCCTGGGGGACCCAGCACTGCCTGGGGGACCAAGAGCAACCAAGGGGACCAAGCACAGCCTGGGGGACCAAGAGCAACCAAGGGGATCAAGCACAGCCAGGGGGACCAAGCACAGCCTGGGGGACCAAGAGCAACCAAGGGGACCAAGCACAGCCTGGGGGCCAAGAGCAACCAGGGGGACCAAGCACAGCCTGGGGGACCCAGCACTGCCTGGGGGACCAAGAGCAACCAAGGGGACCAAGCACAGCCAGGGGGACCAAGCACAGCCTTGGGGACCAAGAGCAACCAGGGGGACGAAGAGCAACCAGGGGGACCAAGCACAGCCTGGGGGACCAAGCACAGCCTGGGGGACCAAGAGCAACTAGGGGGACCAAGCACAGCCTGGGGGACCAAGCACAGCCTTGGGGACCAAGAGCAACCAAGGGGACCAAGCACAGCCTCGGGGACCAAGAGCAACCAGGGGGACCAAGCACAGCCTGGGGGACCAAGCACAGCCTGGGGGACCAAGAGCAACCAAGGGGACCAAGCACAGCCTGGGGGACCAAGAGCAACCAGGGGGACCAAGCACAGCCTGGGGGACCAAGAGCAACCAAGGGGACCAAGCATAGCCTGGGGGACCAAGCACAGGCTGGGGGACTAAGAGCAACCAGGGGGACCAAGCACAGCCTGGGGGACCAGGATCAACCAGGGGGACCAAGCACAGCCTGGGGGACCAAGCACAGCCTGGGGGACCAAGAGCAACCAAGGGGACCAAGCACAGTCAGGGGGACCAAGCACAGCCTGGGGGACCAAGAGCAACCAACGGGACCAAGCACAGCCAGGGGGACCAAGCACAGCCTGGGGGACCAAGCATGGCCTGGGGGACCAAGCACAGCCTGGGGGACCAAGAGCAACCAAGGGGACCAAGCACAGCCTGGGGGACCAAGAGCAACCAGGGAACCAAGCACTGCGTTGGGGACCAAGAGCAACCAGGGGGACCAAGCACAGCCTGGGGGAACAAGCACAGCCTGGGGGACCAAGAGCAACCAAGGGGACCAAGCACAGCCAGGGGGGACCAAGCACAGCCAGGGGGACAAAGCACAGCCAGGGGGACCAAGAGCAGCCAGGGGGATCAAGCACATCCAGGGGGACCAAGCATTGCCAGGGGGACCAAGAGCAACCAGGGGGACCAAGCACAGCCAGGGGGACCAAGAGCAACCAGGGGGACCAAGAGCAGCCAGGGGGACCAAGCACAGCCAGGGGGACCAAGAGTAGCCAGGGGGACCAAGCACAGCCAGGGGGACTAAGAGCAACCAGGGGGACCAAGAGCAACCAGGGGGACCAAGAGCAGCCAGGGGGACACAGCACAGCCAGGGGGACCAAGAGCAGACAGGTGGACCAAGCACAGCCAAGGGGACCAAGCACATCCAGGGGGACCAAGAGCAACCAGGGGGACCAAGCACAGTCAGGGGGACCAAGAGCAGCCAGGGGGTCCAGGAGCAACAAGAGGGACCAAGAGCAACCAGGGGTACCAAGCACAGCCAGGGGGACCAAGCACAGGCAGGGGGACCAAGAGCAACCAGGGGGGCCAAGCACAGCCAGGGGGACCAAGAGCAACCAGGGGGACCAAGCACTGCCAGGGGGTCTAAGCACAGCCAGGGGGACCTAGAGCAGCCAGGGGGATCAAGCACAGCCAATGGGACCAAGAGCAGCCAGGGGGACCAAGAGCAGACAGGGGGACCAAGCACAGTAAGGGGGACCAAGAGCAGCCAGGGGGACCAAGCACAGCCAGGGGGACCAAGCACAGCCAGGGGGGCCAAGAGCAGCCAGGGGGACCAAGAGCAACCAGGGGGACCAAGCAAAGCCTGACGGACCAAACACAGCCTGGGGGACCAAGAGCAACCAGAGGGACCAAGCACAGCCTGGGGGACCAAGCACAGCTTTGGGGACCAAGAGCAACCAAGGGGGACCAAACACAGCCAGGGGGACCAAGCACAGCCTGGGGGACCAAGCACAGCCTGGGGGACCAAGAGCAACCAGGGGGACCAAGCACAGCCTGGGGGACCAAGCACAGCCTGGGGGACCAAGAGCAACCAAGGGGACCAAGCACAGCCTGGGGGACCAAGAGCAACCAGGGGGACCAAGCACAGCCTGGGGGTCCAAGCACAGCCTGGGGGACCAAGCACAGCCTGGGGGACCAAGCACAGCCTGGGGGACCAAGAGCAACCAAGGGGACCAAGCACAGCCAGGGGGACCAAGCACAGCCTGGGGGACCAAGCACAGCCTGGGGGACCAAGCACAGCCTGGGGGACCAAGCACAGCCTGAAGGGCCAAGAGCAACCAAGGGGACCAAGCACATCCTGGGGGACCAAGAGCAACCAGGGGGACCAAGCACAGCCTGGGGGACTAAGAGCAACCAGGGGGACCAAGCACAGCCTGGGGGACCAAGAGCAACCAGGGGGACCAAGCACAGCCTGGGGGACCAAGAGCATCCAGGGGGACCAAGCACAGCCTGGGGGACCAAGCACAGCCTGGGGGACCAAGAGCAACCAGGGGGACCAAGCACAGCCTGGGGGACCAAGCACAGCCTGGGGGACCAAGCACAGCCTGGGGGACCAAGAGCAACCAAGGGGACCAAGCACAGCCTGGGGGACCAAGAGCAACCAGGGGGACCAAGCACAGCCTGGGGGACCAAGCACAGCCTGGGGGACCAAGAGCAACCAGGGGGACCAAGCACAGCCTGGGGGACCAAGAACAACCATGGGGACCAAGCACAGCCTGGGGGACCAAGAGCAACCAAGGGGATCAAGCACAGCCTGGGGGACCAAGAGCAACCAGGGGGACCAAGCACAGCATGGGGGACCAAGAGCAACCAAGGGGACCAAGCACAGCCTGGGGACCAAGAGCAACCAGGGGGACCAAGCACAGCCTGGGGGACCCAGCACTGCCTGGGGGACCAAGAGCAACCAAGGGGACCAAGCACAGCCTGGGGGACCAAGAGCAACCAAGGGGATCAAGCACAGCCAGGGGGACCAAGCACAGCCTGGGGGACCAAGAGCAACCAAGGGGACCAAGCACAGCCTGGGGGCCAAGAGCAACCAGGGGGACCAAGCACAGCCTGGGGGACCCAGCACTGCCTGGGGGACCAAGAGCAACCAAGGGGACCAAGCACAGCCAGGGGGACCAAGCACAGCCTTGGGGACCAAGAGCAACCAGGGGGACCAAGAGCAACCAGGGGGACCAAGCACAGCCTGGGGGACCAAGCACAGCCTGGGGGACCAAGAGCAACTAGCGGGACCAAGCACAGCCTGGGGGACCAAGCACAGCCTTGGGGACCAAGAGCAACCAAGGGGACCAAGCACAGCCTCGGGGACCAAGAGCAACCAGGGGGACCAAGCACAGCCTGGGGGACCAAGCACAGCCTGGGGGACCAAGCACAGCCTGGGGGACCAAGAGCAACCAAAGGGACCAAGCACAGCCTGGGGGACCAAGAGCAACCAGGGGGACCAAGCACAGCCTGGGGGACCAAGAGCAACCAAGGGGACCAAGCATAGCCTGGGGGACCAAGCACAGGCTGGGGGACTAAGAGCAACCAGGGGGACCAAGCACAGCCTGGGGGACCAGGATCAACCAGGGGGGCCAAGCACAGCCTGGGGGACCAAGCACAGCCTGGGGGACCAAGAGCAACCAAGGGGACCAAGCACAGTCAGGGGGACCAAGCACAGCCTGGGGGACCAAGAGCAACCAACGGGACCAAGCACAGCCAGGGGGACCAAGCACAGCCTGGGGGACCAAGCACGGCCTGGGGGACCAAGCACAGCCTGGGGGACCAAGAGCAACCAAGGGGACCAAGCACAGCCTGGGGGACCAAGAGCAACCAGGGAACCAAGCACAGCCTTGGGGACCAAGAGCAACCAGGGGGACCAAGCACAGCCTGGGGGAACAAGCACAGCCTGGGGGACCAAGAGCAACCAAGGGGACCAAGCACAGCCAGGGGGGACCAAGCACAGCCAGGGGGACAAAGCACAGCCAGGGGGACCAAGAGCAGCCAGGGGGATCAAGCACATCCAGGGGGACCAAGCATTGCCAGGGGGACCAAGAGCAACCAGGGGGACCAAGCATAGCCGGGGGGACCAAGAGCAACCAGGGGGACCAAGAGCAGCCAGGGGGACCAAGCACAGCCAGGGGGACCAAGAGTAGCCAGGGGGACCAAGCACAGCCAGGGGGACCAAGAGCAACCAGGGGGACCAAGAGCAACCAGGGGGACCAAGAGCAGCCAGGGGGACAAAGCACAGCCAGAGGGACCAAGAGCAGACAGGTGGACCAAGCACAGCCAAGGGGACCAAGCACATCCAGGGGGACCAAGAGCAACCAGGGGGACCAAGCACAGCCAGGGGGACCAAGAGCAGCCAGGGGGTCCAGGAGCAACCAGGGGGACCAAGCAAAGCCTGACGGACCAAACACAGCCTGGGGGACCAAGAGCAACCAGAGGGACCAAGCACAGCCTGGGGGACCAAGCACAGCTTTGGGGACCAAGAGCAACCAAGGGGGACCAAACACAGCCAGGGGGACCAAGCACAGCCTGGGGGACCAAGCACAGCCTGGGGGACCAAGAGCAACCAGGGGGACCAAGCACAGCCTGGGGGACCAAGCACAGCCTGGGGGACCAAGAGCAACCAAGGGGACCAAGCACAGCCTGGGGGACCAAGAGCAACCAGGGGGACCAAGCACAGCCTGGGGGTCCAAGCACAGCCTGGGGGACCAAGCACAGCCTGGGGGACCAAGCACAGCCTGGGGGACCAAGAGCAACCAAGGGGACCAAGCACAGCCAGGGGGACCAAGCACAGCCTGGGGGACCAAGCACAGCCTGGGGGACCAAGCACAGCCTGGGGGACCAAGCACAGCCTGAAGGGCCAAGAGCAACCAAGGGGACCAAGCACATCCTGGGGGACCAAGAGCAACCAGGGGGACCAAGCACAGCCTGGGGGACTAAGAGCAACCAGGGGGACCAAGCACAGCCTGGGGGACCAAGAGCAACCAGGGGGACCAAGCACAGCCTGGGGGACCAAGAGCATCCAGGGGGACCAAGCACAGCCTGGGGGACCAAGCACAGCCTGGGGGACCAAGAGCAACCAGGGGGACCAAGCACAGCCTGGGGGACCAAGCACAGCCTGGGGGACCAAGCACAGCCTGGGGGACCAAGAGCAACCAAGGGGACCAAGCACAGCCTGGGGGACCAAGAGCAACCAGGGGGACCAAGGACAGCCTGGGGGACCAAGCACAGCCTGGGGGACCAAGAGCAACCAGGGGGACCAAGCACAGCCTGGGGGACCAAGAACAACCATGGGGACCAAGCACAGCCTGGGGGACCAAGAGCAACCAAGGGGATCAAGCACAGCCTGGGGGACCAAGAGCAACCAGGGGGACCAAGCACAGCCTGGGGGACCAAGAGCAACCAAGGGGACCAAGCACAGCCTGGGGACCAAGAGCAACCAGGGGGACCAAGCACAGCCTGGGGGACCCAGCACTGCCTGGGGGACCAAGAGCAACCAAGGGGACCAAGCACAGCCTGGGGGACCAAGAGCAACCAAGGGGATCAAGCACAGCCAGGGGGACCAAGCACAGCCTGGGGGACCAAGAGCAACCAAGGGGACCAAGCACAGCCTGGGGGCCAAGAGCAACCAGGGGGACCAAGCACAGCCTGGGGGACCCAGCACTGCCTGGGGGACCAAGAGCAACCAAGGGGACCAAGCACAGCCAGGGGGACCAAGCACAGCCTTGGGGACCAAGAGCAACCAGGGGGACCAAGAGCAACCAGGGGGACCAAGCACAGCCTGGGGGACCAAGCACAGCCTGGGGGACCAAGAGCAACTAGCGGGACCAAGCACAGCCTGGGGGACCAAGCACAGCCTTGGGGACCAAGAGCAACCAAGGGGACCAAGCACAGCCTCGGGGACCAAGAACAACCAGGGGGACCAAGCACAGCCTGGGGGACCAAGCACAGCCTGGGGGACCAAGCACAGCCTGGGGGACCAAGAGCAACCAAAGGGACCAAGCACAGCCTGGGGGACCAAGAGCAACCAGGGGGACCAAGCACAGCCTGGGGGACCAAGAGCAACCAAGGGGACCAAGCATAGCCTGGGGGACCAAGCACAGGCTGGGGGACTAAGAGCAACCAGGGGGACCAAGCACAGCCTGGGGGACCAGGATCAACCAGGGGGACCAAGCACAGCCTGGGGGACCAAGCACAGCCTGGGGGACCAAGAGCAACCAAGGGGACCAAGCACAGTCAGGGGGACCAAGCACAGCCTGGGGGACCAAGAGCAACCAACGGGACCAAGCACAGCCAGGGGGACCAAGCACAGCCTGGGGGACCAAGCACGGCCTGGGGGACCAAGCACAGCCTGGGGGACCAAGAGCAACCAAGGGGACCAAGCACAGCCTGGGGGACCAAGAGCAACCAGGGAACCAAGCACAGCCTTGGGGACCAAGAGCAACCAGGGGGACCAAGCACAGCCTGGGGGAACAAGCACAGCCTGGGGGACCAAGAGCAACCAAGGGGACCAAGCACAGCCAGGGGGGACCAAGCACAGCCAGGGGGACAAAGCACAGCCAGGGGGACCAAGAGCAGCCAGGGGGATCAAGCACATCCAGGGGGAACAAGCATTGCCAGGGGGACCAAGAGCAACCAGGGGGACCAAGCACAGCCAGGGGGACCAAGAGCAACCAGGGGGACCAAGAGCAGCCAGGGGGACCAAGCACAGCCAGGGGGACCAAGAGTAGCCAGGGGGACCAAGCACAGCCAGGGGGACCAAGAGCAACCAGGGGGACCAAGAGCAACCAGGGGGACCAAGAGCAGCCAGGGGGACAAAGCACAGCCAGGGGGACCAAGAGCAGACAGGTGGACCAAGCACAGCCAAGGGGACCAAGCACATCCAGGGGGACCAAGAGCAACCAAGGGGGACCAAACACAGCCAGGGGGACCAAGCACAGCCTGGGGGACCAAGCACAGCCTGGGGGACCAAGAGCAACCAGGGGGACCAAGCACAGCCTGGGGGACCAAGCACAGCCTGGGGGACCAAGAGCAACCAAGGGGACCAAGCACAGCCTGGGGGACCAAGAGCAACCAGGGGGACCAAGCACAGCCTGGGGGTCCAAGCACAGCCTGGGGGACCAAGCACAGCCTGGGGGACCAAGCACAGCCTGGGGGACCAAGAGCAACCAAGGGGACCAAGCACAGCCAGGGGGACCAAGCACAGCCTGGGGGACCAAGCACAGCCTGGGGGACCAAGCACAGCCTGGGGGACCAAGCACAGCCTGAAGGGCCAAGAGCAACCAAGGGGACCAAGCACATCCTGGGGGACCAAGAGCAACCAGGGGGACCAAGCACAGCCAGCGGGACTAAGAGCAACCAGGGGGACCAAGCACAGCCTGGGGGACCAAGAGCAACCAGGGGGACCAAGCACAGCCTGGGGGACCAAGAGCATCCAGGGGGACCAAGCACAGCCTGGGGGACCAAGCACAGCCTGGGGGACCAAGAGCAACCAGGGGGACCAAGCACAGCCTGGGGGACCAAGCACAGCCTGGGGGACCAAGCACAGCCTGGGGGACCAAGAGCAACCAAGGGGACCAAGCACAGCCTGGGGGACCAAGAGCAACCAGGGGGACCAAGCACAGCCTGGGGGACCAAGCACAGCCTGGGGGACCAAGAGCAACCAGGGGGACCAAGCACAGCCTGGGGGACCAAGAGCAACCAAGGGGATCAAGCACAGCCTGGGGGACCAAGAGCAACCAGGGGGACCAAGCACAGCCTGGGGGACCAAGAGCAACCAAGGGGACCAAGCACAGCCTGGGGACCAAGAGCAACCAGGGGGACCAAGCACAGCCTGGGGGACCCAGCACTGCCTGGGGGACCAAGAGCAACCAAGGGGACCAAGCACAGCCTGGGGGACCAAGAGCAACCAAGGGGATCAAGCACAGCCAGGGGGACCAAGCACAGCCTGGGGGACCAAGAGCAACCAAGGGGACCAAGCACAGCCTGGGGGCCAAGAGCAACCAGGGGGACCAAGCACAGCCTGGGGGACCCAGCACTGCCTGGGGGACCAAGAGCAACCAAGGGGACCAAGCACAGCCAGGGGGACCAAGCACAGCCTTGGGGACCAAGAGCAACCAGGGGGACCAAGAGCAACCAGGGGGACCAAGCACAGCCTGGGGGACCAAGCACAGCCTGGGGGACCAAGAGCAACTAGCGGGACCAAGCACAGCCTGGGGGACCAAGCACAGCCTTGGGGACCAAGAGCAACCAAGGGGACCAAGCACAGCCTCGGGGACCAAGAGCAACCAGGGGGACCAAGCACAGCCTGGGGGACCAAGCACAGCCTGGGGGACCAAGCACAGCCTGGGGGACCAAGAGCAACCAAAGGGACCAAGCACAGCCTGGGGGACCAAGAGCAACCAGGGGGACCAAGCACAGCCTGGGGGACCAAGAGCAACCAAGGGGACCAAGCATAGCCTGGGGGACCAAGCACAGGCTGGGGGACTAAGAGCAACCAGGGGGACCAAGCACAGCCTGGGGGACCAGGATCAACCAGGGGGACCAAGCACAGCCTGGGGGACCAAGCACAGCCTGGGGGACCAAGAGCAACCAAGGGGACCAAGCACAGTCAGGGGGACCAAGCACAGCCTGGGGGACCAAGAGCAACCAACGGGACCAAGCACAGCCAGGGGGACCAAGCACAGCCTGGGGGACCAAGCACGGCCTGGGGGACCAAGCACAGCCTGGGGGACCAAGAGCAACCAAGGGGACCAAGCACAGCCTGGGGGACCAAGAGCAACCAGGGAACCAAGCACAGCCTTGGGGACCAAGAGCAACCAGGGGGACCAAGCACAGCCTGGGGGAACAAGCACAGCCTGGGGGACCAAGAGCAACCAAGGGGACCAAGCACAGCCAGGGGGGACCAAGCACAGCCAGGGGGACAAAGCACAGCCAGGGGGACCAAGAGCAGCCAGGGGGATCAAGCACATCCAGGGGGACCAAGCATTGCCAGGGGGACCAAGAGCAACCAGGGGGACCAAGCACAGCCAGGGGGACCAAGAGCAACCAGGGGGACCAAGAGCAGCCAGGGGGACCAAGCACAGCCAGGGGGACCAAGAGTAGCCAGGGGGACCAAGCACAGCCAGGGGGACCAAGAGCAACCAGGGGGACCAAGAGCAACCAGGGGGACCAAGAGCAGCCAGGGGGACAAAGCACAGCCAGGGGGACCAAGAGCAGACAGGTGGACCAAGCACAGCCAAGGGGACCAAGCACATCCAGGGGGACCAAGAGCAACCAGGGGGACCAAGCACAGCCAGGGGGACCAAGAGCAGCCAGGGGGTCCAGGAGCAACCAGAGGGACCAAGAGCAACCAGGGGTACCAAGCACAGCCAGGGGGACCAAGCACAGGCAGGGGGACCAAGAGCAACCAGGGGGGCCAAGCACAGCCAGGGGGACCAAGAGCAACCAGGGGGACCAAGCACTGCCAGGGGGTCTAAGCACAGCCAGGGGGACCTAGAGCAGCCAGGGGGACCAAGCACAGCCAATGGGACCAAGAGCAGCCAGGGGGACCAAGAGCAGACAGGGGGACCAAGCACAGCCAGGGGGACCAAGAGCAGCCAGGGGGACCAAGCACAGCCAGGGGGACCAAGCACAGCCAGGGGGGCCAAGAGCAGCCAGGGGGACCAAGAGCAGCCAGGAGGACCAAGCACAGCCAGGGGGACCACGCACAGCCAGGGAGACAAAGCACAGCCAGGGGGACCAAGCACAGCCAGGGGGACCAAGAGCAGCCAGGGGGACCAAGCACAGCCAGCGGGACCAAGCACAGCCAGGGGGGCCAAGAGCAGCCAGGGGGACCAAGAGCAGCCAGGAGGACCAAGCACAGCCAGGGGGACCACGCACAGCCAGGGAGACAAAGCACAGCCAGGGGGACCAAGCAGAGCCAGGGGGACCAAGAGCAGCCAGGGGGACAAAGCACAGCCAGGGGGACCAAGAGCAGACAGGGGGACCAAGCACAGCCAGAGGGACCAAGCACATCCAGGTGGACCAAGAGCAACCAGGGGACCATGCACAGCCAGGGGGACCAAGAGCAGCCAGGGGGTCCAAGAGCAACCAGGGGGACCAAGACCAACCAGGGGTACCAAGCACAGCCAAGGGGACCAAGCACAGCCAGGGGGACCAAGCACAGCCAGGGGGACCAAGAGCAACCAGGGGGACCAAGAGCAGCCAGGAGATCCAAGCACAGCCAGGGGGACCAAGAGCAACCAGGGGAACCAAGAGCAACCAGGGGGACCAAGCGCAGCCAGTGGGACCCAGAGCTCCCAGGGGGACCGAGCGCAGCCAGGGGGACCAAGAGAAACCAGGGGGACCAAGCACAGTCAGGGGGACCAAGCACAGCCAGGGGGACCAAGAGCAACCAGGGGGACCAAGCACAGCCAGGGGGACCAAGAGCAGCCAGGGGGACCAAGAGCAACCAGTAGGACCAAGAGCAACCAGGGGGACCAAGCACAGCCAGGGGCACCAAGCACAACCAGGGGGACCAAGAGCAGCCAGGGGGACCAAGCACAGCCAGGGGGAGCAAGAGCAACCAGGGGGACAAAGAGCAACCAGGGGGACCATGCACAGCCAGGGGGATCAAGAGCAGCCAGGGGGACCAAGAGCAACCAGTAGGACCAAGAGAAACCAGGGGGACCAAGCACAGCCAGGGGGACCAAGCACAGCCAGGGGGACCAAGAGCAGCCAGGGGGACCAAGCACAGCCAGGGGGACCAAGAGCAATCAGGGGGACCAAGCACTGCCAGGGGGACTAAGCACAGCCAGGGGGACCAAGAGCAGCCAGGGGGACCAAGCACAGCCAGGGTGACCAAGAGCAGCCAGGGGGACCAAGAGCAGCCAGGGGGACAAAGCACAGACAGGGGGACCAAGAGCAGCCATGGGGACCAAGCACAGCCAGGGGGACCAAGAGCAGCCAGGAGGACCAAGCACAGCCTGGGGGACCCAGCACTGCCTGGGGGACCAAGAGCAACCAAGGGGACCAAGCACTGCCAGGGGGACCAAGCACAGCCTGGGGGACCAAGAGCAACCAGGGGGACCAAGAGCAACCAGGGGGACCAAGCACAGCCTGGGGGACCAAGCACAGCCTGGGGGACCAAGAGCAACTAGGGGGACCAAGCACAGCCTGGGGGACCAAGCACAGCCTTAGGGACCAAGAGCAACCAAGGGGACCAAGCACAGCCTGGGGGACCAAGAGCAACCAGGGGGACCAAGCACAGCCTGGGGGACCAAGCACAGCCTGGGGGACCAAGCACAGCCTGGGGGACCAAGAGCAACCAAGGGGACCAAGCACAGCCTGGGGGACCAAGAGCAACCAGGGGGACCAAGCACAGCCTGGGGGACCAAGAGCAACCAAGGGGACCAAGCATAGCCTGGGGGACCAAGCACAGCCTGGGGGACTAAGAGCAACCAGGGGGACCAAGCACAGCCTGGGGGACCAGGATCAACCAGGGGGACCAAGCACAGCCTGGGGGACCAAGCACAGCCTGGGGGACCAAGAGCAACCAAGGGGACCAAGCACAGTCAGGGGGACCAAGCACAGCCTGGGGGACCAAGAGCAACCAAGGGGACCAAGCACAGCCAGGGGGACCAAGCACAGCCTGGGGGACCAAGCACGGCCTGGGGGACCAAGCACAGCCTGGGGGACCAAGAGCAACCAAGGGGACCAAGCACAGCCTGGGGGACCAAGAGCAACCAGGGAACCAAGCACAGCCTTGGGGACCAAGAGCAACCAAGGTTACCAAGCACAGCCTGGGGGACCAAGAGCAACCAAGGGGACCAAGCACAGCTGGGGGGACCAAGAGCAACCAGGGGGACCAAGCACAGCCTGGGGGACCAAGCACAGCCTGGGGGACCAAGAGGAACCAAGGGGACCAAGCACAGCCTGGGGGACCAAGAGCAACCAGGGGGACCAAGCACAGCCTGGGGGACCAAGCACAGCCTGGGGGACCAAGAGCAACCAGGGGGACCAAGCACAGCCTGGGGGACCAAGAGCAACCAAGGGGACCAAGCACAGCCTGGAGGACCAAGAGCAACCAGGGGGACCAAGCACAGCCTGGGGGACCAAGCACAGCCTGGGGGACCAAGCACAGCCTGGGGGACCAAGAGCAACCAAGGGGACCAAGCACAGCCGGGGGGGCCAAGAGCAACCAGGGGGACCAAGCACAGCCTAGGGGACTAAGAGCAACCAGGGGGACCAAGCACAGCCTGGGGGACCAAGAGCATCCAGGGGGACCAAGCACAGCCTGGGGGACCAAGCACAGCCTGGGGGACCAAGAGCAACCAGGGGGACCAAGCACAGCCTGGGGGACCAAGCACAGCCTGGGGGACCAAGCACAGCCTGGGGGTCCAAGAGCAACCAAGGGGACCAAGCACAGCCTGGGGTACCAAGAGCAACCAGGGGGACCAAGCACAGCCTGGGGGACCAAGCACAGCCTGGGGGACCAAGAGCAACCAGTGGGACCAAGCACAGCCTGGGGGACCAAGCACAGCCTGGGGGACCAAGAGCAACCAAGGGGACCAAGCACAGCCTGGGGGACCAAGAGCAACCAGGGGGACCAAGCACAGCCTGGGGGACCAAGAGCAACCATGGGGACCAAGCACAGCCTGGGGGACCAAGAGCAACCAAGGGGATCAAGCACAGCCTGGGGGACCAAGAGCAACCAGGGGGACCAAGCACAGCCTGGGGTACCAAGCACAGCCTGGGGGACCAAGAGCAACCAAGGGGACCAAGAACAGCCTGGGGACCAAGAGCAACCAGGGGGACCAAGCACAGCATGGGGGACCCAGCACTGCCTGGGGGACCAAGAGCAACCAAGGGGACCAAGCACAGCCAGGGGGACTAAGCACAGCCTGGGGGACCAAGAGCAACCAGGGGGACCAAGAGCAACCAGGGGGACCAAGCACAGCCTGGGGGACCAAGCACAGCCTGGGGGACCAAGCACAGCCTGGGGGACCAAGCACAGCCTGGGGGACCAAGAGCAACTAGGGGGACCAAGAGCAACCAGGGGGACCAAGCACAGCCTGGGGGACCAAGAGCAACCATGGGGACCAAGCACAGCCTGGGGGACCAAGAGCAACCAAGGGGATCAAGCACAGCCTGGGGGACCATGAGCAACCAGGGGGACCAAGCACAGCCTGGGGGACCAAGCACAGCCTGGGGGACCAAGAGCAACCAAGGGGACCAAGAACAGCCTGGGGACCAAGAGCAACCAGGGGGACCAAGCACAGCCTGGGGGACCCAGCACTGCCTGGGGGACCAAGAGCAACCAAGGGGACCAAGCACAGCCAGGGGGACTAAGCACAGCCTGGGGGACCAAGAGCAACCAGGGGGACCAAGAGCAACCAGGGGGACCAAGCACAGCCTGGGGGACCAAGCACAGCCTGGGGGACCAAGCACAGCCTGGGGGACCAAGCACAGCCTGGGGGACCAAGAGCAACTAGGGGGACCAAGCACAGCCTGGGGGACCAAGCACAGCCTTGGGGACCAAGAGCAACCAAGGGGACCAAGCACAGCCTGGGGGACCAAGAGCAACCAGGGGGACCAAGCACAGCCTGGGGGACCAAGCACAGCCTGGGGGACCAAGAGCAACCAAGGGGACCAAGCACAGCCTGGGGGACCAAGAGCAACCAGGGGGACCAAGCACAGCCTGGGGGACCAAGAGCAACCAAGGGGACCAAGCATAGCCTGGGGGACCAAGCACAGCCTGGGGGACTAAGAGCAACCAGGGGGACCAAGCACAGCCTGGGGGACCAGGATCAACCAGGGGGACCAAGCACAGCCTGGCCGACCAAGCACAGCCTGGGGGACCAAGAGCAACCAAGGGGACCAAGCACAGTCAGGGGGACCAAGCACAGCCTGGGGGACCAAGAGCAACCAAGGGGACCAAGCACAGCCTTGGGGACCAAGAGCAACCAAGGGGACCAAGCACAGCCTGGGGGACCAAGAGCAACCAGGGGGACCAAGCACAGCCTGGGGGACCAAGCACGGCCTGGGGGACCAAGCACAGCCTGGGGGACCAAGAGCAACCAGGGGGACCAAGCACAGCCTGGGGGAACAAGCACAGCCTGGGGGACCAAGAGCAACCAAGGGGACCAAGCACAGCCAGGGGGACCAAGCACAGCCAGGGGGACCAAGCACAGCCAGGGGGACAAAGCACAGCCAGGGGGACCAAGAGCAGCCAGGGGGATCAAGCACAGCCAGGGGGACCAAGCATTGCCAGGGGGACCAAGAGCAACCAGGGGGACCAAGCACAGCCAGGGGGACCAAGAGCAACCAGGGGGACCAAGAGCAGCCAGGGGGACCAAGCACAGCCAGGGGGACCAAGAGCAGCCAGGGGGACCAAGCACAGCCAGGGGGACCAAGAGCAACCAGGGGGACCAAGAGCAACCAGGGGGACCAAGAGCAGCCAGGGGGACAAAGCACAGCCAGGGGGACCAAGAGCAGACAGGGGGGCCAAGCACAGCCAAGGGGACCAAGCACATCCAGGGGGACCAAGAGCAACCAGGGGGACCAAGCACAGCCAGGGGGACCAAGAGCAGCCAGGGGGTCCAGGAGCAACCAGAGGGACCAAGAGCAACCAGGGGTACCAAGCACAGCCAGGGGTACCAAGCACAGCCAGGGGGACCAAGCACAGGCAGGGGGACCAAGAGCAACCAGGGGGACCAAGCACAGCCAGGGGGACCAAGAGCAACCAGGGGGACCAAGCACTGCCAGGGGGTCTAAGCACAGCCAGGGGGACCTAGAGCAGCCAGGGGGACCAAGCACAGCCAATGGGACCAAGAGCAGCCAGGGGGACCAAGAGCAGACAGGGGGACCAAGCACAGCCAGGGGGACCAAGAGCAGCCAGGGGGACCAAGCACAGCCAGGGGGACCAAGCACAGCCAGGGGGGCCAAGAGCAGCCAGGGAGACCAAGAGCAGCCAGGAGGACCAAGCACAGCCTGGGGGACCAAGAGCAACCAAGGGGATCAAGCACAGCCTGGGGGACCAAGAGCAACCAGGGGGACCAAGCACAGCCTGGGGTACCAAGCACAGCCTGGGGGACCAAGAGCAACCAAGGGGACCAAGAACAGCCTGGGGACCAAGAGCAACCAGGGGGACCAAGCACAGCCTGGGGGACCCAGCACTGCCTGGGGGACCAAGAGCAACCAAGGGGACCAAGCACAGCCAGGGGGACTAAGCACAGCCTGGGGGACCAAGAGCAACCAGGGGGACCAAGAGCAACCAGGGGGACCAAGCACAGCCTGGGGGACCAAGCACAGCCTGGGGGACCAAGCACAGCCTGGGGGACCAAGCACAGCCTGGGGGACCAAGAGCAACTAGGGGGACCAAGAGCAACCAGGGGGACCAAGCACAGCCTGGGGGACCAAGAGCAACCATGGGGACCAAGCACAGCCTGGGGGACCAAGAGCAACCAAGGGGATCAAGCACAGCCTGGGGGACCATGAGCAACCAGGGGGACCAAGCACAGCCTGGGGGACCAAGCACAGCCTGGGGGACCAAGAGCAACCAAGGGGACCAAGAACAGCCTGGGGACCAAGAGCAGTCAGGGGGACCAAGCACAGCCTGGGGGACCCAGCACTGCCTGGGGGACCAAGAGCAACCAAGGGGACCAAGCACAGCCAGGGGGACTAAGCACAGCCTGGGGGACCAAGAGCAACCAGGGGGACCAAGAGCAACCAGGGGGACCAAGCACAGCCTGGGGGACCAAGCACAGCCTGGGGGACCAAGCACAGCCTGGGGGACCAAGCACAGCCTGGGGGACCAAGAGCAACTAGGGGGACCAAGCACAGCCTGGGGGACCAAGCACAGCCTTGGGGACCAAGAGCAACCAAGGGGACCAAGCACAGCCTGGGGGACCAAGAGCAACCAGGGGGACCAAGCACAGCCTGGGGGACCAAGCACAGCCTGGGGGACCAAGCACAGCCTGGGGGACCAAGAGCAACCAAGGGGACCAAGCACAGCCTGGGGGACCAAGAGCAACCAGGGGGACCAAGCACAGCCTGGGGGACCAAGAGCAACCAAGGGGACCAAGCATAGCCTGGGGGACCAAGCACAGCCTGGGGGACTAAGAGCAACCAGGGGGACCAAGCACAGCCTGGGGGACCAGGATCAACCAGGGGGACCAAGCACAGCCTGGCCGACCAAGCACAGCCTGGGGGACCAAGAGCAACCAAGGGGACCAAGCACAGTCAGGGGGACCAAGCACAGCCTGGGGGACCAAGAGCAACCAAGGGGACCAAGCACAGCCAGGGGGACCAAGCACAGCCTGGGGGACCAAGCACGGCCTGGGGGACCAAGCACAGCCTGGGGGACCAAGAGCAACCAGGGGGACCAAGCACAGCCTGGGGGAACAAGCACAGCCTGGGGGACCAAGAGCAACCAAGGGGACCAAGCACAGCCAGGGGGACCAAGCACAGCCAGGGGGACCAAGCACAGCCAGGGGGACAAAGCACAGCCAGGGGGACCAAGAGCAGCCAGGGGGATCAAGCACAGCCAGGGGGACCAAGCATTGCCAGGGGGACCAAGAGCAACCAGGGGGACCAAGCACAGCCAGGGGGACCAAGAGCAACCAGGGGGACCAAGAGCAGCCAGGGGGACCAAGCACAGCCAGGGGGACCAAGAGCAGCCAGGGGGACCAAGCACAGCCAGGGGGACCAAGAGCAACCAGGGGGACCAAGAGCAACCAGGGGGACCAAGAGCAGCCAGGGGGACAAAGCACAGCCAGGGGGACCAAGAGCAGACAGGGGGGCCAAGCACAGCCAAGGGGACCAAGCACATCCAGGGGGACCAAGAGCAACCAGGGGGACCAAGCACAGCCAGGGGGACCAAGAGCAGCCAGGGGGTCCAGGAGCAACCAGAGGGACCAAGAGCAACCAGGGGTACCAAGCACAGCCAGGGGTACCAAGCACAGCCAGGGGGACCAAGCACAGGCAGGGGGACCAAGAGCAACCAGGGGGACCAAGCACAGCCAGGGGGACCAAGAGCAACCAGGGGGACCAAGCACTGCCAGGGGGTCTAAGCACAGCCAGGGGGACCTAGAGCAGCCAGGGGGACCAAGCACAGCCAATGGGACCAAGAGCAGCCAGGGGGACCAAGAGCAGACAGGGGGACCAAGCACAGCCAGGGGGACCAAGAGCAGCCAGGGGGACCAAGCACAGCCAGGGGGACCAAGCACAGCCAGGGGGGCCAAGAGCAGCCAGGGGGACCAAGAGCAGCCAGGAGGACCAAGCACAGCCAGGGGGACCACGCACAGCCAGGGAGACAAAGCACAGCCAGGGGGACCACGCAGAGCCAGGGGACCAAGAGCAACCAGGGGGACCAAGAGCAACCAGGGGGACCAAGAGCAGCCAGGGGGACAAAGCACAGCCAGGGGGACCAAGAGCAGACAGGGGGACCAAGCACAGCCAGAGGGACCAAGCACATCCAGGTGGACCAAGAGCAACCAGGGGACCATGCACAGCCAGGGGGACCAAGAGCAGCCAGGGGGTCCAAGAGCAACCAGGGGGACCAAGACCAACTAGGGGTACCAAGCACAGCCAAGGGGACCAAGCACAGCCAGGGGGACCAAGCACAGCCAGGGGGACCAAGAGCAACCAGGGGGACCAAGAGCAGCCAGGAGATCCAAGCACAGCCAGGGGGACCAAGAGCAACCAGGGGAACCAAGAGCAACCAGGGGGACCAAGCGCAGCCAGTGGGACCCAGAGCTGCCAGGGGGACCGAGCGCAGCCAGGGGGACCAAGAGAAACCAGGGGGACCAAGCACAGCCAGAGGGACCAAGCACAGCCAGGGGGACCAAGAGCAACCAGGGGGACCAAGCACAGCCAGGGGGACCAAGAGCAGCCAGGGGGACCAAGAGCAACCAGTAGGACCAAGAGCAACCAGGGGGACCAAGCAAAGCCAGGGGGGCCAAGCACAGCCAGGGGGACCAAGCACAGCCAGGGGGACCAAGCACAGCCAGGGGGACCAAGAGCAACCAGGGGGACCAAGCACAGCCAGGGGGACCAAGCACAACCTGGGGGACCAAGCACAGCCTGGGGGACCAAGAGCAACCAAGGGGACCAAGCACAGCCAGGGGGACCAAGCACAGTCTGGGGGACCAAGCACAGCCTGGAGGACCAAGCACAGCCTGGGGGACCAAGCACAGCCTGAAGGGCCAAGAGCAACCAAGGGGACCAAGCACAGCCTGGGGGACCAAGAGCAACCAGGGGGACCAAGCACAGCCTAGGGGACTAAGAGCAACCAGGGGGACCAAGCACAGCCTGGGGGACCAAGAGCAACCAGGGGGACCAAGCACAGCCTGGGGGACCAAGAGCATCCAGGGGGACCAAGCACAGCCTGGGGGACCAAGCACAGCCTGGGGGACCAAGAGCAACCAGGGGGACCAAGCACAGCCTGGGGGACCAAGCACAGCCTGGGGGACCAAGCACAGCCTGGGGGACCAAGAGCAACCAAGGGGACCAAGCACAGCCTGGGGGACCAAGAGCAACCAGGGGGACCAAGCACAGCCTGGGGGACCAAGCACAGCCTGGGGGACCAAGAGCAACCAGGGGGACCAAGCACAGCCTGGGGGACCAGGAGCAACCATGGGGACCAAGCACAGCCTGGGGGACCAAGAGCAACCAAGGGGATCAAGCACAGCCTGGGGAACCAAGAGCAACCAGGGGGACCAAGCACAGCCTGGGGGACCAAGAGCAACCAAGGGGACCAAGCACAGCCTGGGGACCAAGAGCTACCAGGGGGACCAAGCACAGCCTGGGGGACCCAGCACTGCCTGGGGGACCAAGAGCAACCAAGGGGACCAAGCACAGCCTGGGGGACCAAGAGCAACCAAGGGGATCAAGCACAGCCAGGGGGACCAAGCACAGCCTGGGGGACCAAGCACAGCCTGGGGGACCAAGAGCAACCAAGGGGACCAAGCACAGCCTGGGGACCAAGAGCAACCAGGGGGACCAAGCACAGCCTGGGGGACCCAGCACTGCCTGGGGGACCAAGAGAAACCAAGGGGACCAAGCACAGCCAGGGGGACCAAGCACAGCCTTGGGGACCAAGAGCAACCAGGGGGACCAAGAGCAACCAGGGGGACCAAGCACAGCCTGGGGGACCAAGCACAGACTGGGGGACCAAGAGCAACTAGGGGGACCAAGCACAGCCTGGGGGACCAAGCACAGCCTTGGGGACCAAGAGCAACCAAGGGGACCAAGGACAGCCTCGGGGACCAAGAGCAACCAGGGGGACCAAGCACAGCCTGGGGGACCAAGCACAGCCTGGGGGACCAAGCACAGCCTGGGGGACCAAGCACAGCCTGGGGGACCAAGAGCAACCAAGGGGACCAAGCACAGCCTGGGGGACCAAGAGCAACCAGGGGGACCAAGCACAGCCTGGGGGACCAAGAGCAACCAAGGGGACCAAGCATAGCCTGGGGGACCAAGCACAGCCTGGGGGACTAAGAGCAACCAGGGGGACCAAGCACAGCCTGGGGGACCAGTATCAACCAGGGGGACCAAGCACAGCCTGGGGGGCCAAGCACAGCCTGGGGGACCAAGAGCAACCAAGGGGACCAAGCACAGTCAGGGGGACCAAGCACAGCCTGGGGGACCAAGAGCAACCAAGGGGACCAAGCACAGCCAGGGGGACCAAGCATAGCCTGGGGGACCAAGCACGGCCTGGGGGACCAAGCACAGCCTGGGGGACCAAGAGCAACCAAGGGGACCAAGCACAGCCTGGGGGACCAAGAGCAACCAGGGAACCAAGCACAGCCTTGGGGACCAATAGCAACCAGGGGGACCAAGCACAGCCTGGGGGAACAAGCACAGCCTGGGGGACCAAGAGCAACCAAGGGGACCAAGCACAGCCAGGGGGACCAAGCACAGCCAGGGGGACAAAGCACAGCCAGGGGGACCAAGAGCAGCCAGGGGGATCAAGCACAGCCAGGGGGACCAAGCATTGTCAGGGGGACCAAGAGCAACCAGGGGGACCAAGCACAGCCAGGGGGACCAAGAGCAACCAGGGGGACCAAGAGCAGCCAGGGGGACCAAGCACAGCCAGGGGGACCAAGAGTAGCCAGGGGGACCAAGCACAGCCAGGGGGACCAAGAGCAACCAGGGGGACCAAGAGCAACCAGGGGGACCAAGCACTGCCAGGGGGTCTAAGCACAGCCAGGGGGACCTAGAGCAGCCAGGGGGACCAAGCACAGCCAATGGGACCAAGAGCATCCAGGGGGACCAAGAGCAGACAGGGGGACCAAGCACAGCCAGGGGGACCAAGAGCAGCCAGGGGGACCAAGCACAGCCAGGGGGACCAAGCACAGCCAGGGGGACCACGCACAGCCAGGGAGACAAAGCACAGCCAGGGGGACCAAGAGCAACCAGGGGGACCAAGAGCAACCAGGGGGACCAAGAGCAGCCAGGGGGACAAAGCACAGCCAGGGGGACCAAGAGCAGACAGGGGGACCAAGCACAGCCAGAGGGACCAAGCACATCCAGGTGGACCAAGAGCAACCAGGGCACCTTGCACAGCCAGGGGGACCAAGAGCAGCCAGGGGGTCCAATAGCAACCAGGGGGACCAAGACCAACCAGGGGTACCAAGCACAGCCAAGGGGACCAAGCACAGCCAGGGGGACCAAGCACAGCCAGGGGGACCAAGAGCAACCAGGGGGACCAAGAGCAGCCAGGAGATCCAAGCACAGCCAGGGGGACCAAGAGCAACCAGGGGAACCAAGAGCAACCAGGGGGACCAAGCGCAGCCAGTGGGACCCAGAGCTGCCAGGGGGACCGAGTGCAGCCAGGGGGACCAAGAGAAACCAGGGGGACCAAGCACAGCCAGGGGGACCAAGAGCAACCAGGGGGACCAAGCACAGCCAGGGGGACCAAGAGCAGCCAGGGGGACCAAGAGCAACCAGTAGGACCAAGAGCAACCAGGGGGACCAAGCACAGCCAGGGGGACCAAGCACAGCCAGAGGGACCAAGAGCAGCCAGGGGGACCAAGAGCAACCAGGGGGACGAAGAGCAACCAGGGGGACCAAGCACAGCCAGGGGGATCAAGAGCAGCCAGGGGGACCAAGAGCAACCAGTAGGACCAATAGAAACCAGGGGGACCAAGCACAGCCAGGGGGACCAAGCACAGCCAGGGGGACCAAGAGCAGCCAGTGGGACCAAGCACAGCCAGGGGGACCAAGAGCAACCAGGGGGACCAAGCACTGCCAGGGGGACTAAGCACAGCCAGGGGGACCAAGAGCAGCCAGGGGGACCAAGCACAGCCAGGGGGACCAAGAGCAGCCAGGGGGACCAAGAGCAGCCAGGGGGACAAAGCACAGCCAGGGGGACCAAGAGCAGCCATGGGGACCAAGCACAGCCAGGGGGACCAAGAGCAGCCAGGAAGACCAAGCACAGCCTGGGGGACCCAGCACTGCCTGGGGGACCAAGAGCAACCAAGGGGACCAAGCACAGCCAGGGGGACCAAGCACAGCCTGGGGGACCAAGAGCAACCAGGGGGACCAAGAGCAACCAGGGTGACCAAGCACAGCCTGGGGGACCAAGCACAGCCTGGGGGACCAAGCACAGCCTGGGGGACCAAGCACAGCCTGGGGGACCAAGAGCAACTAGGGGGACCAAGCACAGCCTGGGGGACCAAGCACAGCCTGGGGGACCAAGAGCAACCAAGGGGACCAAGCACAGCCTGGGGGACCAAGAGCAACCAGGGGGACCAAGCACAGCCTGGGGGACCAAGAGCAACCAAGGGGACCAAGCATAGCCTGGGGGACCAAGCACAGCCTGGGGGACTAAGAGAAACCAGGGGGACCAAGCACAGCCTGGGGGACCAGGATCAACCAGGGGGACCAAGCACAGCCTGGGGGACCAAGCACAGCCTGGGGGACCAAGAGCAACCAAGGGGACCAAGCACAGTCAGGGGGACCAAGCACAGCCTGGGGGACCAAGAGCAACCAAGGGGACCAAGCACAGCCAGGGCGACCAAGCACAGCCTGGGGGACCAAGCACGGCCTGGGGGACCAAGCACAGTCTGGGGGACCAAGAGCAACCAAGGGGACCAAGCACAGCCTGGGGGACCAAGAGCAACCAGGGAACCAAGCACAGCCTTGGGGACCAAGAGCAACCAAGGGGACCAAGCACAGCCTGGGGGACCAAGAGCAACCAAGGGGACCAAGCACAGCCTGGGGGACCAAGAGCAACCAGGGGGACCAAGCACAGCCTGGGGGACCAAGCACAGCCTGGGGGACCAAGAGCAACCAGGGGGACCAAGCACAGCCTGGGGGACCAAGAGCAACCAAGGGGACCAAAGACAGCCTGGAGGACCAAGAGCAACCAGGGGGACCAAGCACAGCCTGGGGGACCAAGCACAGCCTGGGGGACCAAGCACAGCCTGGGGGACCAAGAGCAACCAAGGGGACCAAGCACAGCCTGGGGGACCAAGAGCAACCAGGGGGACCAAGCACAGCCTAGGGGACTAAGAGCAACCAGGGGGACCAAGCACAGCCTGGGGGACCAAGAGCAACCAGGGGGACCAAGCACAGCCTGGGGGACCAAGAGCATCCAGGGGGACCAAGCACAGCCTGGGGGACCAAGCACAGCCTGGGGGACCAAGAGCAACCAGGGGGACCAAGCACAGCCTGGGGGACCAAGCACAGCCTGGGGGTCCAAGAGCAACCAAGGGGACCAAGCACTGCCTGGGGGACCAGGAGCAACCAGGGGGACCAAGCACAGCCTGGGGGACCAAGCACAGCCTGGGGGACCAAGAGCAACCAGGGGGACCAAGCACAGCCTGGGGGACCAAGAGCAACCAAGGGGACCAAGCACAGCCTGGGGGATCAAGAGCAACCAGGGGGACCAATCACAGCCTGGGGGACCAAGAGCAACCATGGGGACCAAGCACAGCCAGGGGGACCAAGAGCAACCAAGGGGATCAAGCACAGCCTGGGGGACCAAGAGCAACCAGGGGGACCAAGCACAGCCTGGGGGACCAAGCACAGCCTGGGGGACCAAGAGCAACCAAGGGGACCAAGAACAGCCTGGGGACCAAGAGCAACCAGGGGGACCAAGCACAGCCTGGGGGACCCAGCACTGCCTGGGGGACCAAGAGCAACCAAGGGGACCAAGCACAGCCAGGGGGACTAAGCACAGCCTGGGGGACCAAGAGCAACCAGGGGGACCAAGAGCAACCAGGGGGACCAAGCACAGCCTGGGGGACCAAGAGCAACTAGGGGGACCAAGCACAGCCTGGGGGACCAAGCACAGCCTTGGGGACCAAGAGCAACCAAGGGAACCAAGCACAGCCTGGGGGACCAAGAGCAACCAGGGGACCAAGCACAGCCTGGGGGACCAAGCACAGCCTGGGGGACCAAGCACAGCCTGGGGGACCAAGAGCAACCAAGGGGGCCAAGCACAGCCTGGGGGACCAAGAGCAACCAGGGGGACCAAGCACAGCCTGGGGGACCAAGAGCAACCAAGGGGACCAAGCATAGCCTGGGGGACCAAGCACAGCCTGGGGGACTAAGAGCAACCAAGGGGACCAAGCACAGTCAGGGGGACCAAGCACAGCCTGAGGGACCAAGAGCAACCAAGGGGACCAAGCACAGCCAGGGGGACCAAGCACAGCCTGGGGGACCAAGCACGGCCTGGGGGACCAAGCACAGCCTGGGGGACCAAGAGCAACCAAGGGGACCAAGCACAGCCTGGGGGACCAAGAGCAACCAGGGAACCAAGCACAGCCTTGGGGACCAAGAGCAACCAGGGGGACCAAGCACAGCCTGGGGGAACAAGCACAACCTGGGGGACCAAGAGCAACCAAGGGGACCAAGCACAGCCAGGGGGACCAAGCACAGCCAGGGGGACAAAGCACAGCCAGGGGGACCAAGAGCAGCCAGGGGGATCAAGCACAGCCAGGGGGACCAAGCATTGCCAGGGGGACCAAGAGCAACCAGGGGGACCAAGCACAGCCAGGGGGACCAAGAGCAACCAGGGGGACCAAGAGCAGCCAGGGGGACCAAGCACAGCCAGGGGGACCAAGAGCAGCCAGGGGGACCAAGCACAGCCAGGGGGACCAAGAGCAACCAGGGGGACGAAGCACAGCCAGGGGGACCAAGAGCAGCCAGGGGGTCCAGGAGCAACCAGAGGGACCAAGAGCAACCAGGGGTACCAAGCACAGCCAGGGGTACCAAGCACAGCCAGGGGGACCAAGCACAGGCAGGGGGACCAAGAGCAACCAGGGGGACCAAGCACAGCCAGGGGGACCAAGAGCAACCAGGGGGACCAAGCACTGCCAGGGGGTCTAAGCACAGCCAGGGGGACCTAGAGCAGCCAGGGGGACCAAGCACAGCCAATGGGACCAAGAGCAGCCAGGGGGACCAAGAGCAGACAGGGGGACCAAGCACTGCCAGGGGGACCAAGAGCAGCCAGGGGGACCAAGCACAGCCAGGGGGACCAAGCACAGCCAGGGGGGCCAAGAGCAGCCAGGGGGACCAAGAGCAGCCAGGAGGGCCAAGCACAGCCAGGGGGACCACGCACAGCCAGGGAGACAAAGCACAGCCAGGGGGACCAAGCAGAGCCAGGGGGACCAAGAGCAACCAGGGGGACCAAGAGCAACCAGGGGGACCAAGAGCAGCCAGGGTGACAAAGCACAGCCAGGGGGACCAAGAGCAGACAGGGGGACCAAGCACAGCCAGAGGGACCAAGCACATCCAGGTGGACCAAGAGCAACCAGGGGACCATGCACAGCCAGGGGGACCAAGAGCAGCCAGGGGGTCCAAGAGCAACCAGGGGGACCAAGACCAACCAGGGGTACCAAGCACAGCCAAGGGGACCAAGCACAGCCAGGGGGACCAAGCACAGCCAGGGGGACCAAGAGCAACCAGGGGGACCAAGAGCAGCCAGGAGATCCAAGCACAGCCAGGGGGACCAAGAGCAACCAGGGGAACCAAGAGCAACCAGGGGGACCAAGCGCAGCCAGTGGGACCCAGAGCTGCCAGGGGGACCGAGCGCAGCCAGGGGGACCAAGAGAAACCAGGGGGACCAAGCACAGCCAGGGGGACCAAGCACAGCCAGGGGGACCAAAAGCAACCAGGGGGACCAAGCACAGCCAGGGGGACCAAGAGCAGCCAGGGGGACCAAGAGCAACCAGTAGGACCAAGAGCAACCAGGGGGGCCAAGCACAGCCAGGGGGGCCAAGCACAGCCAGGGGGACCAAGAGCAGCCAGGGGGACCAAGCACAGCCAGGGGGACCAAGAGCAACCAGGGGGACCAAGAGCAACCAGGGGGACCAAGCACAGCCAGGGGGATCAAGAGCAGCCAGGGGGACCAAGAGCAACCAGTAGGACCAAGAGAAACCAGGGGGACCAAGCACAACCAGGGGGACCAAGCACAGCCAGGGGGACCAAGAGCAGCCAGGGGGAACAAGCACAACCAGGGGGACCAAGAACAACCAGGGGGACCAAGCACTGCCAGGGGGACTAAGCACAGCCAGGGGGACCAAGAGCAGCCAGGGGGACCAAGCACAGCCAGGGGGACCAAGAGCAGCCAGGGGGACCAAGAGCAGCCAGGGGGACAAAGCACAGCCAGGGGAACCAAGAGCAGCCATGGGGACCAAGCACAGCCAGGGGGACCAAGAGCAGCCAGGAGGACCAAGCACAGCCAGGGGGACCAAGCACAGCCAGGTGGACCAAGAGCAGCCAGGGGGACCAAGAGCAGCCAGGAGGACCAAGCACTGCCAGGGGGACCAAGCACAACCAGGGAGACAAAGCACAGCTAGGGGGACCAAGCACAGCCGGGGGACCAAGAGCAACAAGGTGGACCAAGCACAGCCAGGGGGACCAAGCACAGCCAGGGGGACCAAGAGCAGCCAGAGGGACCAAGCACAGCCAAGGGGACCAAGCACAACCAGGGGGCCAAGAGCAGCCAGGGGGACCAAGAGCAGCTAGGGGGACCAAGCACAGCCAGGGGGACCAAGAGCAGCCAGGGGGGCCAAGCACAGCCATGGGGACCAAGCACAGCCAGGGGGACCAAGAGCAACCAGGGGGACCAAGCACAGCAATGGGGGGCCAAGCACAGCAAGGGGGACTAAGAGCAACCAGGGGGACCAAGCACAGCCAGGGGTACCAAGAGCAGGCAGGGGGACCAAGCACAGCCAGGTGACCAAGAGTAGCCAGGGGGACCAAGCACAGCCAGGGGGACCAAGAGCAACCAGGGGGACCAGGAGCAACCAGGGGGACCTAGCACAGCCAGGGGGACCATGCAAAGCCAGGGGGACCAAGCACAGCCAGGGGGACCAAGAGCAGCCAGGGGGACCAAGCAGAGCCAGGGGGACCAAGAGCAACCAGGGGGACCAAGAGCAACCAGGGGGGCCAAGCACAGCCAGGGGGACCATGCACAGCCAGGGGGACCAAGCACAGCCAAGGGGACCAAGAGCAGCCAGAGGGACCAAGAGCAGCCAGGGGGACCAAGCACAGCCAGGGGGACCAAGCACAGCCAGGGACACCAAGAGCAACCAGGGGGACCAAGCACAGCCAGGGGGACTAAGCACAGCCAGGGGGACCAAGAGCAACCAGTGGTACCAAGAGCAGCCAGGGGGACCAAGAGCAACCAGGGGGACCAAGAGCAGCCAGGGGGGCCAAGAGCAGCCAGGGGGACCAAGAGCAACCAGGGGGACTAAGCACAGCCAGGGGGACCAAGAGCAGCTAGGGGGACCAAGCACAGCCAGGGGGACCAAGGACAGCCAGGGGGACCAAGAGCAACCAGGGGGACCAAGCACGGCCAGGGGGAGCAAGCATAGCCAAGGGGACCAAGCACAGCCAGGGGGACCAAGCACAGCCAGGGGGACCAAGAGCAGCCAGGGGGACCAAGCACAGCCAGGGGGACAAAGAGCAGCCAGGAAGGACCGGAGCTCCGCGAGGCAAATTTGAGGAAATTTTTAGGCAGATTCGTCAACCGGCACCAAAGTTATTCCAAATAGAATTTTGAGATTTTGCATTGAAAAAAATCCTAACTATAACTACTTACTGTCGACCGCCAGTAGGTAATATATATATTTATATATAGATATATAGTCCTATTGCAATTTTCACAAAGCCCAGTCAAGACCATTATATTTATGCCAGAGAATTGTAATTATATATCTCCAAGATTATCCCGCTTTCACTCCACTCCAATGGAATAAACGAGCGTGGACCCAAAAGTTTGTGCAAATTCTTTAATCAGCCACTGCCACTGCCGCCATTACGCGTTTCGGGAGATCCCTTCCTTGATCACGTCAAAAATTCATATATATATATATACTTGTAATCAGATTGGAGCGTCTGTCTTTTGTTTTTACTGTGCACTTCATGTCCACATTATATTTTTTTAATCAACCAACGTAGCGTCTTTTTTAGTTTTGTTTGCCGGTTTAAACCAATGAAACTTATTAATAGGCCATTGAGGGGTAATAATCTTCTTTTGTTATTCATGCATCATAATGTATTTCACATTATTGTTCCCCGTAAATGGCCTTGAGTGGGCATCAACTATGGTCTTAATTAGGTTATACTAGCAGAAATAACAGTATTGCCCAAGGGTTAGTATGGATTTAGCCATATACAGGTATAATATTATATTATTGTATACCCAGACCACGATGTTGTATTTGCTGATATAAGCATGGTTCACTTGATATAGAGTTGCCTTTATACTCTTCTGAACAAATTGTCACTAATGGATTTAACCGGACATTGTACATTTTGTTTTATTTGAATATACAGGCTTGAAGGGGGTTTTCGGGGATTTATCCCAACACTGGCAAACGGATAACAATGTTAAGTGTATAATCAATGTCAGAAATGAAATTGACGTGTAGTATTTTTACCATGTTTATCACACTGCTGCACTTTACGCTATTTTGGTTAGTTACTGTTTAATGCACTAGCACTTTAAATTCTGCCGTTTCCCTGTGTAACACCATGTGACCAAGGCCTTTGAGAGGCTGAAACGTTATGCTGCTGGTTGTTGCGGAATAAAAACAACTCACGGAATATCTTTGGGTCTGCTGTTTTCTTGAGGCAGCGTTGCTGCAGAATGCTTCGAGTGCCTTGCTGAGAACCCGTGTGGATTTCGTAGCCGGTTGAGTGCTTCTCCGGTGTAGCAAGACCCCTCCTTCATTTGCTGGCTTTGCGGCAGGAAGCCACGACCTCCGGTGACCCGGAGGCATTGTTTCTCTCGTTGGGGAGTGACTGCGAGGCCCCGGAATATCCAGTTACATCGCCGGTCCGAAAACGGGTTCCGACCCGGCGTGCCGACGGCGGTCGCACGCTCGGGTTGTTGAGCCTATTGGGGGAACCTGGCGTATATTGGACACTTTCCGTGAAGGAGTAATTCCCAGCATTGTCGGTGAGCTGCATTCGTCTTCAAGCCGGCAATCTGTGAGTAACGCGGGATAGCGCGGTGAAATAACATTCTGTTACACGCAACATGGCAGCTGGTGTAAGAAGAGGGAGGGAGGTGGCAGCCCTCGACGTGTTTGACGACTCCCCGGCTGGGGGGTCGGCTGTGATAGGTCCCACGGAGGAAGCTAACGATGGTGCCTTAAATCTGCGCGGTTATATAAAAAACTGGAGAAACTAATAAAACGGGAACAAGCTAAGTGGTGGGAGCACCGCTCCCTGAGCAGATACTTGGAGGTCAATCACATACCGAGGGGGCTGCGAGTGCTATTGGCCCCGAGTTATGATCAACCTGACCCAGAGATGCTCAGAGAGTGGGCAGAGTGCAACTTGGAATCTTCAATGAGACTAGTTCAAATATTAGTACGCTACGCAGAGTCGGACCGGATTAAGATAGAACTACAAATAGATGAATTGAATCTTGAGATTGAGGGTCTGGGTACTGACAAAGTGGCGGAAAGTATGAAACTCAGAGAGGAGATGATGGCCCGGGTTCAAAAGGAGGAGGACATCATCATCAGAAGAAAACAGTACAAGTTCCAGCGGGACAAAACTGACTACCTAGAAGGGCGCATTTTTACGTGTGCGCGTAAATATGACGCCAGGAAATTGTCCCAACAGCCCAAAAGCCAGGGGGCTCCCAAAGAACGGGGGGCTCAGCGTGCAACCTCGCCAGCTAGCTCTTCGAATGCAGACCTGAGCTCAAACATCGATAGTGGGTCGGAGTATGAAGGAGGCAGAACCCGTTCGGGTATGGGGTTTACCCGGTTCACTATGGCGCAGGAATTGGAATTAGTGAACCAGGACAACAGGGATATACTGCGCCCCAGAGTGGATCGTCAAAAGGCTTCAAAAACCCCAACACCAAGCGAAGACAGCGCCGCAAAGCAAGGGCAAGATGACGCTCCGAAGCGCAAATCTTACAAAAGGCAGTGGAGCAAAAAGAAGAAACAACAGTATTGCCATTAAGTGTGTCAAATTTCTCTATTATTAATCTAACCTCTATGACATTCTCAGATTCCGAGATGAAAACACTATCCATGGGTTTATCCTTTTGTCCACCTCGTAATTTCAATTATGCGGATACCCGTATTGACTTGTTCAAATTTACAAGAAAATTAAAACTGAAAAAGCATTTTGTCAATAACAAGTCTCGGAATCCTGAGGTTAGAACTGATCCCAATATCTCCAACAGCCCGACACTTATTGGACATGATTTGCCATTAGTACAAGATTTGGAGAGTTTGAGATATGAACAATCCTTGACACAACAAACTGATACTCCTACTGCTACCATGCCGGGAAGCCTCACTAAATTCAAACCCAAATCAACTTATACACCTCAGCTGTTACATGATAATATCGATATCTTCCAGGAAGCTGCAGTGAAAGACATTAAGGCACTATACTCACAGACATTAAGGAACAACAAATATAAGTACAATTGCAACAAAAAATACACTGACCTGGTGGCCAAAATCCAGAAGAATGGCAATGTGATTGTCCGCCAATCGGACAAGGGGGGCAATATTGTATTATGGGCGAGGGAACTGTACTTAGAGGAGGCAACTGCACAGCTGAATGACACCACTTGTTACAGACATTGTGATTTGGCGGTCATCAAGAAAGCCCAGAGTACATTTTATTCCATGCTTATGGGTTGGAGATCATCTGGACTCATCAGCATGGATGAACTCAAATACCTCAAGAACGATTTCCCCATAATGCCTGTCCTCTATCTGATCCCCAAAATTCACAAGAACTCGGAAAAACCCCCAGGCAGACCGATCATCTCTGCATGTGGCGGTTTACTTGAAAAAACTACGATCTATGTGGATTCATTTTTGCAGGAATATGTTGGGGGATTACCCTCATACGTTCAGGACTCAAGTGACTTTCTAAGGAAGCTCAGCACGGTTGATTGGGATCCATCTTACCTGCTGATTACACTTGATGTTACCGCCCTATACACCAGCATCATCCATGTGGATGGACTCAGGGCTGTAGCACATTATTTGGGGTATCGTCCGATTGCGTTGGTGGAACACAATAAGATGCTGTTGTCTATGATAAATTTCTGTTTAAACAACAACTATTTCATGTTTAACAAACAGCATTTCCAGCAGGTCAGAGGGGTAGCCATGGGGGCCTGTTTCTCTCCCAGTTACGCCTGTCTCCACATGGGGTACTGGGAGAGACAGGTCCTCAGTGGCGAGTACGCTGCCATATGCAGGGATCACATTGTTCGGTGGGTCAGATACATTGATGATGTTTGTATGATCTGGAAGGGAACCACTGAACAAGCAACAGAATTTATCGCCAAGTTGAATGTTAACAACTATAACTTGTCTTTTACCTCAGACATCAGCAATTCTCATGCCACCTTCCTAGATGTAGCAATTGATATCAACAATGGAGAGATTCAAACATCATTGTACAGAAAACCAACGGCAGGCAATACAGTGCTGCATGCCCATAGTCCTCACCCACCACATCTAATCCGAAGCATTCCCTACGGGGAAATGCTGAGGATTAGAAGAGCGTGCAGCACTGAAGCCCAAAATAAAACAGCGCAAGAAGCATGCAGACAGCGATTCTTGGCTCGGGGTTATGATGAAAAGGTAGTTTTGGCTGCCATTAGAAAAGCAAATGCCATACCCCGGTCTGAAGCCCTAGCACATAGGGGGTTACATAATTCCATCATGACTCCTGTGCAACAACCTGTCAGACTCATTTGGTCTTTTAACAGCCAACATGGTGCTTTACGTAAAATCGTAAATAAGCATTGGGGCTTAGTTAAGTGTGATCCAATCATAGGCAATGAGATGCCCGTGAAACCGGCAATAACATACAGAAAAGCCTTTTCACTGCAGGACGCACTGGTGAAATCAAGTCCCGAGTTATTGGTTAGGCAAGACTGGTTGGCTGACAGTAGAGGCTTCAGAAAATGTGCTTCGTGTAAGGCCTGCATACAAGGGGTTAATAAGACTGAGTATTGTACTCCCTTCTCTGATGCCCCATGTAAGATTAAAAAGAAGCTCACATGCAAAAGTGAATTCTCAGTGTATGTTTTGGAATGTCCATGTGGGTTAAGATACGTGGGCAGCTCCAAACTACAGGTGCATAAAAGGGTCCTACAACACCTAAGGGCCATAAAGACCAATGACCCAGTGTACCCCGTGGCTAGGCACTTCAGGGAAAACATAACAGCAACAGTGCGTTACTGAAGTATTATGCCATTGATTCCATCGCACCCATGAGAAGGGGTGGAAATAGAGATGCTGCATTAAGGAGGTTAGAAACAAGATACATCCTCATGTTAGACAGCAAGTCACCCAATGGGCTTAATGCATCGGAAGATTTTTATACCTGTCTGTAGACTACTTATCTTTTCTCCATTTGTTGTAGACTTGTTTCTTGAGGACAAGACAGTATGTCATTTCAAAAGATCCCACATTATGGCTATGTATATGCAATTCCAGCTTGGCCAGTGAGGTCCTTTGACCCAAGTTTTGGCCACTTGTCTAAGGATATGCTCAGTGATCCTATCATTCCATTTGACAGACCTGATTATAATTAATTTAACATCAAGGTCATACTTGTAATCAGATTGGAGCATCCGTCTTTTGTTCTTAATCACATTTCACTGTGCACTTCATGTCCACATTATATTTTTTTAATCAACCAATGTAGCGTCTTTTTTAGTTTTGTTTGCCGGTTTAAACCAATGAAACTTATTAATAGGCCATTGAGGGGTAATAATCTTCTTTTGTTATTCATGCATCATAATGTATTTCACGTTATTGTTCCCCGTAAATGGCCTTGAGTGGGAATCAACTATGGTCTTAATTAGGTTATACTAGCAGAAATAACAGTATTGCCAAAGGGTTAGTATGGATTTAGCCATATACAGGTATAATATTATATTATTGTATACCCAGACCACGATGTTGTATTTGCTGATATAAGCATGGTTCACTTGATATAGAGTTGCCTTTATACTCTTCTGAACAAATTGTCACTAATGGATTTAACCGGACATTGTACATTTTGTTTTATAACATTGTTAAGTGTATAATCAATGTCAGAAATGAAATTGACGTGTAGTATTTTTACCATGTTTATCACACTGCTGCACTTTACGCTATTTTGGTTGGTTACTGTTTAATGCACTAGCACTTTAAATTCTGCCGTTTCCCTGTGTAACACCATGTGACCAAGGCCTTTGAGAGGCCGAAACGTTATGCTGCTGGTTGTTGCGGAATAAAAACAACTCACGGAATATCTTTGGGTCTGCTGTTTTCTTGAGGCAGCGTTGCTGCAGGATGCTTTGAGTGCCTTGCTGAGAACCTGTGTGGATATATATATATATATATATATATATATATATATATATATATATATATATATATATATATATATATATATATATATATATATATATATATATATATATATATATATATATATATATATATATATATATATATATATATATATATATATATATATATATATATATATATATATATATATATTACCTACTGGCGGTCGCCAGTAGGTAGTTATAGTTAGGATTTTTTTCAATGTTAAATCTCAAAATTATATTTGGAATAACTTTGGCACCGGTTGACGAATCTGCCTGAAAATTTCCTGAAAATGGCCTCGTCAAGCTCCGGTCCTTCCCTGAAAGTTTGGGGGGGATACGTCAAGCGGGGGCCGAGATAAAAGGGGGGTCCCAAAACGCATTTTCCCCATGTTAATTTCCATAGGGCGGTCAATTTCACTTTTAGCCCGAACGGCTGAATGGATTTACACCAAACTTGGCAAAATTGTAGGGACTGGTAGCCCGATGTGCCTTTGCTATGTCTCAAGATATGTGCTGCAGTGGATTTTGAGTAATTTAGGTTCAAAAAAATATATATATCTATAGGCGCTCTCCGGTGCGCGCACCGGAGTGCGCTCCAGGCGCGACACGCGACTTGCGCGCAGAAAGCTGATTGGCTCTTGGGTGTCTGTAAACATTCTAAACAGTCTGGAGCGGCCGCCATCTTGTGTCTCGGTAAAATCGAGACACAAGGGGTTTGAAAAAAAAAGGGGCAAATGACCATAAGGGGGAAGAGTAGACCCCCTCTGACCCCCTAGGTTTGATGTAGGGACTAAAATAGGGTCCTGCAGGGCATTAAAAAAAATTTTTCGTTTTGCGCGGGGGAAGCGCATGGTACGTGCACCGGCGAAGCACGGGTAAAATCCAGGACCATATTTATGAAGGCCTTGCGCTGTTAGTTTTGCGCCTCCTGTGCGTCAATTTTTGTGACGCACCAGCGGTGTAAAAAAATGCGCATTGTTATGCAATATTTAAAAAGTGACACATCTATCTAGATGCGTCACTTTTTAAATATAGTGCAACGAGGCACATTTTATTACACTGCTGGTGTTATGCGTCACTTTTCTGTGCGCACTCCTTATGACATTCCAGATGTGTCATATTTAATGTATGACGAATCATGTTGCAAGGAGTTACAGATACGTCAGTATTTCTGACATATCTGTAAACATAAAAGTGATGCGAGGCAGGTGCAAGATTTTGACGCAACAGCATCCTAAAAGTGACGCAGAGAAATCTTATAGATTTCAGTACGTCGTTATTACCAAGCTTTTTGCGGGGGAATGCCCCCTTTGCATACATTATACCTGACGCAGATATAATGTGGCGCAGAGTTTTAAAAAGTGACCCATGTACCTAGATGCGTCACTTTTTAAAAATAGCGTCAGGTATAATGCATGCAGAGGGGGTGTTCTCCCGCAAAAAGCTTTGTAATAGCGACGCAGTGAAATCTTTGAGATTTCACTGCGTCAGTTTTAGGATGCTGTTGCGTCAAAATCTTGTGCCTGCTTTACAGCAGGTGTTAGACTGAGGCAAGACCTTTCACATGCTGCTTTCCCCATTTGAAAGGACACATTACTGGAGTTGCGTCACTTTTGTGACGCACTCCAGCAATGCGTTACTTGGAATGTCATAAGGAGTGCGCACAGAAAAGTGACGCATCGCACCAGTGGTGTAAAAAAATGTGCCTCGTTGCGTTATATTTAAAAAGTGACGTATCTAGGTAGATGGGTCACTTTTTAAAATCAAGCGCCACATTATATCTGCGTGAGGTATAATGCATGCAGAGGGGGTGTTCCCCCACAAAAAGCTTTGTAATAGCGACGCAGTGAAATGTTTGAGATTTCACTGCGTCACTTTTAGGATGCTGTTGCATCCTTTAAATATAGTGCAACGAGGCACATTTTATTACACTGCTGGTGTGATGCGTCACTTTTCTGTCCACAGTCCTTATGACATTCCAGATGTGTCATATTTAATGTATGACGAATCATGTTGCAAGGAGTTACAGATACGTCAGTATTTCTCACATATCTGTAAACATGAAAGTGACGCGAGGCAGGCGCAAGATTTTGACGCAACAGCATCCTAAAAGTGACGCAGAGAAATCTCATAGATTTCAGTACGTCGTTATTACCAAGCTTTTTGCGAGGGATTGCCCCCTCTGCATACATTATACCTGATGCAGATACAATGTGGCGCAGAGTTTTAAAAAGTGACCCATGTACCTAGATGCGTCACTTTTTAAAAAATAGTGTCAGGTATAATGCATGCAGAGGGGATGTTCCTTGCAAAAAGCTTGGTAATAATGACGCAGTGCGTCACTTTTAGGATGCTGTTGCGCCAAAATCTTGCGCCTGCTTCACAGCAAACCTTTCACATGGTGCTTTTTCCATGTGAAAGGACACATTACTGGAGTTGCGTCACTTTTGTGACGCACTCCTGCAATGCGTTACTTTTGTGTTTACAGATATGTCAGAAATACTGACATATCTGTAACTCCTTGCGAATTGATTAGTCATATATTAAATATGACATATCTGGAATGTCATAAGGAGTGCGTCCAGAAAAGTGACGCATCGCTGTTTTCACGTAGCGATGCGTCACTTTTCAGAAATGAGGCCTCCAGTGTATTCACTGTGTCATAACTTTCTTTTCTAACACTCA
This sequence comes from Lissotriton vulgaris, assembly GCF_964263255.1. Classification (NCBI taxonomy): domain Eukaryota; kingdom Metazoa; phylum Chordata; class Amphibia; order Caudata; family Salamandridae; genus Lissotriton; species Lissotriton vulgaris. The sequence goes on from NC_141698.1 coordinate 1,025,457,890, forward strand.
CCTTCTTTCATTCCTCCTACTTCACTTCCTTTCACCTCTCATACCTTTCTGTTCTTTCTTACTCATTCTCCTTTCAATTATCAATGCACTATATTTCACTTACTCTTCATTTTTTAAGAATATAGCTCTTTGATGAGAATTGGAGGTAGTTCTGAAAAGAACTTTTGGTTTTCTTCTTTTAACTGAACAGGAACAAAAACAGGGAATGGAAACTGCTCAACAGGAGCAAAAAGAAAAGAAAAAAATTAGGGGTGGGAAGGGCAGCGATGGTTCTCCAATGCTCGAACCATGAGCAGGACACTTTGCTCCCCATAGGTGAGGAGTTGATTGCAGTATCTGCATTTGACGACCCCATGGTTAAATGCAGGTTGTATGTTTGCTACCTGCTCCTGTAATTGTTCTCTTCCAGAAGAAGTTGCTCCTCCTGTTGATGTAGAGGCCCCATCTCTGGGAACCTCTTGTGCCAGAGCCCTGACACTTTCCCGGGCAAAATTCTGGGGGTGCCTCCTCTCCACATGGCGAATCATGGTGAAGTTGCCAAAAGAGTATTTTTTTGGGGGGTTACCCCGTGACAGGACCTGTTTGCAGATCCTGCACTCTACTTTTGGTGCATTCACCTTCTTCTGGTCTGCTGGAAACTTAAAAAATTTCCAGATGAAATGTTCTTTGACCTTCGGCTGAGGAGGCTCTTCATCAATGAAATCATTGGAGTCATCTTCACTGCTGGATGGTCTGGCAGCCATGATTAATCCAGGAATATGGAGCAGCAAAAAAGGCAGGTCTTTCAGTCACAAAAGTGAAAGAAGAAGTGAAGGAAATGGGTGGGGATTTCATTCATTGTAAAAAAAAACTGTTAGCAACCAATGAAAAGTGTTATTTTAGGGTCACATGACCCGACGCGTTTACGCTGCGCGCTCCGGAGCACTTCCGGTGCGTTTACGCAGCGCGATCGCAGGCGCTTCCGGGGCGCAAACGTGGCGCGATCGTAGGCGCTTTTGCGTGCGTTTATGCGCCGCGAACGTAGGCGCTTCCGAGGGCACTTACGTTGCGCGCCGAAGTGACGTCATCAATCTTTTATAGAAATGCATAATCATTTTCCTTATTAAAAAAAACTAATTTTATTTGTATGGTACGAAATGTTTTGCATTATTATTAACTTTTCATTCATATTTTTTTTCACGAACGACAGTTGCGCTCTGGGTGCGCTTTCAGATGAGCTCTCGGAAAAGCTTACCGGAGAGCTTAGCTGAAAGCTTCCCGGAGCGCGCACCCAGAGCGCAAAAGAAAAAAATTATATAAAAAAAATGAATACTTAAAAAAAAACAGCAAATTGTAAAAAAAAAAAAAGGTTAGAAACTCGATATACAAAGGAATTAGCATTTAAAAAACCTTTGAAATTCACTGAAAAAACCATAGGTTTCACACCAGTTATAGTTAGGAATTAGCATTTAAAAAACCTATCAAATTCACTGAAAAAACCATAGGTTTCACACCAGTTATAGTTAGCTGGAAATTTTACTGATATAAAACCATTGAAATTCCCACGTTATAGTTAGTTGGACTCACTATAACTTGCACGTGTAATGCACTGCTGATGACATCACATATTACATCACTCATGACATGGTCAGTGACATCACTCATGACATCACTGATGACAGAGAGACTGACCTACTTTCACTCGCTAATATATGTATTCACTAAGATACACTTAATAAGGCAGATATCCAATTATTTTTTTTTTAAAAACATCCATTAAGATAATAATTTAAACAAATATTCTTCCATCGACCTTAACATACATATATAAAACATATTTATTTATCTGAAAGACACACATTCACTGGATGGTGTCATCAGTGCATTACACGTGCAAGTTATAGTGAGACCAACTAACTATAACGTGGGAATTTCAATGGTTTTATATCAGTAAAATTTCCAGCTAACTATAACTGGTGTGAAACCTATGGTTTTTTCAGTGAATTTGATAGGTTTTTTAAATGCTAATTCCTAACTATAACTGGTGTGAAACCTATGGTTTTTTCAGTGAATATATATATATATATATATATATATATATATATATATATATATATATATATATATATATATATATATATATATATATATTATCTACTGGCTATCGCCAGTAGGTATATATAGTTAGAATTTTTTCCCTATGGGACTTTTGAAAATTCTATGTCTAATAACTTTGGCGTTTGTGGACGGAATCGGCTGAAATTTTCAGGAAAATGGCACATTTTGTTTCTGAGCAGCCCCTGAAAATTTGGTGGGGTTTCGTCAAGGGGGGGCTGAGAAAAAAGGGGGGTCCCAAAACGCGTTTTTTGCATTGAGTTTTCCATAGGGCGGTTGGACTCACTTTTAGCTCGAACGGCTGAATGGATTTGCACGAAACTTGGCAAAATTGTAGGGACTGTTAGCCCGATGTGCCTTTGCTAGGTCTCAATATATGTGCTCCAGTAGTTTTTGAGAAATTAACGTTCAAACCAAGATATATATTTGTAACAGCGCTCTGGGCAGCGATCCGGTCCGCTTACTTTTCGCTTATCGGAACTTTGCGCGCAGAAAGCTGATTGGCTCTCCGGTGTCTGTCAACATTCTAAACAGTCCGGAGCGGACGCCATCTTGTCTCTCGGTAGGATCGAGAGAGAAGAAGAGGTGGAAAACGAAGGGGGAATTTAATGAAAGGGGGCAAGGTATCCCCCTCTTGACCCCCTAGGAATGTTGTTGGGGTTATTAAAGGGTCCCGTGGGGAAAATAAAAAAAAAATGATTTTTCACGGTAGAAGCGCGGCCGCGAACTGGTAGCGAAACGGGAATTCGCCATTTTGTGCTTCGTAAATTAAATTACTAGTTATAAGTGGGTGCGGGAGACGTATCCTAATCCCCTATGTTTCCTGAGGGTGGGTGAGGAGGCTGATATATGTTGATACATCTCTTCCAGCGGCTGTGCGTGAGCTTTTTTTTTTTTTTTGCTGCGTGACAGTCCGGAGCGGCCGCCATCTTGTCTCTCGGTAGGATCGAGAGAGAAGAAAAGGTGAAAAACTAAGGGGGAATTTAATGAAAGGGGGCAAGGTATCCCCCTCTTGACCCCCTAGGAATGTTGTTGGGGTTATTAAAGGGTCCCGTGGGGAAAATAAAAAAAAAATGATTTTTCACGGTAGAAGCGCTTCACGGGCCGCGAACTGGGCCGCAAACTGGTAGCGAAACGGGAATTCGCCATTTTGTGCTTCGTTAATTAAAGTACTAGGTATAAGGGGGTGCGGGAGACATATCCTAATCCCCTATGTTTCCTGAGGGTGGCTGAGGAGGCTGATATATGTTGATATATCTCTTCCAGCGGCTGCGCCATCTTGCCTTTTTTCGAATGCCACAATTTTGTCGTGCACGGCAGCCATTTTAGATGCCAGGCTGGTTCCAGGCTATCACCTAACCCTGCGGATGTAGTTTATGGCCCCAGCTGTAGAGAATTCAGACATGCCAATCCTCCTGATTCAGGCGTGTGACTACTGATTTCAGTGCTAGTCTCCCGCCTCCCGATTTCTGCAAGCAAAAACCCGGGGGCATATTACGAACAACTAGCGATAATTTTTGTCTATAACTTGTTTAGAGACAAAAATTATCGCCGCACATCGGCGATTTTTATCGCAGATAAACCTTGCTATTATCGCAGAAAAGTCAGCGATATTCATGTATTATCGACCTAATGCTCTTAGCCATGTTATCCACCTCCCATTGGATAACATGGCTAAGAACTGCTCAGGGCAGGTGTTAGATTTTGGAGATATTCGCGCTTAGCGCGAATATCTCCAAAAGTTGGTAATAGAAGGTAGCGATGTTAGGGACTGTTTCCAGTCGCTAACATCTTGGCACGCCACTTTGCATGTCATTAGTGATAAGTATCACTGACATGCAAAGCGGGGCCCAAGATGGTCGCTATCTCCTTTTAGCTGTCACTAACTGGTGTTAGCGACAGCTTGGTAATAGGGAAATAATTTTATCTCCGCTTTCATGGTTTTTAAAGCCAAAAAAGCGGAGATAAACCCCCTTGATAATATGCCCCACGATTCCTTGGGGGTTTCAGCTGACAGGGCTTGGTATTGTGTTACATGGTAATTTTTCCATGAAACGTCAGAGGGTCGATGTAGGGGTTCTAGAAGAGGTGATAAACCATTTAAGCCTCATGAACAAGCGCATGGTCTTTTAAAGATTTGTGAAGTACTCGGGGCGGCGGTGTGTGTGTGCCCTCTTTCAGGAGCGGGCGGGGGGGCACTGCCAGCAACTTGCCAGGTCAGGTAGTGTTCAACACGTGCATCACCCTTTCTCTGCCTGCTATTGCGCTCCATGCTTCGGAAAGGTAAGAAAAAGAACGTGCATTTGAGTTTGAAATGTCCGATCCTGCAGCAGCACACTTCCAAAGCCCACACATGACAATAACCCGAATCAAGGCCCCATTCACCCGTTTTCAAAAAAATAGATAACACTCCAACAAAGTAAGGTTATAAAACTTTATTAACTACTAACTTTAACAAACGGAACAAAAACTAAAAACATTTAAACATTTCTCAACACAAAAAGCAACAATGGTTAGAAGCTGTCTTTTGTGCGAATAGTCCCAAGGCAGCACAACGTGCAGAGTTCTGGACGGCACCCAGGTGATGTCGCCTGGGTGCCGCACTGGTTTAGGGATCCTACAATGCAGCACAGAAAAACAGCGTGGGGCGTCCCGGGTGGTGCGGGGGGAGGCCTCGTCAGTAGCGGTCTGTGTCCAGTGTCACATGGCTGACACAACATGTACGACAGGCACCCAGGTGATGTCCAGTAAACTGCCGCACTGGTTTTGGTATCCTACAATGCTGCTCCGAAAATTGGCGTGCGGCGGCCCGGGGGGGGGGCGTGGGGGAGCCGGCGTGAACGGGCCTCCCCAGGTGGCGGCCATCTAGCTGAGTTGCGCTCGCTCTTGTGGCCACAGCGTCTCGCTCACCATGTTGTTGAGTTGCTCCCACTCTTGCAGTGCAGCGATAGGCGGCTGCCACATGGCTCTTAAAATGGCGGACGGCTCCTCGGTTTTGGGCCTGGTCCACTGAAATGGTCCTGGGACACTTTGGAACTCGGACGCTTGCCTGCTAGGGCTTGGGCTCCATTCTCGAAAAGCGTCCCCTCAGCCGTGAAGATTGTATAAAAGTCTTGGGGGCCCCCGACTCCCGCAGGCTTCCGGTGGGGAGCGGCTGCCATGATTGCTCGCGGAATGACCACGACGGAGCCACGAGATGGTGGTGCTCTCATGCTGACGCCAGCTTCAGTCTGAATGATCCAGAAACAAGGTGGGGCTTTCATCGTTTGGGAAAAAAAAATGTTCTAAACCAATGAAAAGTGTTATTTTTAGGTCATATGACCAAGCCTTCCATCTTTAGGAAACCAAAAGTAAAATGAACCAATGAAAAGTTTTATAAACAAGTCACATGACCTGTTATGCGACATAGGGCTACAAAAAGCGTAGAAAATCCGTTGGCACGTGAGGCGTCCTCAGTAGCGGACCGATGTGCGAATAGGCCGAAGGCAGCACAACGCGCCGAGATCCGGATGGCACCGAGGTGGTGTCCAGCAAATTACCGCACTGGTGTGGCCATCCTACAATGCTGCGCCGAAAGACGGCGTGTCCAGCTGAATTGCGGTCACTGTTGCGGTACAGTGACTCGAACGCGCCGAGATCCGGATGGCGCCGAGGTGGTGTCCAGCAAATTGCCGTACTGGTGTGGCCATCCTACAATGCTGCGCCAAAAGACGGCGTGTTCAGCTGAGTTCCGGTCACTCTTCCGGCACAGTGACTCGAACGCGCTGAGATCCGGATGGCACCGAGGTGGTGTCCAGCAAGTGGCTGCACTGGTGTGGCCATCCTACAATGCTGCGCCGGAAGTCGGCGTGGGGTGCCCCGTTGGCTTATGAGGTGATGTCAGTAGTGGACTGATGTGTGAATAGGTCGGAACCAGCACAAGGCGCCAAGATCCGAATGGCAAGTCCTGGATGTTGAGTGCCTCAGTTGAGATTTCTGAGCAGTGCTTGTAGGACTGTCTGAAGCTTATTTGCACCTGCTGCAGCTTCACTAGGTCCGGCGGAACTTTTTGCCTTTTCCTTTCTGCTTCTTTTCCTACAATGCGTTTCTTCTGAAGACACGACCAGGTCCCTGAATGTGTGCAGGGGGACGCTATTGATTGAATGAACGCGCCGAGATCTGGATGGCACCGAGGTGGTGTCCAGCAAATTGCCGCACTGGTGTGGCCATCCTACAATGCTGCGCCGAAAGTCGGCGTGGGGTGCCCCGTTGGTTTATGAGGTGATGTCAGTAGCGGACCGATGTGTGAATAGGTCGGAACCAGCACAAGGCGCCCTGCACTGTTGAGCCTTTTTCAATGTCTGTTTTTTGTTGTTTCCCCTCCATCAAAAACAAAACAAAAATACAAGGCGCCAAGATCCGAATGGCAAGTCCTGGATGTTGAGTGCCTCAGTTGAGAGTTCTGAGCAGTGCTTGTAAGACTGTCTGAAGCTTATTTGCACCTGCTGCAGCTTCACTAGGTCCGGCGGAACTTTTTTCCTTTTCCTTTCTGCTTCTTTTCCTACAATGCGTTTCATCTGAAGACACGACCAGGTCCCTGAATGTGTGCAGGGGGACGCTATTGATTGAATGAAAATGGCGGCTTGACACAAAGCTGACTCAAGCGTTACTGTTGGTGCTATACAGACAAAAATTGGTTTTCAGTTTGTACATTCTTCAGGTTTTTTTTTTCCATCCAAGTCTGATTGAGAGTTTGTAGAAAAATGGCTTCAGATTTTCCACATACTACTCTTCAACATTCTTCCTAAATGTAACAATGTGAAACTCACTAGGAGAACGGCTGTTTCTGTTTCCTTTCAAAATGCTGCCACCAATATTTTCTGAATGGAAGACACCATCTTGTAGCATAAAGGGCCGAAAGGGGTTCTGGTCTGGCCGATGGTTGGTGGAGACATTTTGACTATATCTTGGACCTGCCCGGCCTCGTCCAAAATGGCGCCGGTATAAATGGGACTCGTAACTCTTTGCCCGCAAATGTTTATCTAGAAAATGTTATTGTAAGTGGCCCTGTCGTATTTTAATTACAAAATGTACGTCCACCGATTCCGCAACTGTTAGACACCTTTGTTCTTGTCACCTAATGGCCCGCTCGTTACGTTCTTCTACAGTGTAAATGTCTCCTCATCATATACGATTTCAGTTTGCTCCGTGGCCGGCCCACGTGGTTATAGGCCCGTATTTGTATACTGACATTTTCACAATAAAGGTTTTTAAAACAAAACACGGTAGTAGTATTTTCATTTGTAAAGTTTTTACTTTTAGTGACTGTTTTCGAATCAGTAAAAGGCAAGTGAAATAAAGCAGTCCAATTACATGACGGATAAAAGGTATAATATGTAGCAACGCAGTAAAGATAAATGGTCAAGGGCAGTTGTGTTTTTCATGTCTGCAACATAAAGTGATCGATAAGAATCTGATAATCAGGCGTATCGGCGACTAAGACAGCAGGCCGAATCTCTTTTACTCAACGGCTCCGTCATGGAAGGAAGAAACGCCCTTTTTCTCGAAAAAGGAATATATTTTACTTGCAAGACAGTTGTAAATTTTCCGGGAAAGTACATTAGCCTGGAATATTATAACATATGTTTGAAAAAAAAATATTGTTCGAAAATAATAAAAAGCGTAATTTTTAGGTCATATGACCAAGCTTTTCATCATTAAATTAACAAAAGTAAAATGAACCAATGAAAAGTTTTATTAACAAGTCACATGACCTGTTATGCTTACGTTACGCGCTGCGCGCCGCGCCTCGGATCACTTCCGGGTGCGCTAACGCGGCGTGTCATAAAACGCATTACGCGACAACGTAGGTCAAGAATATAGTCTAAATGTCTCCACCAACCAGCGTTCAGAACACAACCCCTTTCAGCAGTCCAAAAAGTTCTGTTAAATGACAACAGAGGGGACAGGCAACAAGAACCATCAGTCAAAGAGGGGAGGGCAAGTTCTTCTCTTCCGGGTCATGTTGGGGCGCTACCGGAACTGATCGAATTGGTAGTCTACAGTGTTTCTGGATGTTTCAGACTAAAGCTGGCGTCAGCATGAGACCACTACCATCTCGTAGCTCCGTCGTGGCCATTCCACGAGCAATCATGGCAGCCGCTCCCCACCAGAAGCCTGCGGGAGTCGGAGGCCCCCAAGACTTTTGTAGAATCTTCACGGCTGAGGGGACGCTTTTCGAGAATGGGACCCAAGCCCTAGCAGACAAGCGTCCGAGTTCCAAGGTGTCCCAGGGCCATTTTAGTGGACCAGGCCCAAAACCGAAGAGCCGGCCGCCATTTTGAGAGTCCTGTGGCAGCCGCCTATCGCTGCACCGCAAGAGCGGGCGCATCTCAACTACATGGTGAGCGAGACGCTGTAGTCGCAAGAGCGGGCGGAAAACAGCTGAATGGCGGAAGAGGCACAGTGTAGCAAAAGCGGGCGGAATGGCAACTAAAACGATAAAGGGGCGCCCCACTACAGCTTGTCTTCAGGTCAAACGGATTGTGGGACAAGGTCCAGAATTGAAGAGTCATCAAAAGGCAAAAAGTTCCGCCGGACCCCGGGAGCCGGCCGCCTATGTCGGGGGCGATCTCAGGCTACACCAGTGCTATAAGACTTGGGGAGGGTGTCGGAGCCAAGCGTCTTCTCCGAGTCCATGGCCATCACACCGCCCCTCAGGGGCCTCCGTCAAGCTGTTTAGGAAGGTAACATATCACATTGTTTTCTAATGCAGTCAGGTCCACAAACGACACTCACTTACTTTGAGAATAGTGAAGCTGCAGTAGGTGGAAATAAGCTTCAGACAGTGTTACAAGCGCTGCTCAGAACTCTTAACTATGGCACCCAACATCCAGAACTTATGCTATTTGAGAATGGTAGTGACATCGAAGCATCTCAGGGACCAAAACCATTAACGTACTTTCACGTATGAAAATCTTACTTGGGGAGGGGGCAGGAGCGAAGCGCCCCCTCCCAGTCAGCGCCACCACACCGTATGTTGAAAATCTGAAGCCATCGTTCTACAAAGTCAACCAAACTTGGATTGAAAAATCTAGAAAAATGTACAAACTGAAAACCAGTTTTGGTCTGCATAGCATCAGTAACAACGCTTGAGTCAGCTTTGTGTCAAGCCGCCATTTTGATTCAACAAAGCACAGGCATTGAAAAAGGCTGAAATTCAGAACTCTAAACTATGGCACCCAACATCCAGGAGCTTGCTATCCGGATCTTGGAGCCTTGTGCTGTTTTCGATCTATTCACACATCGGTCCACTACTGACATCATCTTATAAACCAACGTTATGTAAATAGTTTTTTAATAAAATGTTTTACCCTGTTTCTTTGCTGGTGTGTTGTCTATATTTTTAATATTTGCATAGGGTTTGTCATTATTTTGTGCGGGATGGGTGATGGAGCCGAGCTGTCTTGCAGCCCTCATGGTGTGGAGCTCAGTTCATCTCACTATTTTCGTATTTCTCAAGAAGGGTTGTTCCTAATATTTCTATTTTAGCGAGGTCAAAAAGAGATCCAATTAGTGGCCTACTGATTTTGCTCGATTACTTTTATTTTTTTACACGATTTTTCACTATCTGCAAAGACTAAACAGAGTATTGCGACTTTGTGCTTGTTTGTAAATAGAGAATGATCCAAAGAGAACCAATTCTAAAACAGTAAATGCTTGGACAACAATCAATCAAATGGAGAGACAAGGAGGCACGACGGATTACAACGGGGGTAAAGGCCTGCGTTAACTACCCTTCAGTATCTGCAAAGAGAGAGTACTACTAAGGCAAAAGAGGGGAGGGGGGGGGCAGCGTTCAAAGCACATCAGCGTGCATAAATACGAAAATGTTTTTATCTATCACGTACTTGACATTTTAAAGCTTTTCATATTTGCTATTAAAAAACCAATGAAATTCACAGAAAAAACCATAGGTTATAGTGGATATATAGTTAGGAATTTGCATTTACAAAACCTTGAAAATTCAATGAAAAAACCATAGGTTATAGGCCATATATAGTTAGGAATTAGCATTTACAAAACCTTATTTTACTCGCATAAAACCATTGAAATTCCATATATAGTTAGCTAACTATAAGCGCTAACTATATATCGCGCACCCGCAATCCACTGCTGATGATGTCACATATTACATCATTCATGACATGGTCAGTGACATCACTGATGACATCTCAAATGACATCACTGATGACAACTCAAATGATATCAATGATGACATCTCAAATGACATCACTGATGACATCACTGATGACAACTCAAATGACATCACTGATGACATCTCATTTGTCATCACTGATCACATCACTCATGTGATAATACAATGAACCTCTTCAGACTCTAATATAACCTTACATACACTCAGTATAAACTGACACTCACAGACTGTCACTCATCCATGGAGTTACTCACACACCTAGTCAGTCATGCAAAGAATCAATCACACCTCCATTTCCTCAACTATACAGTTATACACATCTTACTTATTCAAACATATAATAACACATATTTACTCTCTTATATAATCCCTGATACAAGCTCACAGTGATCGATACAGCCACTCACACATTCACTGGCTCTTATGTTCAGTTATTTATATATCTCAACTCTCACATGTATTGTGTTTTACATACGTACTTACTTGCACATGTAGCAATGAGAAATCCATTCACTCACCAACACACCCATGCACAGTCAACCGCCCATATAGCTGTTTCCACATGCACTCTTGAACTCATACTCCTAGTGAATCAACTGCTTACACATCTATGCACAGAGTCACGCACCTCCCAGCCACCCACACACACACTCAGCCTCCCATTCAAATATTTGGGCAACCAATCAATAACCCATATGGCCACTCTTATAGCTACTGATCAACACATGCAGCAGCTTACACAACAACAAACATACTGATGCACGAATTAAGACAGTTTAGTCACTAACCCATGTACTCAGTGAGACACATTTAATCACTCACTCATACAGTCAGTCATGCACCTACTAAATTCTTCATCCAGACACTTATACATCCACTCATTCTTCAATATGTGAAACATATTTAAACTTTACAGACACATACAATCACTGGTTGTTTTGATCAGTGATGTCATCAGTGATGTCACTGACCATGTCATGAATGATGTAATATGTGACATCATCAGCAGTGGATTGCGGGTCCGCGATATATAGTTAGCGCTTATAGTTAGCTAACTATATATGGAATTTCAATGGTTTTATGCGAGTAAAATAAGGTTTTGTAAATGCTAATTCCTAACTATATATGGCCTATAACCTATGGTTTTTTCATTGAATTTTCAAGGTTTTGTAAATGCAAATTCCTAACTATATATCCACTATAACCTATGGTTTTTTCTGTGAATATATATATATATATATATATATATATAATGGACCGTGTAAGGAGGTGGTCGAAGGACTAACATGGAGCATTGGTTGCCGCCTCGAATCATCGAGGTAGTTTTCCTGATAAGCCTGAAAAGTGGGCTTTGTTGGAACAAACCGGACAAGTTAAAAAAACAGAAGTGTCAGCTTTAAATGGAACACGTTTCTGCATTAAATTTGGACAAAGCAAATATCACACCCACTGGAGGGTTGTAAAGGACTTAATAAACAACTACACGTTCCAGCATGCATCGGAATGAAAAGCACACCGGAGGCAAATAAATTAATTAAAAGCACACTTGAGGCAAAATAAATGACAAGCATGCTGGGTACGCTGGGAAAATACTGTCGAGATGTCCAGAACATTTGTGTGCCTATGAAGAAGGGGATTGAGTCCCCGAAACGCGTCAGGCTGCAGAAGGAGAAAAATAAAGCTTTTAAAATTACTGGCTTGTGAGTGCGTCCTTCCTTCGAATGCGAGGGAGCAGAAGTAATATATATATATATATATATATAAATAAATACTTCCAATAAATATGAGAAAAATACTGAACAACTGAACATTCCATTGGTTATAAATACATGTGTAACATCTAGCAAATCAATTCCCTTTGTTTAAAAGCTCATATCATAAATAAATACTGTGTTTCCACAACAAAAGCATAGACAATTTTGTGCTAAACACCTTCATTGTAAAAATTGCGCTATTTATCCCAAGCATGTGTGCAAATCCTCAGTTGCATTCAGGCCCGATGGATGTTTGGAGTCTAGTTGTAGAATGTATCTTGTTTCCAACTGTCTAAGTTTATTAACTCTATCCCCACCTCATCTACTTGGGGGGGTTGTATCCAATACAAAGTATTTGAGGTCTGTATTATTAGAGTTATGCTTTTCTTTAAAATGGTGTGCCAAAGGATAAGTATTATCTTGGTTGGTAATGGCGCGCAAATGCTAAAGGATGCGCTTGTGCACCTGCCGAACCGTGCTGCCTATGTACTGTAAGCCACATGGGCATAACAGCAGATAAACAGCATATTCTGTTCTGCAGGTCAACAATTTAGTAATCTTGAATTCTGTCACTAAAACGTGTTTTAAATGTGCTTATATTAATACCATGCGAGGATGCCTTGCACGTTTCACATTTATAAAAACATTTCCTCATATGAAGCCAACTCCCACTCTCAATTATCTCCGGGCTAGTTCTATCTTGTCACGTGTAGATGGTGCTCTGCTATAAGTGATGGACACCCTCTGGGGGAGCAGGGGTCTAATCACTGGATCACTATTACCATGGCCCAATTCTTTTGAATGATTTTTTGTAAGGGTCTGTGTTGATTATTGTATTTCATGATCATGCAAAATGTTTTTTCATCCTATTTTTCAGCCTCACCCTGTCTGTCCTCGAGGGCTTCTGCTCTACTCAGTTGCATTCATTTTGTAATGCCTTTTTCTATTGTCTTCACCAGATACCCTCTCTCTAGGCATCTCGTTCTGCTATTGTTTTGAGCTGTGGCTAAATCCCCTTCATTACTGCAAGTAGTCCTTAACCGTAGCATCCGTCCATACGGTATGCTATTTATGAGATGCTTGGGAGACATATTACTTGCATGGAGAGTTAAGTTCCCTGCTGTCTTCTTTCTAAATAACCTAGTATAATTCTTATGATCTTTACAATAGAGACTTGGGTGTCTAGGAATTCGACTGAAGTAGAGTTAAAAGTCACAGTAACATTTTAATTGCTGCAATTGACATTAAGGGCATGCACAAAGTCAATAGCTTCTTTCTCAGTCCCTTGCCACACTACAAAAAGATCATCTATGTAGCGAAGCCACATTTTTACATTCTCAGTCATATATTGGCCATGGTCACTCATGAGGACCATATATATATGCCAATCCTGCCCACCTAAAAGGGGTGGCATCTCCTTCACTCCAGGCACCTCACCCCCTTTCCCCTGGCTGCCCTGAGTGAGGAGGCTATAAACCTCCTCCACAGCATCGCTGTAGGGCAGGCTGCACTCGAGAATGCCATCCAGGGACTTAGCTGCCATATGCAACAAATACCAGCTTACCTGGAAGGCATTTATAGTGGTATATCTGACCTTTCAACCATCCCAACCTTGTAACCCCCCTCTAGCTGCTTCCCCATCCCGATTCCCTATTCCCAGCCCTGTAACAACCACACTCACACCTTTGCACACACTTAATCCAGCACACGCAAGCAGCATAGACACATAAACAAAAAGACCACAAAAAACAGAAGCGCACAACCAAACATACAGACTCCGCAGCCAACCCCAAACCTACATGCACCACTCCAGCACATACACAGACACCATAGCCACCACCACACCCACATGCACAACCCTCTCCACCAACACATTGATAGACACCACCACACCCACATGCACCTACCCCCACCCCCACAACCACAGACAGTGCATCCACCACCACATCCACATGCACCACCTCCACCACAGCACAACCACAGCAACACCCACATGCACCAAATCACACCCAGCACCTCCACAGCACACCGATACACGTACAACACACACACATATTAGAATTCACACCGACAAAACTCAAACACCCACACTTATCCAAGTAACAGACAACTATGATGCAAGAGACACCTAAACATGCATGACATATACCAGACCCACAGGCACTTGCACCCTCAACAGACATATGTGCATCAGACAGTGCCACTACCTCTATCTCCCAAACCCAACTCCCTGCTGAACACCCTACCCATTTTTCAATAGATTATGTCCTTTTTACCCTTGCCTCAGCCCCTTCCAAACCCCAACCCACCTCTACCAAATGCAAATCTACCCCTTCCACACTGCAGCCCACCCGTTCCACATCCCAATCCACTCCTACCAAACTCACATCTACCCCTTCCACACCACAATCCACCATTTTACCTCCCAACTAACCCCTATGAAATGCATGAGCACCCCTTCTAAAATCACCCCCTCACAAACCCAAGGCCACCCCTCCCAAACCCAATGGCACCCCTCTCAAATCAAACCACCCCTTCCATGTAATATCTTTGAGGTGCCTGCTCTGCCCATTAGATGCACCTTCCTGAGGAGGGTCAGCTTTGCAGTCAATAAGGAGGCAATCTTTGTGCCACTGCACAACAGTGCCGAATTTTGGACTTGAAGGACCGCCATTTGGCTTACATATTTTGAGAGCCTTATGTCATTTTGTGGAATAAATCAATACTTTTGATTTCACCAAATTAGCCGGACATTATTTTTTTTATAATGGTTTGATTCCTAGGAATGTTTCTGAGTAAAATGTGAAGTACTTTATTTTCCACTACCAGGATGACAGGTAATAAACTGATTTTTTTAATGTGCACACACTGGTTAACATAGTATGTGATGGCCATTTGAATTTAGGTGCAGGCATTCAGAGTAATGGCCACTTGCACCAACTTAATGATGTTATAATGTTTTGGGATGTTTTACTACAGGTGTATTTGTTTCCCCTTGATTACTGATCAGTATGTAAAATGTTGTGATTATTGTAATGGACCAGAGTACAGGGCTTAGACCGGACAAGGGGAAATGTCACATAGATGTATATGTTGAATACTTTTAATTTGTGGCTGGCATTAATTTTACAGTTAATTTCTAAGGTAAAGGTTACACCTAGTCTAGTGAAATGTCTAAATCATGTTACATTGCACGTATCCCTATAACGTGTGTTGTATATGTTCATAAAGTGGAAATTTTAGAAATGTCTTAAAAGACACCTGTATGTTGACTTTCTGATTTTTATTTGGATGTCTTTTTTTGTGCGTCTCCATTTTTTTTAAGGCAGCTTGCACCACATTTGTACATACAATGTGATCATACAGATGTGTTTCTCTAAATTTCTTAAACATCAACATTACAGACATATGCAGAGCACATTGGTATGCTATTGCTTGTAAGAGAGGTTTATAAATAAACAAGTCCTGTGCAAATGTTAACAGACGAGCTAATAGGTAACAGGTAAAAGTGGTGCTTAAAGTTGATTACATCCACGATAGTGTTGGTTTTGTTTTTCATCAAGAAGAAGTTGAAGCAGGACTTGAAAGATCAGATCCATGGCGGAACAGGAAGTGTAAAATTGAGAAAAGGTGAGTTTATGCTTTATATCCCCTCCAGTCCGCCAACTCAGGTGTGGAGGTTTTACTATCACACTCACATCGGCGTGAGGGCAGATTGTGATGTGTCGTCAAAGAGAGGGATGCCCGACTCAGAGATTCCTATGAGGTCATGAACGCATGATCAACTCTACTCTATACCCCATACTACTTTGCTAAGTTGTATCCACCGATACATACAGCGCACGTTTGATTGCCACTTTCACTTTTGTGCGCTGATTAAGTAAGTGGAATTATATTTAATTCCTCCAATTGACACTAAGGATGCTATCCACTCCCTCACTTGCAAGGATTATAATAGCAAGTTTGAAGGGGTGTTTTTCGACACTACTATAAGAAGATATATCAAGATTGAAGAGCTTTATTTATTAGAGTGCGATACTGAGACCATATCAGCCCTGAAGAAGTATTTTTCGTGCTAGAGCACAAGACGAAACACGAGTTGGCTATCTGTGAATTTTGTATCAAGTTGTATCTTGGAAAGGCAACCTGATTGAACTGTGTTTAGCTGTGAATTTACCATTGCATCAAGCCCGTGTCTTTGAAAAGCGACCTGATGGAACTGTGAATACTGGAATAAAGAATAGAAAATGTGGAACAATTTCTAGGATCTGTCTTTATACTTTGGACTGTTAATAGTGATTCTGTGGGCTCAGGGTAGACCCCCATGTGTTATCTTGTATCCCTCCTTTTTTTAGGGTAGTTATGTGGTAGAATTGGTAACCAACCACTCTTCCCCTATGAGCACCACTTTAGAAGCATAAACTTAGCCTGTTACATTGCCTTTTACTTCAGTAGAGTGCCCATAGTGTGGTCTTTACCTGTTTACCAAGCAGGAACTGATAAATGTCGTCCACACAGTTGAGATTTCCTGGCGGTGACAGTGATGATGGAGGGACCGCAGCGGTCTTTCACTATGAACCCGCTGACATCTAAATAGGGCAGGTGGAAAGATCACAGAAAAATCCATGGCAGGATTTGATCTGCCAAGATTTAATTTGGCCCTTAGGCTGTGAAGCTGGCTACTACGATCATGATTTGTGGCAACACTGGAGGGTTTCAGATTAACATGGAGTTGTACTCACCCTCTCTTATAGCACATCATTTGGGACAAGAGGTAAAGGGCATAACAATAGCACACTTGTGATTGTGACAACTTCAGCTATACTATTAAGAATGCACACGTTGGGCCTCTAAGCCAGAGCTGGGCCATAGCTGAAAAGCGGGGTGAAAAATATTTTTGCTCCTGCCTCTTATTGTTCAAGTGAGCTCAACAGGTGGGCCCCACAAATCCCAGGAGGGGAGGGTGAGGGGCAGCTGTGAATCAGAATTCTCCACACAAGAATGTTTTAATAAAAAAATTGCAAATGGGGCACTGATCAAAGAAACAGTATATTTTACAATCACCTTCGCAGGAGCATTATTACTCTTCAGTAAAAAATCATGAAGGCAACTTTATGAAAGATGTGGCCCTTTCTCAGGGAAGAGAATCCCCTCGGGAGACGCAGCTCTGATAGCAGCCACCTTTTCCTGAGTCTACCGTGGTTTGTCTTTTTTGGTCACGCCCAACTCTGTTTAGCTCGCCTTCAGATTCGATTTTAAATGCTGTGAACATCATACATCGGGTATTTTAAAACTATACTGGCATTCACATGAAGAAGTAGATCGTATACTGCACAAACATACGGCGCTTATAAAAATAATAATCTAAATACAGTAACAGAAAAGAGGCGGCCAAAATTAAAGATGATTATTTTAAAGGCTAATTTCAACAATCTTGTTTCAATACTCTCTGCCTTTTAAATGGTAAATATGTTGTCGAGCCCTCGGGCTGGCCTACCTTACAGAACTCTCGTCATTTGGAGTTAGCTGTGTTTTTTATGGCCTCAAATGTCCTTCCCGGCCTTCAGTGCTGTTAAAAAAGTACATGTCGTCAGAAATCTTTTCGAATCGAGCCTCGAGAGTTCAAAAAAGTACAATCCTTAGCTCCGTTCTCTGCTTTTACTCTGTATCCATAAACCATTTGTAACATATAAGCCATTGGTTCATCCGAGCTGTTATATGCCAGCCAGTGCAATGTAGAACCACATTGCATCACATCAACAGTCAAGGCCATTGTGACGTCATTCACTCCTCCTCATGCTACTCCTCGCCATCTTTCAATAACCTCTGGCTCGTGACCTCCATTAAAGTAACCAGATGGGCGGATTTGAACGAGTCAAGTTGGCTTCCACAAACCACTAAACTAGTGGAGAACCCGGACTTCCGCTCCCAGATATGCAGTAGATTCGCAAATCCCGGTCCCTAACATGGAATTTTCCCGTTTGACCCTCATCTTTTGCATTTAGACCAAGTAGATTAGAGGGCAAGATAGTTTGTACCACAGGACGGTGACAGGCAGCCACCCCACCATTCTTTCGAGAATTAAATTCAGTGCGTCGATGCAGCACAAACTTTTAAGACAATTTGCTACCTGCTATTAAGGGACAATTGAAAAATGTGGAAAACAACCATTTAATGTGCAGTTTTCTCGGTAAGCCCTTATATGCTTACCCAAATCTTCTTCAACAATTCCAGCACAGAGGCCAGCTATCTTTGGGGCCATTTTCCTTCTAGTTTTGTGGAACCTCGTTATGGATAATGGGAGGGGGGGGGGGGGGGCTGGGAGCCAGAAATACAGTTTTTAGGCTTCAGCAGTTAAGAAACATGCCCAAGAGTAAAGCGAGAACATGTAAATAAAGACAGACTTAGAACAAGGATCAATGAAAGGAAATGTCCACCCACCATTACGTACCAACTTTTAGCAGTGCTAAAACCGACTATCCACACCTGGCCCTGCCACAAACCCACGTTGACAAGAGCTTCACATCTCATACATACAACTTTGCCTGAAGTTGACCTGTATTGATTGGCTTAACTAAAACGTAGCATCATAATGGTGTAGGCCAAGCCTCACAGCTGACGACATCATTTATTGCCAGTGGCTCACCAGGGTTGGTGGTCTGCCAAAAATATGAAAGTAGGGAATTATGAAACAAAAACTTGCCCTTTCACATTTTAAGGCAATATCTGCTCGCAAACCCCACAGAAAAGGAAAAGTGTATGTATGTATTTTTTCAGTGTTCTATATAGTGCCGAAATTGGATAACTTTATACGATCAATCAAACACACAATTAGAGAATGGTGTTTATTTTCTGCCTAATCAATACAGAACAATTGATGCATCATTATATTTTTGGGTTCTAATCGTAATTAGTGTTTTTACTCTTAAAAGCATTACAATTGCGTCTGCAGTAAAATAGGTTCTGCATAAACATCCGTATGGGGGTAAAGCTAAATAGAATAAGCGAAAAAGATAACTGGACATCTAAGAACTCAGACAAAAGTAATCCAATGTAAACGTGTAAAAACAAAACAAAGATAGTATGAGTAAAAATACTCTTTGGGTGTCTAACTAGAACCATTAGGAAGCAAGAGCAAAGTTCATCACGGCTGACTTCATGTCGAAACCAGATGATGCTAAATGAAAGGATCTTTGCCTTAATTCGGGTACTCGGTTTCAGAACGCCTAATATCCCCCCATGGAACCAATAGATGGGAGATCAAATGGTAGTTTATGTCGGACCTGGGACCGCAAAGAGAGCCCAAGAAGGGCCCGAGTACTTGAAGGAAAAAAAAGACTAAGAAGCCGAGGTGAAGTACCGAGATGTGAGAATGCAGGAACGTTTCGGAAACACGTACAATGCATTCTTTACTCGTGCAACACCGCACCTCTTCCTTGAATACTCAATCCTGCTCTTGATTGGCGGAAAAGTCATTTTCTCTTCTCACCTACTCATATTCCCTTTGCATCGCTTTGAGATTTGACTCTGCACCTAAAGCATTTGATCGTTTATGTCAAAACCCATTTTTTTAGAAATATTGTAACTTTCTTAGTTGTCTCAGGAAACTGGCCACTTAAATAGAGATGAATTGTCCCCTTATGTGAATGGGTGTCAGCAGTGTCTAATGGTTCCAGTGGTGTCTCTTGCGATTATCCTCAAGGATTGGGCATGCACTGCAATATATTGAGTTGGCCTGCTTCATTCGGCCGGGGCACCTTGTAGGATCCATATGCAGGTGTGAGCAATAATCAGTCAGGACCTAAACAAGACTTCATGAGATGAAGTAAAGTACAAAATATGAAGGGGCATATTTATAAGGAAGTGGAGGAGCCTCCTTGGCTTAACGCCGCGCTTCACCACTTCTTGTTGTTGTTGTAAAGTTTTTATTTCGACATTTTTGTCTTGAAGCCATAAAAACATTTTTTAAAATACATTCACTTACAAAGAAGTAGAAGAAAGCATAATTACCAAAAGTACAATGACTACATCTATGGTGCACCAAAAACAGCGTCATCAAGGGATATATACAATTTGTGTAGAAATACATTACTAATTCATTATACGTATTTGCATACAAAATACAATTTGATACAATTTAGTAGTCAGTTACAGAACCGAATTTAAAAGCCTATCTACATTATATAAATAATTAAAATGCCAGTAAATTAAAAGCATATTTTTTACTTATTAGTAAATTTAAGAAACTACTTTTAGAAATCAGGACTGTGGGGTATCAAGCCCTATGTTTTAACCCCAAATTTCTTCCTAATCAAACAGACACTGAGGAGAAACCTACTGACTCCAAAAGCTACCAACTGAGAGGTTGTAGATTTGAGTATCCTCTCTGCCTCTTTGTAAGATCTTATGCCCACATTTTTACAAAGTGGTTTGATCCATTTCATGCGTGGGTGTTTGTACACCGGACAAAAGAAGAGAATATGGGCCTCATCTTCTTTATGTTAGAGTTCACACAATTTACAAATGTACAACTCGTTTCCCATGCTTTGGTCCCCATCTGCAGGTATTTACATTTATTTGTAAGACACCATACCTATATTGTAAGTATACCGTTTTGGCCAAGGGTGGCTCAATTTCATCCATAAACTGCTCAAACATGGGTATATCCTTAAATTGCAAAAACTTCAAAGTTAAAGAGCCGGTACCACATTCATGTAAATATGCATTGTTAACATAGGACCAAAAAGCAGCTTTTGCATGTTCTTTACAATTAGTTGACAGTACCAGTGGGTTATTCCAAAAGTGTGATAGACCTATTTTTGTGAACCAAGTGGATATATGTCTCAGCCATTTGATTGAAGTAAATATATCCAGTTCCATGATTTCTAGTAATCCAAGTCTATAATCAACGAGTTCCGGGGTAGACCATAATCTTACCAATAAAGCAGTGGCCTTAAGCAACATAATAAATCTGTACGTTTTACATTAATGTCCAGGTAAACAGGCATTAAGGGCGTTCTTAAGGGTAATCTCAATAAGCGCCTAAAGAACGCGTTCTCATCGATATCAAAGGTCTTATTTGAGTGTGGCCCCCATATCTCTGCCCCATATAGAGCTGCGGATTGAGCTTTGGCTTTGAATACTTCCATCGCCGGAATTATGGCTTTGGAAGCACTCCCTCCATGAATCTTTAGGATAGGAAGGGAACTATGTTTAAATGTCAGCCTGCTTTTTTCCAATTGGTTTTTCCAGGACATTTTACCATCTAGCCTAATGCACAGGTAGTCAAAGGACTCCACATATTCTAATTTGATGTTTTTTAAAACTAAATTCTTCTTAAAGGTTTTTGGAGGATTAATGGCCATGTACTTAGTTTTTGATTAGTTAATTTCTAGCCCCTTTACTTCACAATAACTATAGAATTTATTTACTAAGTTTTGTAATCCTTTCGGAGTTTGGGATATTAGGATGGTGTCATCGGCAAATAACAATGCTGTAATTGCCTCATTGCCCAATTTCGGGGTATCGTGGTTACATTGTGCCAGGTAGGGAGGGATATCATTCACAAATATAGAAAAAAGGGTAGGGGCCAGCACGCACCCTTGCCCTACCCCCCTTTTTACCGGTATAGCCTTGGTCAGTTCACCATTTCTTCCCCACCTTACTTTGGCAAAATTGTCTGTATGTAGCGTTATAAGATTTGTTAGCAATTCACCCGGAACACCCATTTTCCTCAAGGTATCCCAAAGAAGGGAGCGTGGGACAAGATCAAACGCTGCATGTAGATCCATAAGTGCTACAGAAAGGCTACCCTTCTTTATTTGTACATATTTCCAACAGATGCACATAAACCTGTACACCTGGTCCACAGTACTTGTCTTAACTCTAAACCCCGCTTGATATTTGGAGAGGATTTTAGATTCCTCCATCCAGTCTAAAAGTCGATTTAAAATGTGCCTGGCAAAGATTTTCTGTAAAATATCGATTAAACGAATCGGTCTGTAATTGGCTGGGTTATAGCGATCCCCTTTTTAAAAAATGGTAACTATTTCTGCCCCCTTCCACGTCTCGGGGATTGGAGTCCCTGCCAGTATCGAGTTACACAAAAAATTTATATATGGGCACCATACTTCAGTATTGTGGGTAAATAAGTCCCCAGGCAGTTTATCAGGGCCTGGTGCCTTACCCGCCTTAATTGCGTTTATTGCACGTAGGGTCTCCACTTCACTGAATTGGGGTAAACTAGTACACGGGGACAAATAAATTCATGGATCGTTTGGACCTAGACACACATCTACCGAGTCATACAACTTAAGGAAATGGTCATACCATATTTTCTCATCAAGGTAAAAGTCCCTGTTGGAGCGACCTATTTTGTTATTTTTTGATATCAGACTCCAGAAAGTACTTTGGTCATGCTTCCTAGCTGATTTTAGGAGATCTTCCCAGACCGAATTGTCCCATTCCTTTTTTGCCCAGGAGAGAAGTGTTTTATACTCTTGTCTACACTCTCTTACCATCCTCTGATCCTTGGAGTTAACAGCTTTGATTAAATTGCTTTTCGCTAGGTGACACTGTTTGTTATACCATGGTGTTTCCAATTCGAGTTGCCTGCTTATATTGCTTTTATTGTTACTACATGTTTTGCTCAGGAGGGTGATTAATAATTTTACCAAGTGGTAGTGCATATTAAGAACTTCCTGGGAGCCCAGACACAAATTATTATATAAGGAGATCGTGTCTGAAAAGGTATTATAAATACCAGCAAGTATGTCTTTTTTTGCTAGAATGTATGGCCACTCTATGGCTCTTCTGTTATTAGAGACCTCGACCTCTCCCACCTCCCTTATAGGCTCTGTTTCCGCAAGCGATGTCAAAAATAAATTAGAAGGTAACCCCAGTTGTAGAGGGAAGTGGTCGCTTTCAGGCCTATTCACAACTCTGAAATCCAACAATAAGTGCCACAGGTTAGTAGTAACAGCATAAAATCAATAAGTGATTTAGAAATCCCCTTGCTGTATGTATAATTTGCAGGTTTGTCGGAATCAAGTCGACCATTACAGGCCCTTAAGTCATTAGACACAGTTAGTTCAAAGATCTGTATGGCTGCCACTGAACTTTTGACTGATTTCACACTATCTAGAGTGGGGATGTCTTGGGCCCTGTCTTCGTTTTCTAGTAGGTTTTCAAGCCCCAATACAGGTTCGAATTGACAGTTGAAATCCCCACCTATAATAACTTGGGGATTTAGTTCTAGTGTACCCAAATACGAACTTAACTGTTCTACAACCATGGATTCCTTGTTGTGAGGATTGGGCCTGTTGTAAATATTTATAATGTATACGGCCCCCATTTCCTTCGTAGTCACTTTTACCTCAAGCAGATCATTAGAACAGAGGTAAAGAGGCAAGACAACAACATTCAGGGTTATTCTTATCCAAATTATTAAACCCCCAGACGGTCTACCTCTTGTAGACGCGATTGCCCCACAATGAAAAGCTTTGTACCCAAGTCTATGAATCATATCAATTGCCCAGGTTTCTTGTAAGAGCATGATATTGTGCTCTTGCATGAAAGAACTCCAAACCCTATCACAAAGGTTTCTTGTTACCCCTGCAATGTTCCATGACAACATTTTTATCTCTCGCATCGTTTTGCATTGTGCTAAGCTACTAGGGGAGTCATTCGTGATCATATGTACATTTGGTATTTCCCCCCTCTTTGGTCCAACCAAGAGCCCATTACTAATCACTAGCTCTTGGGCTTCCGTGCATGCTGGTAATGACACATTTTTATCCAAGACAGTAAGAACATCTACGGATGCCCTCTTTGAGCGTTCTCCAGCAATACTAGCAAACGGTAAATCAACCCGTTAGTTTTTGGCTGTTTCAGTTTCAGGAGTCATTATACATGATCTTACACATCTGCCCCGTGGAGCTTCACTAAGCAGAGGAAAGGGATTTTCCCCGACTTCGGACTCTCATTCTTGTCAGCGGCCCCACCATGACCAGTTTGTATCCACACCCATGTTCTGTAATGGCATTCCGCCCCCTGGTGTTGGGGGATCAAAGAACGAGTACCTACTACTCATCGTGCCCACACGGGGTGGACCTCTATTGCTTGATATTATTTGCATTGGATAAAAGTAGCTAAGGTCACAAGTTCCAATTCCTGAGTATCCTCTCTGTTGGTTTTGACCATACACAAGGTGGGCTACCGAAGGATCTTTAAAGTTCACCAAGATGCACTCCCCCCTTATATCCTTTGGTCTGGTGCCCAACCAATTAACTCTTCTAACGTGTATAACCTGGCAGTTAATAGTATGATGGAGAGGCCTATTTTCTCTTAACCAGTATAAGGTTTTGTTTTTGAGTTCATCATAGGACTCCCTCCTGTCAGGTTTCAAAGGAGGGACCCCTGTGAGGACTACCACGTACGGTTGGCACCCGGGTGGAAGGTCAGCATTTGGAGCATGTTTTGGCACTGGATGACCTAGGTTACAATCGGGTACTGGATCTTTGGCGTTAGTAGCACAATTCGCGGTGCAATTGGAAGTGCCTATCCCTTCATCAGTTCTCAGTGGCCCTAACGTTTCAGTGGTTATAGACACTTTCTTGGTTGTTGGTGCATCCTGTTTTTCTTTACGTGGCGCTGGTTTTGGAGGGACAGCAGTTTGTATTCCTACGTTGTTTAACAAAGCCCCAGAAGGGGCTGATTGCAATCCCCCCTGTACAGCAGTATCCTTTTTCTGGGCCAAAGTCTTATCTTTTCTTGGAGGTCGGGTTTGTTCGAGTGGTTTGGTAGTTGTCGGGCTTGGTTCTCCCCTTGGTACATCAGCTCTGATTTTTGAGTGCAATTTAACTAACGATTTTAATGCAGAAAAGTTGTCAAGTGAAACTTGTTCAAATTTGTCCAAGCGATCCGAGAGCCGTTTCAATCTTTCGATCACAGGTAAAATCAAGGTTGACATTAAATGTTGGATCTGTTCCATCAAGGGTTTGTCTACGGATGGGTCCTTTGGGCAGTTATCCTGGGCAATATCAGGTTGGGGACTGGTTAGAACATTTGCAGGTTCCACCTCTTGTCGGTCACCTACTCCTGCTCCTACTTTCTTAGTCTCAAACCCTGTAGATTTGCAAGGAACACCCCCATTTGTATGGTTTCTTCGTATTCTTTTAAAGGCTTTTGATCTATAGCCCTTGCACGGGGTGACTAATCTTTTCCTTTCTAATGCTACACAACATGATTTTACCGGAGAGGCCAGTAAATCTTGTCGCGTAGGTGCTTCATGAATCGTTATCATGGGCAAGGTAGGTGAATCTGCTGCTGGTGTAACTGGATGAATCAGTACTACAACAGCACTACTTGGGCTCCTATTTGCTATCTCCAGGTCAGGGAGAATGTCAAGGTTTCCATTACCTTCCCCTGATTTGGCTATACAGGGCTGCGTATTGCCTGGTGTTGTGATAAGTAGAGGTTCTGCTGGGTTAGTGTTAGTAGGAGATGTGGCCCGTAACAGTGCTCCCAAAGAGGAGCGCTTGTGTGCAAGATATTCCCTCGATAGTCTTCGCTCAGCTAAGATAATCTCCTTCTCCACAACAGAAACTGCACGGGTTATGAACTGGTCCATGGTGCCTATTGTAGAGTTTCCCCCTCGCCTCGTACATCTTCCGGAGCACGTAGACATAGGTGTATAACTAGACATGAACAAATACCAGCAGATTGCCCAGTTACTATATCAAGAGAGGTCTGTGTTTTACCTGGTGTAGTTCTTAGGGGGGTGGCCCATCCCAGCCCCTGCTGGCCCCGGACGGCCACAGACGGCCCGCCCTTTGCCCGGGCTTTGCCCGGCGTCCCGCTTGCGTCCCGCAAGACGGGCCCTCGCCAGATTATATAGATGAAAGGGCGGTTGTGGGCGGGGCACGCAGGGGGCGCTGACCGGATGTTGCTTGGTCGCGCAGGGACTCATGGGAGAGTGAGTCCCTGCCGCGCTACTCCCCTACAGCCTCTCTGCACCACAGGTGGACAACGAACACGGGGCAAACAGGCAGCAGACAGCGTTGGTGGGCAGTCCTCCCACGAAGCGGCTCCCGCGGAGCGGGAGCAGCGAGAAGTTGCGATCATGCAGGTAAGGGGCAAAGCAAGCAGGATATCCCCACTGCGTCCTGAAATTACACGGAGGGTCACCACTTCTGAAACGCAGAGCTAAACCTTATTTATAAGAATATGGTGCAGCTTTGCGTTTCCCCCCGCGCTGGTGCCAATTTAGCTGCCTAGGGCCAATGCAGGCACCCCTGCACCATAGCGCAAGGGTGCCGACATTGAGGGGAATGATTGTTTTTTGTGTAGGAAGGTGCCCATTCCTGCACATAAACAATCTTTAAAATGCCATTTTGTAACTTTTATGTGTGCTGCTCAAGGCAGCACATATAGAAGTTGCAAAACATCATTTTTTAATGATTGTTTATGTGCACGAAGGGACACCTTCCTGCACATAAACAATCAATGGTGTTTTGCACAACGCAGCACACATGGAATCAGCAAAAACGAGGAGAAATTAAGCATATCTCCTCGATTCGCCAGGGTAAGACCAGGTTTTCTCTAGTCTTAAGTTTGGCACCGCCCCAAAACTTTGCCACCTTTGTACATATGAGGCAACGTCAAAATCAATGGGTGTTACAGTGGAACACCCACTACAACACCCATTGTCCGCCCCTTTCATGCTAAGTACAATGTAAAAGGGTGCCTTATTTACAAGGCAGCATTAAGCCACATTAAGCAGCTTAACGCTGCCTTGTAAATAGGGCGAAGCGCATATCGCCACAGGAACGTCACTTTTAGTGACGGGCCCTTGGCGATAGGTGCTTGTAAATATGTTATATAAACAAAGAGATTCTATCAACATGTGATGGTGATATTTCTATTTTGATTTTGATGTATTTCAGTGAAAAAACTCTCTCTTATACAGTGGAAAGATGAGAGCATTTGTGTGCTTTTTAAAATACCCCTCACACACTAAAAAAATCCAATAGTGTCATGCTGAATAAAATATTTTTTCTACTAGCCAGGGAATTTTTAATTTTTTCATTTTTTTCACTTTCACTAGTTAGGTCCCTACACTTCACTGACACTTCTGCACCATCACATAGCCTTTGTCACGAATACCTAGTGCTCCCGCGTAGTCCGTAGGTCGTTGCACGCCCCGCCCCGTAGAGGGACGGGAAGACCCCCATGATGAAGCATGACACTATTGGATTTTTTTAGTGTGTGAGGGGTATTTTAAAAAGCACACAAATGCTCTCATCTTTCCACTGTATAAGAGAGAGTTTTTTCACTGAAATACATCAAAATCAAAATAAAAATATCACCATCACATGTTGATAGAATCTCTTTGTTTATATAAGACTTTTTAGGAGGGTGATTCTATCATTGCCTCTACGCTTCCTCTTTTGTTTTAAAGCTTGTAAATATGTCCCATAGTTCCGCTTTATTCGTAAAGTACCCACAACCACACCAACCACCGGATAGGCTATGAGATGAAAAGGCAGCTGACTCTAGCCTGTACATTCCAGAACCAGCCCAGCACTCAACACCATCAGTATTCCAGAGAAGTTAAATAACAATACAATAACAAGGCACACAGAATGTAATATAAGTAAGCACAGTGTTCACAAATATGAATACAACATCACCTCCCTTCCTTATACAAAACAAAGCAAATTAAGACAAAACACAGTCATGCAGCTTGGTAGGTACATATCCAAACAGCCTCCTCAGTTATCTCAGCCATCCTGGTGTCAGAATTGCTGGTTTCGACAGACGTGGACTCATTGAAGCACGCATTTGGAGTAGAGAACACCTCATTCATATCACACACTCCACATTCTGAGCTATTCGTGACAGATGCCCTGCCGCTAGCAGCTGCACAGTTGCTAGATCTACCAATGTACTCTTGGCCATCATGTGAGATATCATTACTGCTGACAAAATCAGTTGTTAACATGGATTCCCCAGCTTCCTTTTTAGAGTATGTTCGCAAATATATTCCTGTCTGCAACTCTGATAGCTGAACCTCACTGTCTCTTTTCCACCATCCCTTCCCATCCAACAAAACAGAAGCTTTGCTTGTTCTAATTATACTTACTGGCATGGAAAATGTTTACTCTCCTTTACTAAATCTAAAAGGTTACCTTATCTAAACCCAAGCATTCACAGCAACTGCAACATTTTTTTATTTTTTTATTTTTTATTTTTTGTCCTGATCTCACCATATAGCAACTACAAATAAATGCAGGAAACCATCCTTCCAACTGGGGCGCCGCAGGCTTCTGCAATTGCATTGGCTGTAGGCCGAGCCAGGCCAGCTTCTTTGTATGAAGCTTGGTGTAATCATTGGACTTAAGGGCTTCGGATCAGTCTCATTTCTCTACCCCATGCTAAAAACTGTGACCAGATATTACATCCACTATCATTCGAATAGCCCAAGTCCAAACGTGCCATACCCAATGTAGCCCTCAGCCATTTCTCGTACAGCGGGGGCCGTGGATCCTTCCATAGCTTGCAGATCTCCCTCCTAGCAATAAGAATCAAGTACATAAGCAAGCCTCTTTGTGTTGCCGACAAATAATTCATCAGGTTATTATCAATACCAAATATCACTATTGACAAATTCAAATCGATCTCGAGTTTAAAAATAGCTCCAAGGGCGCATCCCACGTTCTGCCAAAGCTGCTTTAACATGACACATTCATAAAATAAGTGAACATCATCGGCCGGGGAAAAAATGCATTTTGGGCATTTTGAGGAGGAGAGAGGAGCAAATTTTGCTATTTTCATGGGGGTATAATATAGTCTGTTAAGAAAGTAAAAAGGATTCTTCTTTAATGAGGCAGGTTTAACTGATTATATAGAATCTGGAGAGTGGATTCATAGAGATCTATAGCAACAGCATTCAGATCTGACATATTCCAGACTACGTGCTGTAAAGGGAGATCTATATCGTCGACCTCTAGGAGCTTCCTATACCAAAACCCGACCTCCTTCTTTATGGGATTTGTATTCTGACACCGAAGCTCAATTTCCCGGTTTCTGCCAATAGAGTCTTTCTCTGCTATAGACCAGGAGGTCAATTGTAGATATTTAAATCTTGAGAAGGAATTCCCTATTTTTGATCTTAATACCTCCCAGGAATATATACCATCTCTAGATATAAGGTCGGACCAGATCCAAATACCTGCGTTCTTAATAGGCAACGCAAGGCTATCCTTCAAACAGTCAGGTAGCCCGGAGGAATCCCAAATAGGGCGAAATCGGAATAATAACAAATCCCCCATTGTTTCCTGACCCTATACCATAGGTTTAATGCTGATTTTAAAATTTTCAGGCGAACCTTTTTGAAGAACCTCGGGGCACCAAACTTATATAGAAAGCCCTCTTCACCACCCTCAAAGATAACCATCCCAGTTAACAACTTCCCCCAATTACATTCCCCCATCGTGCCAAGTAGTGTCCGAATGTTTTTAAACTAAAAAGCAAAAGAATACCAATGAATATCAGGCAGTGCAAGACCCCCTTTCAGAATCTTACGCCTTAATTTTTTCCATGAGAGCCTTGCGGTTTTATTAGACCAGATAAAGCTGCCTATTTTACCTGGAAAATCAAGGGGGATAGCACTAAAAAGGTAGGTCAATTTTGGCAGAATAACCATTTTAACCAGGTTCACCCTGCCGTATATTGTTAGGGGCAGGTTTTTCCATCTTACAAAGAGGCGATTGATCTCTTTATACACCTTCTTTAAATTGAACTTAGGGATATCCTCTATGTTGTTAACTGTTTTACCACTCCAATTGTCAACGTGCCAACACATTATCTCTGTCTTAGAAGGATTGTCAAGATATCCAGAATATGAGCCAAATTCCACCAATGGGGCTTCCACTCTAGGGAGAACTTCAGCTGGAATGTTGGTATAGAGCAGAAGGTCATCCGCATAGAGGGCTAGTTTACTGTTATATTGATTGACAGTAAAAGGGGCAATTGATTCATTGAGTTTTATAGATTGGGCCAGGGGCTCTATATATAAACCAAAGAGCAAGGGCGAGGTGGGACATATTGAGCGTCTTGAGAACCATGCTAGGAAAAACAATTTAAAAATACTAAATGTTCCTGAGGACTTGGAGGGAGGAGATATTAAGAATGTTGTGATTTCTCTTCTAAAGGATACTATTCTTAAAGACTCCCTGGAACTCGATTTAGCTTTGGACATTCAACATGTCCACCGAGATCCATATAAGAGGAATCCGGCAAATTCAAAGCCAAGGAAGATCTTAGTGAACTTTTTAACATACTCCTTAAAGGAGAAAATGTTATCCCTCGCATTGAAAGCAGGCGTAGGTAAATGCAAATCCTTTTCTAGCCCATTTTCCTTTTCCATTAGGTCTGCTGTATCACATATCACCGCAACAAAACAGTGGGAGCTGGGTAAAATAATGACAACTTTGAATTCATTGGGCTCCAAGGTACAATTAAGATTCCCGGCCTCGCTCCGAATTATGTGGAATAACCACATGTATAATATGCGACAGATTGAGGAAGTGGATATCCTCATTGAAAAAATTAAGAGCGGTAGGGGGTATAGCCGGGGAAGGTGAATCCTAAGGTAGTAATTATTATCGAGTCATCTGGCTGGTTCATTTAGTGGGGTCTGGCTTATTGTATGTATAATTGTTTGATAACATCTAGGGGACCTCGCCCAAAGGGCATTTGCCCGGTGTAATAGGGGGGTTTCCCAGGGTGGCAAAGGGGGTCACAGGGGTTGGCCTGGGTGGAGGGAGGGGAGCACGGGTGGGGTTGCAGCAGGAGAAAATTAATAAAAAATATACTCAATCTCAAATCTTTTTTAAATCGAAGCCATCTTTGAAGCCATCTCTAGAATGTTTGAATGGTGTACTGTTAATCTGCAGAAATAGGCCGTTTTAATGAGTAGTATAATTACATTTATCTCCTGGAATATTAACGGGCTCAGATGTCCACGTAGGGAACAGCTGGTCATGAAGTACCTTGAACACTCCTCTGCTCAGGTTTGCCTTCTCCAAGAAACACAGCTCAGTCATTTGGAGTGTAGGACTATATTTGGCAAATACCGGTGGATGGAGTCTTTTTGTTCCTCTGAGCAGGTCACTCGTAACAAGGGGGTGGAGATCTTAATTAGATCAGGGGCAAAAGGCATTATTAAATCAGTTACCTCGGACCAGTCTGGGAGATGGATTATTGCGCAGATGGAGATAGGGGGACCGAGCTTACTATAGTTTCATTTTACGGCCCAAATGTTGATGAGCCAACACATCTCTGTAATATGCAGGCTAAACTAATAGAAACCAGCACTCCTATAGTAATCGGCGGAAACTTTAATGTCCTCCTTGATCCCCTAAGGGATAGATCTAACCATAGTCATCATGTCGGAGTCCCACGTATTCGTAGAGCAATGGTCAACATGATTCACGATCTTGGGTTAGCAGACCTCTGGAGGGCTAAGATGGGAGATAAAACTGGTTTTACTTTCTTTAGCAAAAAATACGGTCATTCTTCACGGATCGACTATATTTTAATAGATAGGTTGGGCTCAGAGAAAGTTGGTGACATCTCCGTTTTACCCTGTATTCTTTATGACCACGCTCCAATCTCTTTTACCTAAGAAGGTGGTAGACAAAGTCTTAGATATAGATGGACTTTGAAAAGGGCAATGCTTTCCAAAGCGGAAATAATCGGGGCACTTAAAATTTCAACAATAGACTATTTCACCCTAAATAATGGCTCAACATCCCCAGACTTTGTTTGGGATGCTTATAAAGCAAATCTACAAGGTCAGATTCATAGCCTACTTGTACAAAAAACAGGAAAGAGTCATTGGAATTAAAAAATTTAGAAAGAGAGATAGGTAAGCTGGAAAATGAGAGGCTATGTAGTCCTCAGATATCTACTGTTAAATTGGTACAATTTAATGAAAACCTAGACTTCCTCCGTCAAGAATATAGGGGAAAATTGGAATTAAAAATAAAAGCTCAGTGGCTATCACTCAATATGCAACATTATGAATATGGCGAAAGGGCGGAGGCTCTTCTAGCCTGGAAGGCACGGACAGATCGAGCAAAAAATAATATAAGCAAACTAATTATCAATGTGAGTGGGGTGATCTCTTATAAACAGGTGGACATGCAAAAATGTCTTCTATCCTTGTTTTCTGACCTTTATAGTGAAGAAAGAATATCCAAAAGTGGATGAGGCTTAAAGAGCTTCCCGTTTTAACTGAGGAAAGTCATGCCTCTCTTGACGCTCCCATTACAGAGAGTGAAATAAAAATATATATTAAAAAGATTAAGAACAATAAGGCTGCTGGGACTGATGCTCTCCCAGGTGAGGACTATAAAATCCTCCAGGATGAACTGGCAACTGCAAAAAAATTTAATTTTTTCTTGAGATTGTAATTTTTCTTCTGTATTTTTTGTTCAGAGAAGACCCTCTCATATTTTCCGGCAAATCTTCATTCTTGGTTTCGACCCTATCTTGCTTACCCACTGCGATCTTTGCCAGGCATTCAGGTAGCAACTTAGATCAAGCTTCCCTTCCTCTCAAAAACTTAAATGGTGTCACCCCTTTCGTGGAACGGGGTGTTGTGTGATACGCCCATATTTTCTCTTTTAGAAAAGTTGAAACATCAATATTTGCTGCAATAACAGTCTGAATCCCCTCTTTCAACATATACGATTAGCCCATTCAACCAAACCATTGGATAAGGTACTATAGAGGGCAAGCTGAGAATGCTTAACTTCAAATTTGTTCATGAAATCTTTCATTTGCCTGGAAATAAAGTGTATACCATTGTCAGTAATAATATTGCATGGAGAACCCTCACCCATGAAAATGTTCTCTAGGAAAGAGATGACTGTCATTGAGTAAGCTTTTTCTAAGAACTAATAATATAACTATTTACAAAAATAGTCTATCACAACAATCAAATATCTCTTGTCTGAAGGTAATGAATTGAGTGGTCCTGAGAAATCCAGGGCTAACTTATCCCAAGCATGGTCTGAAAGTTGCACTGGAAATAAAGACTTTGCAGAGACTATCAGCCTGATTCATGTAGGCAATAGCGCTCGCAAAAGGGCCAGATTTTGAGAATCTGGCCCTTTGCGAGTGCGATTTTTGCATTTGGTATTCATGATACCAAATGCAAAAATCGCTATTTAAGAAGTCGCAAATATGCGAGGAATAGCATTTAAGGAATCTCTATTAGAGATTCCTCAAATGCTATTCATGACACATCCTGAAATTGCGATTTAGCACTTTTGGGGCCGCTATTTACCGAGAGGTCAGACCTGTCGGTAAATAGCAGAAACTCAGAAAAATGCTTTTAAAAGCATTTTTCTAAGTTGCATGTTGCACACACACATGTCCTTTGGACATGTGTGTGCGCAACACCTGTCCAAATGTGCATTTTAGGGGTGCTACAGGGCGTCCTTTGGACACCCCTGGCACCCTTTCAGTCGCTATCTCATTTGCGAGTAGCAAATTGCTACTCGCAAATAAGGGATACTCCCCATTCATTCCTATGGGCCTCTTGGCCCATAGGAATGAATGGGGAGTATTTGCGAGTAGCAAATTGCTACTCGCAAATAAAGAACATGTAGGAATCGCTATTTTATTAGCAATTCCTACATGAATGCCGTTTTGCGTGTCCTCAATAGCGAGTCGCTATGATTCGCTATTAGGGACACGCAAAACGGATTGTACATGAATCAGGCTGTATGCATTGTAGACAGTGTCAATAAAATTGGCACCTGTTTTTCTAACTGCGGACACCAAAATGTCTATCTCAACTTCACACAAATGGTGGAAATATCCATGTGGCCTTCATGGCCAGTTCAAATGATTTTCCCACTCAACAGCTGACGGCACAAACAAACAATTCCTTAAACAGAAAAGGTCCGATTCTGATGGGGTTTGGAAATCTTCCTGACCAAATCGGTTTGGGAATGGTTTCCAACCGAATCAGATAGGGAGAGTTTGACCGACTACGATGCTTCCAGATACAATTTGGTTGGGCTCCCATTGACGTCAACGGGAGCCTATGTTCCATCCAAAAGCTTAGGCTCCCATTGAAGAAAGGGGTGGCTGGGGAAAATCGGGCACCGCCTGGTGCCTGCCACACTGTGCATGGCTGGTAAGGGGAAATTCATGGGTACTCCCACAGGCCTGATTGGGAAGGCTCCGGGTATGGGGGGCCTGCTACAGGCCCCCAAAGTCTGATTCCGACTGCTGATTCGATTCGGATGGCACAATTCAGAAAGGTTGTCCGAATCCAGCATCGTGATCGGTTGTTCGTAGTGACGTGCGGTTCTGCCCTGTACGGCTCGGTCATTGTAAAGGCAATTGGTTTCGGATTGGGATATTCCTAACGCCTAACTCGCATCATACTCCTCGATCAGAAACCTTTCCGATTGGGTTGGAAAGACTCATTCCCAATCCAATTCGTATGGAGCAAATGCAGTTGCGAGGCCTTCCAAACCGCATCGGAATCGGGCCCAAAGTGTTCTCACATGAAAGTTCCATAGCTATATGATAACAACTGTCAAACTGGTCATCGAAGGCCAACTTGTCCTAATGTAATGTAACACATTCAACAAGGTGTTGTCATTAGCCACAGGGCCTTAGCCACGGGGGGAAATTGAGGGCCAGGCCAGCCCATAACAATCTTTGGTCCCCTCAACGACCAAGGCATCACGCTCAGTATAGAGGTGCGGCAGTTAAGCATGCAAATGAGCAATAAACATGCTTTTAAATTTGGTTCTATCTTTTTATATTTGCTGCGTGTTCCTAGACAGGGTAAATAAATGTAAGGCTGTCTTCTGATAAATTAATGCTCATTCTTTTATTGGGGAGATGTTTACTTTTCTTCCTTTGTCTGCAAAGTGATAGGATTTTGAACTTGAACTATGTGCCAATCTTTCTGTGGTACAGACAGAGTTGCTGGGATTTGGTAGCAGTGGAGGTCTAAATTATGTAGCAAGAAAACACAAATTATTCCGTTTAATGCAGCACATTTTTTGATAGTATCTGTTGGACTTGGCCCTTTTTGCAGGGTCATCCCTAAACTTTTTGCCATTCTCCTAGCCCTTTTTCTGACATGGTGTTGGTGGTTTAGGACTCTGGGCACTTTAGCACTGCTGTTCAATGTAAGGTGCGTGTGCTCTCTATGATAAAGATTGTAAGATTGGTCTACACCTATTTGGCCTCTTTAATATACCTGTCAGTCCCTTGTAAAGTGGTATCTCATATACCCAGGGCTGCTAAATTAAATGCTAATGGTGGGCTTGCAGAAATCAACCACCAAAGTAGCCTTTCAAACCTGCCCCAGGCCTCTGTCATTGCAGGGCCTGTGTGCAGTGTTACTGCCGCTGTGATGAGGCACCTAAAGTGTGTGCCATGCTTGTGGCCCCCCTTTTACTGTATGTCAGTCAACCCTAAGGTAGGCCCTAGCTAGCCCTATGGACAGGGTGAATTGTAGGTTAAAGATAGGACATTTACCTTAAGTTTGTGACATGTCCTGGTAGTGACAAACAGCCATTTTGATTTCTCACTACTGTGGGGCTGCCCTCCCATAAGAATGCATTGGGGATTCCCTGATAAGTGTTTCAGGGGTAATTTGTGATATGAGAGGCGCAGCGTGGTCAAGTTGGGTATATTTGGAATAGTGATAATAAATGCTGAGCAATGGTGTGCCCAGATTTATTATACCTATTTTAGAAATGCCACTTTTAGAAGTTGTTGTTTTTGCCTGCCTGATGTGAATTGCATGTCTGGCTTTTGAATGACAGGGGCTGGTGAGGTGTGTGTGCTCCAGGAGGGACAGGGTGAGTCACCGCTAGGCTGAATGGGACATCTGCATATGTGGTGTTGGGAGAAGTCCCTGGTCCCTGAATAGGATCCTGCTTGCCTTAGTAAATGCTGGCTCTGCCCCCTGTGGTGTGTCTGATGGCCGAGCCTCCATCTCCCAAAGAATGGTGTGAGCACTGTAAACAGAGTGCTCCAGAACCAGTTCTAGCTGGTTCCTCCAAACCCTGTGCTTTGCAGACAAAGGGAAATGTGGTATAAAATAAATGAAGGGGCTGTGACCCCAGGTTTCTTGTGCTGTTACTGGACTTGCTGGGGGCTTGCTGCTGCTGAGGACCCAGGAGGAAACATAACAAGAGCTTGCCTCTCTGCTGGAGGGCCCTGTGTGCTGGCCTCCCTGGGCCCTGCTATGCCCCTTGATACCTAAGGACTTTTTTGCTGGCCCCAGCGCCTCGTGAGTGCTATATTTATATTGCCCAGGAGGTGAGGAGCGTCTGTCCCCTGCTGCGCTGTGTGGCGAGGGAACCCCTGGCATGTGGGATTCTCCCCTGCGCTCCTGTGCCCACCCCGCATTGGTAATTTTATTTTGAGATCGGTTGGTGCCCACCACATTTATGGCTCCGACGAGCGGGTGCCCACTGTTGAAGGTGGGTGCCCACTCCGCATTGGCGCCAAAGAAGAGTCACCGCCGCGGCCCGGAAGCCAGGCAAACTGCCTGGTTGTGGGCAGGGCCAGCAAGAGGAAGTGCCGGCAGGAAATCATCCAGCTTGAGTGGGGCTCCTGTGAGCTGTTGGGAGCCCCGGTGCATCCTGAGGAGAATCCAGGCGGGAGCCCACCGCACTGGACAGTGCCAGAAGAAGAGCGGGAGCCAATCCCGCCTCTGTGCACATGAAGGAAACATGTCCGGAGCCCCGCAGGCTCCATTTTGAAGTCCCGGTCCAAGAAGGGGGACCGGGCGAAGAGGAGCTCGAGAGGAGAGTGAGGCCATGGAGGAGAGAGAGTCTCCAAGGAGTGGCGGCTCTCCTGGTGCACGCCGCAAGAAGAGGAGCCCGATTCAAGCCCCGGTGAGTGGGGATGAGGCCATCCTTTTGCCTGTGGTTGCCCTCAAGGCACATTGCGGGTGCTTGGGTGACCTGAGCGACCTCGCCAGAGAGAGGGTCACTCCAATGTGGCCACATTGGTTTTTAGGGCCCCAGTGGGGAGTCCAGAGGGCTCAGGGGGGCCTGTGCCTCTTTCATTTTAGCTATTTGTACAGCTCCACCGCCTGCCAGAGGACAGCTGCAACCAGGGGGCACGTTAGTGTCAGTTTCCTTAACACAGCTACACAGCAAGTACGGGCAGCTGCAACGTCGGCATACTGTTCGTGGTGGAGTCCCAGTGGGGCTCACAAGGCACAGTGGTGCCCATGCCCTTTCCAGCTGCCCTGCGGGAGCGCAGACAACTGCAACACTAGGGGCATTTTGTTTGGCACAAAGAGAAAGGAGTGAGAAACACCCCTTGGCCCCAGCGCTTAGCGCACTTTGGATTTTGCTCCTGAGGCAGCCTGGCCGCCCTTTGCGAGGTCCCTCTTAGAGCCCTGACATTTCTGGACAGAGGGCATTTGAGCCCAGAGGAAGGCCAGTTGGTACCTGTGTGTACCAGAAGGGTGCAAGGCAAGGCCCTAGAATAAGGTGATGTGTACACCTGGTCAGTGTACTGTGGTGCACTGCTGTTTTATTGCCTAATGTGTTTTATGCCTACCGTGATGATGCATGATATGTTTATGCTCATGATTTATGTCTAATACTTTTCCCTTAGGTTTGCCCACTGAGAGTGGGTATGGTGGGGCACTGTTGCTAATGATTTATGTGCAGGGTGGTGACCCCAGATGTGATGCCTAAAGGATGATAATGCCAATGTGATGTGACGTATGTCCAGTGTTTAGGCATAATGTGTTTAGGCCTAATGTGATGTTGCATAATGTATCTATGGTGATGCCTATGACATAATGTGTTTATGTTTGTGATGTTTATGCATAATGTGTTTATGCTGGTGAAGCCTAATGCGTATGAGGTGTGGGCCTAATGTGGGCCTAATGTGATTTATTGCCTAATGTCATGCTATGATATTTTAGGATGGTGTATAATGCTAATGTAATAAGGCTTAGGTCATTATGGTACCAGTATTTACTGGTTGGGTTTTGCATGTACTTACCTGTTCTGATGGTTCTGACCATGGCCTGATTGGCCTGGTTCTGTATGTATTCCCCTGTGGATATTGCCTAGTGCCAGTTGGCACAGTGTAAATGTGTGATTATGTTTCTAATGTTTTTATGATCATACAAAGGCTATTTTTGATATAATCTTGTGTGGAGTTTCTTTTGTAGTGTGCCTAGTGTGTTGCTGCTGTGTGTGTATGCTGCGCAATCACTTTATGCATTGCTCTGGGATAAGCCTGACTGTTCGTGCCAAGCTACCAAGGGGGTGAGCAGGGGTTATCTTCAGCGTGTAACTCCCTTGCCCTGACTCGAATGGTGGTTTCTGCCTGGGTTTGGCGCAAGCCTTAGCCAACCAGAAATCCCATTTCTAACAGTATCAGTCATTTGTGCACGTTAGCACTGCTTAGGCAAATGTTTCACTTAATTAGTAACAGTTGCACATCCAAATACCGCTTTCTGTAAGTAACTGAAAGGTGACTAGTCAACCTTTGCGAAGGAACTTCCACTGCACTGTAGCAAGCGTTGCAGCATTTTAGTTACTTTTGGTCAGTTTGAGCTAGAAACAAAATGTGTTTTTTCTTAAAATCTGCGGATTATGCAGTAGATAGAAGAAAAGGAATTTCTTTTTACAAAGGTATGGTGCTTTTGCTGTCTTTTTTTTTCCATCACAAAGAAAAACCAAAATACATTACTTCCATCAATTCCTTCCAGTGCCCCCCAACACCCCACCCTGACACCATTCTATACTTTCCAATTGACTTCGACAAAACACAGTGGGATAATGGTTCTAATTTAGCAAGCTTTGAAGGAGAAATAAGAAGTACAAAAAAATAGACATATCCGGAGAGAAGAAAATAACATTCCAATCAAAAGCTGGATGACCAGACAATAGCTCGATCTTTAACACCATCTAACCACCTAACTAAATGGTCCCAGACCTCCAGTCCTCTTTTTTTGGCCTGTTTGCCTTTTTTAGCATAGATAGCACTCTCTAGTTTACAAGTGGCCGGTAACCTGGCCTGCCATTGTGCGAACAAGGGGGAATTCGGATCTTTTCAATGAGCAGCCACACAGATCCTTTATATAGTCATAGCAACAAATATCAGAGGGCCGCCAGCCCTACTAATATCATCTAGACCCAGCATGATAGCTAATGGGGTTAATTGTATATATTGTCCCAATACTACCCCCCAAAATTGTTGGATTTGTTCTAGTAGTGGTTTTAGATTTGCACAGGTAGCGTACATGTGGATCTGGTCAGCTGAAAACCCAAAGCATCTGGGGCATAACGTTCCCCTTCCCTTTCCAGTTCCCCATTTTGCTATATTATTAGGTGTTATATAAAGGAAGAATCCTGATTTATAAAACTGGGCCTGCAGTTTAGTAGACAATAAGTATGTATGGGCTAGCTTCAGGGCTGTATGAAAGGTGTTTTGGCTGGTATTCAGCTTTATTTGCCACTTTGCGTCAACTCTCTCCAAATCATCTGGCATTTTGGTGTTCAAGACAGAATACATTCCTCCAATCCGGAGCGTTTTCCCTTCCTGCATTCTGTTTATAAACTCCAATCTGTCAAAACCAACTGGGCCACCAGTCTTACAGTCTAAACAATTATTAACAGCATGGTAAAGAAAGATCTCATTATCCTCTAACTCGAACTCTGTCTTAAGTTCCTCAAAAGGCCGGATCCCATCCGGCATTACCAAGTCCCCCAGTTTAGTTATTCCTGCTCTGTACCATTTCAACAAGTATGAGTTTCCAAATGTTAATGGCAGATTTGGGTTATTCTTGATAGGGGTATAATGATTTAGTCTGCCCAGACCAAAGATTCTTCGGACGTTGGTAAAGACCCGATATGCGTTTCTTAATGTCTTAAACCGAACACGCTTATAGTATCCGAATTCAAGCTGCCTCCATAAACATCACTTGCTGCTTTCCCCTATTAATACTATGTATGGAGAAGGTAGTCCTGTGGGTACCAGATCCGGGGTCTCGTGCAATAGAAACGGGCTGTAGTGTAAAACAGTTGCCTAATAATATAACTTTAGATTTGGCAGTGCCCAACCTCCTCTTTCCTTGGGTAAAGAGAGTAGTTTGTATGATCTCCTTGTATTTGAATAGGCCCAAATAAATTGCCAGAAAATTTATTCGAATAGGTGAAGGATTGCTTTATTGAATTCCAAGGGATTGTTCTAAAAAAATATAATAGCTTTGGGAAAAAAGTCATTTTTATGACATTACAACGGCCGACTATTGTTAAATGTATATTACCAATTTTCTTAAGAGATTTTTTAATGTCTAGTGATAGCGGAATCAAATTTTCCTCCACGATTGAATCTATATTAGCCACGATGTTTACCCCCAGATATTTAGCTTTGGGGACAACTAGTCTATCGGCCCAAGTAATGTCTTCATTCAGGTGTGTATCACTTACAACACAACTTTTACGTCGTAATGCTGTTACAACGCAGCTATTACAACGCAGGATCCATTACATCGGATGCCATTACAACGCATGGCATTACATAGCAGATGGTATTACAACGCATACCATTACATCGTAAGTATTGGTAAGTATATAATTTTATTTTATTTTATTTAATATTATTTAATTTATTTAATTATTATTAATTATAAATAAAAATGAATACAAATATTTATTTATGTTTTTAAATATTATTAATTAAATATATTAATTTAAGTAATTTTTTAAATAAGTATGAGTATAGGAGTATATGTTTTGGGGTACTGAGGTATATGTTTTGGGGTGTTTGGGTATTTTTAGGTTTTAGGGCAGGGTTTGCGTTTTGGGGTACAGGGGTGTTTTTAGGTTTTAGGGCAGAATTTGCGTTTTGGGGTACAGGGGTGTTTTTAGGTTTTAGGGCAGGGTTTGGGTTTTGGGGTACAGGGGTGTTTTTAGGTTTTAGGGCAGGGTTTGGGTTTTGGGGTACAAGGGTGTCTTTAGGTTTTAGGGCAGGGTTTTGGGTTTTGGGGTACAGGGGTGTTTTTTGGTTTTAGGGCAGGGTTTTGAGTTTTGAGGTACAGGGGTGTTTTTAGGTTTTAGGGAAGGGTTTGGGTTTTGGGGTACAGGGGTGTTTTTAGGTTTTAGGGCAGGGTTTGGGTGTTGGGGTACAGGGGTGTTTTTAGGTTTTAGGGCAGGGTTTGGGTTTTGGGGGACAGGGGTGTCTTTAGGTTTTAGGGCAGGGTTTTGGGTTTTGGGGTACAGGGGTGTTTTTAGGTTTTAGGGCAGGGTTTTGAGTTTTGGGGTACAGGGGTGTTTTTAGGTTTTAGGGCAGGGTTTGGGTTTTGGGGTACTGGGGTGTTTTTAGGTTTTAGGGCAGGGTTTGGGTTTTGGGATACGGGGGTGTTTTTAGGTTTTAGGGCAGGGTTTGGGTTTTGGGGTACAGGGGTGTTTTTAGGTTTTAGGGCAGGGTTTGGGTTTTGGGGTACAGGGGTGTTTTTAGGTTTTAGGGCAGGGTTTTGGGTTTTGGGGTACAGGGGTGTTTTTAGGTTTTAGGGCAGGGTTTGGGTTTTGGGGTACAGGGGGGGTTTTAGGTTTTAGGGCAGGGTTTGGGTTTTGGGGTACAGGGGTGTTTTTAGGTTTTAGGGCAGGGTTTGGGTTTTGGGGTACAGGGGTGTTTTTAGGTTTTAGGGCAGGGTTTGGGTTTTGGGGTACAGGGGTTTGTGTTTTGGGTTAATTAAATTATATTTACCATTTTTAAATTAATTAAAATATATTTAATAAATTAAATACATTTTATTTCATTAATTACATTTTTAAATTAAATTAATTAAAATAAATAAATTATTTCAATTAATTTAATTTAATATCAATTATAAAAATATGTACATTAAGTTAATTTTATTATTTAAATTAAATTAAATTATTCCCATTTTTTATTGAAATTACATTTATTAAATTGATATTATTTTATTAAATTAAATTAATGGCTTTTTTAAAATTTATTTTATTTAAATTAATTAAATTAAATTAATTAAATTAACTTAATAACATTTTTAAAAAAAGGTATACTTACCTATACTTACGATGTAATGCCATGCGTTGTAATACCATCTGCTATGTAATGCCATGCGTTGTAATGGCATCCGTTGTAATGGATCCTGCGTTGTAAAAATTCCGTTGTAACGGAATGCGACGTAAAAATCTGCGTTGTACTGACACCAATCCATTCATTCAGTATTATTTAAGTCTTTGTTTTATTGGGAGCGTACCCAGATAGTTTCCCAAACTTCTGAGCTTCACTTTCCAGAGCCTTAATGGCGGTTTTGGGATCAGGAGTGACTACTGCCAAGTCATCGGCATAGGCCATGATCTGCTGACTGCCGCTATTTCTGGGTTTGATTCGATTTTACTAATAAACGGGTTGATAAAAAGGGCAAACAGAAGTGGGGAGCAGGGACAACCCTGCCTTGTCCCACGTGAGATCTCAATTGGTTTGGTTGGCTGTCCATTAATCATAATTCTAGCTCTAGGGCGAAAACCCCTAGAGCTGCTTGGATCGCCTGCAGCATCTTAGGATCAAAGTCCAACCACCTCAGGACCTCCCAGAGAAAAGGCCAGGAGACCCGATCGAAAGCCTTTTCAGCGTCTAGCAAAATTAAAGCGACCGGGTCTCCTGCTATCTTTGCTGCGTCAAACAGCATGATTGTCCTTCGAACATGCTCTGTAGTTCCCTTTTTAGGGATAAACCCATGTTGCCAGCCTGATACTACACCCTCTATATTATAGGAGATTCTGGTAGCCAATATTTTTGAGAATATCTTTAAGTCCGTGTTTATCAAGGTTATTGGTCTGTAGGACGACATTTCCAGTGGGGACGTATCATTTTCAGGAAAAATCGCAATTTTTGCAAGAGACCATGAGGGAGGGGGTGCAGCGCCATTAAAAATTGAGATGACCACTGATGTAAAAACTTCCTTAATTTGAGGTAAAAAAGAATTATAGAATTCTACAGGGATACTGTCCATGCCGGTTGCCTTGCCATCCGGCAAGCTCTTGAGTGCACTAGCTATCTCTTCCCAAGTAGGGAGGTGCTCCATCTTTTCTTGCTCCTCTAGGCTAAGTTTAGCCATTGACATGGGATCTAAATACTCTGCCATATATGCACACCTGGGGCCTTATTTATGAAGGCCTTGCACCACCGGTGCGTCACTTTT
Source organism: Lissotriton vulgaris (assembly GCF_964263255.1). Taxonomy (NCBI): domain Eukaryota; kingdom Metazoa; phylum Chordata; class Amphibia; order Caudata; family Salamandridae; genus Lissotriton; species Lissotriton vulgaris. The sequence goes on from NC_141698.1 coordinate 1,025,501,196, forward strand.
TCCCATGTTAAAAGTGACGCACCGGCGGCGCAAGGTCTTCATAAATAAGGCCCCTGGTCTCTAAGGGTCTAGTGTCCTCCTCGGTATAGAGTTCCCTGTAAAACCCATTAAAGGCTTTATGAATTTTTCCCCGGTCCTTTGTTACCCCCTCCGTGTTAGTATGAATTGAGGTTATTGTGTTTGTAGTTGACTGCTGCCTTATTGCTAACGCTAGCTGGTGTCTTATATCCTCCCGGCACTCATAGATTTTCCCTCGGGTAGAAGCCCATCTCGCTGCTGTTCTTTCTGCAAATATTGATCCTATCTCAGCCTTAACTGCAGCTACCACATGTTGTATTGCCTCTACTCCCACTTCTGCTTTAATTGTTTTGTGCTAGTCTTGTTTCAGTTTATCTTGCAGCTGCTTCATCTGCTCTTTCTCAATTGTATTCCGCCTTAATGAAAGATGAAGAGTCTCCCCCCTAACCCTAGCTTTAAACGTGTCCCACACCGTCATGAGAGGGGCCAAACCCAACTTTATCTTAAAAAACTCCTGAGTCCACCCCTGCATATATTCCTTATATTTAATGTCATACAAAAGCGCTTTTTCAAAAGTCCAGTTTGCATTTGAACTTTCAGGCCTTAGACCATCCAGGGTTAGAGTCAATGGATTGTGATCAGACATAAACCTAGGCGAGATTTCAATATGGGAGGAGTTAACCAGGGAAGAAGGAATACAAAAATAATCTAATCTTGCAAGTGACACATGAGGTACTGAAAAAAAAGTAAAAACATCTTGTTCTGGTCTCAATTCTGCCCAGACATCAGCTAATCCATGGGCATAGATTAAGTTTAGCATGGCTTGAAACACCCTTGGTTTTCTACCTCTATATTTCCAGTTAACATCTGACTTCCAGCAGCTTAGTAAGTTTAAATTCAGGTCTCCACAGAGTATAACGGGAAGTTGCCAATGCACCAATTCCTCAGTTACCCAGTTGATTACCCCTGGATCATCTAGATTGCTCCCGTAGATAGAACATATTGTAAAAGTGCAATTTGGTGCCAGAGAACAACCCCCAATTACCCATCTCCCAAGACCATCGGATTTAACCCTATTTATTTTTAGAGGGAACCTAGAATTTACTAAAACTCCTACTCCTTTCACTCTAGCTCCTTGAGTTGTAGCTCCTATTACCTTATATCCTAGTGTGTTAAAAGGATGCTTTTGAGCTCTTTCGACATGTGTCTCTTGGAGAAAAATCAAATCAGGACCCAGTGTCCGCAACCCCTGTGCCACTTTCTGTCTTTTTGCCAAATCGTTAAGCCCACAAATATTCACAGAAACTATTTTAATTTTATTTGTTCCACTCATTTTAAGTTAAGGGATCTTTATACGTCCTCCTTTCTCATTTGCTTCTCTCCCTACCCTGCTTCTTCCAAAAACAAAACCCTATATTCTGCTACCTATTTCATTCTGAACCTCTGTGCCCACCCCACTGCAACCTTTAGGTGTCCCCTCCCCCACCCCCCTACCCCCCCTTATTGAGCAGTCAAGATGACCTTGTATGATGGATGTCATGTGTGAGTTCCAGCCACCGGGCCACCCTATTGAGAAAAAAAAACCTTTAGGCTCAGAAGTCCATGTTTTTTTACCCCTGAATCATTGGTCAGTTCACCCTCTTCCGTTCTGTAATTTCTTTTAGAAACTCTCCTGCTTTATCTTCTGAGAGGAAGACTCTGGTTTTTCTGTAAAAGAGAACCTTCAGCCTGTCCAGATTTCTTAAGAAAACGTGTGCTCTTGTTGTTGGAATGGGGATATTAACTGGCGCAGTCTCCATCTCTGTTCTACGGTTGCATGGCACAAATCAGTTTTTGCTAAAAATTTGATTCCATTCACTTCTTTCTGTGAGTTTGGTCTCGCCTTATCGTAGATCATCTGCCTTAGTAGAAAGTTCCTGAAAAAGATCAAAAATACCCTGGGCTTTTCACTACTACAGTTCTCTCCCCGCCTCGGCTTGATATTGAAGGGAAATCGATGGGCCCTTTGCACTTCTAGTTCCCAATTCCAGTTGGTTTCTGCGGGGAACGCGGCTTGACTTTGTAACCTCAAGGGTCTTCTCCTTCAAGCCGCTCCGGGATGCCCAATAATTGTAGGTTATTACGGCGTTGCCTATTCTCCTAGTCCTCAAGTTTGGTCATTAGGTCCTCTAGGCAAGCCTTGTGAGCACCCCCCTGCTCTTTAGCCTTTGCAGCCTCTACTTCCAGTATCTCGGTTCTAGCTTCCACCACTGCTTCCCGATCTCCAATGTCTGTGCAGACCTTATTCAGTTTCCTCATGCCACTTTGCAATTTTTTAGTGGCGGTCTTGGCTGACAGGCTATCTGGGCGAACATCCTCCTGGAACAGCTTAATAGAATTCAAGATTGATGATAGGGAAGGCACCTCCGCATCAATCACACTTTCTGCCGGGGCCTTCGAAGCTGCCTGAGATTGCTGTGCGCTAGGGGTATTTCCAGGGGAGAGTAGGCTAGGGGTGTCAGAATAGTCCCATTTTAGCTGGTTACGCTTCCGCCTAGATTGTCTTTTCCGCAAGACTGTGTTAGCGGCTTTGTTGTGATCAGTCTCTGTCTCGCTGATGCCCTTCTCCGGTAAAGAATCCTCAGTTGAGGAGGAATCCTCATTGCCAATATCTGTTATGGATCTATCTGAAACAGAGTAAAAGCTCTCGGCACTAGGATCTGGTGTCTGAGGTGGCAGAGTCCCAGAATTGATTGAAGCTTTCTGGTTCTTTCCCTGATCTTCGCTGACCACCCTAGTCTCCCTAGGAATTGTTGTCTGGAGTTCATTACCCCATCCATATCATTTTGCCGCGCATCTATCCCTGTTTCTTGAGAATCAAGTAGCATATGAGACGCCAAACCTGCAGGGGGAACTTTCTCTGGTAGAGCAGATGCCCCGAGGGTCTTTTGTGGGAGGTCGCCTTGGGGAGTAATGTTGGAGGCTTTTGCTGTCTTCTAATGTTGGTGCATTGTTATCTGCCTAGCGCCAAAGCAGATACCCTTGCCCAATAGGGAAAGGGTGCCTGCATTACAGGCAGAATTGTTTTTGAACAAGAAGGGACAATTTCATGCACAAACCCTATCTATAGAGGCATATCCCACTTATGTAGCACATATAGAATGAGGAAGTAATACAAAGAAATAAATATATTTCACCTTGTGATGTCTCACTGTGGTAGGTGTACCATTTTGACGCATTCCCAAGTTTACTAGCTTTAGTAAATCTGGCTATCCACCAAATTCCATAGTTGGATGTATGAGACCACCCATGCTCCACCTGTGGAATTCCTTCTCAACGCAAGGTAACTCAAGGCAGCAATATGCACTGCTTTGCTTTGCTTTACTTTATATTTAATAAACTACACAAAACCATGAACGGTAGGTTCACATTCCTTAGTAAATACCAAAAATAATTTTGTGTCAGGCTGAACCACAAAAGTGAAGCAAACCCAGTGCAAAATGTTAGTAAACCTGCTCGCTAGTGTATAGTTCTGGGCCAGAGCTGGCATTGTTTGAGGGAGAGAAAAGTAGAGAGATGCTGGGATGTTTATTGTTACTATCACCTCATATATGAAAGCCATTGTGAGATGTAAAGACGCAGCCATAGGGTATAGATATTTAGGACCTGCAGTCGTGGACTAGATTAAAGTCCTTCAATTAGCCCGCAGTGTGCGACAGATCACTTCGGTTATTCCATTCCTGTTAATTTAGTGATAGCTGGTTTATTGACTGCACAGTTCTGGTCTGGACGGTATTCAGTTGGTTTGCGTGTTTTCTATCTGACCGCCAACAATCAATCAGGGCCCCCCACTTTCAGCCTTAATTCCACCGTTGGAGGTAGGAGTCCCACAGGGATCAATTGTAAGTCCTACTCTCGTCAATATATATATGTCCCCCTTGGCTGCTCTGGTGGAGTCTTACGGAGCCCGAATTGTGTCTTATGCCGACGATACGCAGCTGCTTTTTACCTGTGACAAGAATACTGACTTCAATGGCGTTAACATCTTGAGTTGCCTCGAGGCTGCTTTCTCGTGGTTCCAATGGAGTCAATTAAAATGCAATTCTGACAAATCTGAGGTTTTTTTTTCGGCTGCCCCCCTGATGTCAATTGGAAATCCTGGTGGCCAGCTGACATGTTTCACCCCTCAGCTGCGACCCCCATGGCAAAAAATCTGGGTGTGAAAGTGGACAATGGTCTGGCTCTCAAACCCCAGATTCTAGGTGTAGTAGAACAATGTTTCGGCCTTTTAAAAACTCTTAGGAAATGTCTTCCCTTTTTGCCACATGCTCATAGGAGGATCACGGTACAGGAGTTGATTGGATCACGATTGGATTACGCGAATATACTCTACTTAGGCCTCCCGGAGTATCTTCTCACGCGCCTACAATCTGTCCAAAATTCGGCCACAAGAGCAATTTTTGGCCTTAGTCGCAGGTCCAACACCTCTGGCCTTCTAAACTCGCTTCACTGGTTGCCCGTGCGTAAACGCATTCTTTTTAAGACTCTTACCATGGCGTTTAAATCTCTTCACGGCACTGGCGCCTTCTATTTAAGGAATAGAGTACCTTTTTACTATCCTTCCAGATCTCTATGGTCATCCTCCCAAATGCTGGCTATTGTTCCAAAAATCAAACGAGCTCGCATTGGGGGACGTTCCTACAGACTTCTGGCACCAGGCTGTGCTTGGTCCCCCAGGCTGTGCTTGGTCCCCCAGGCTGTGCTTGGTCCCCCTGGCTGTGCTTGGTCCCCCAGGCTGTGCTTGGTCCCCCTGGCTGTGCTTGGTCCCCCAGGCTGTGCTTGGTCCCCCTGGTTGCTCTTGGTCCCCCAGGCTGTGCTTGGTCCCCCAGGCTGTGCTTGGTCCCCCAGGCTGTGCTCAGTCCCCCTGGTTGCTCTTGGTCCCCCAGGCTGTGCTTGGTCCCCCAGGCTGTGCTTGGTCCCCCTGGTTGCTCTTGGTCCCCCAGGCTGTGCTTGGTCCCCCAGCCTGTGCGTGGTCCCCTTGGTTGCTCTTGGTCCCCCAGGCTGTGTTTGGTCCCCCAGGCTGTGCTTGGTCCCCTTGGTTGCTCTTGGTCCCCCAGGCTGTGCTTGGTCCCCCAGGCTGTGCTTGGTCCCCTTGGTTGCTCTTGGTCCCCCAGGCAGTGCTTGGTCCCCCTGGTTGCTCTTGGTCCCCCAGGCTGTGCTTGGTCCCCCAGGCTGTGCTTGGTCCCCCAGGCTGTGCTTGGTCCCCCTGGCTGTGCTTGGTCCCCCAGGCTGTGCTTGGTCCCCCTGGTTGCTCTTGGTCCCCCAGGCTGTGCTTGGTCCCCCTGGTTGCTCTTGGTCCCCCAGGCTGTGCTTGGTCCCCCAGGCTGTGCTTGGTCCCCCAGGCTGTGCTTGGTCCCCCTGGTTGCTCTTGGTCCCCCAGGCTGTGCTTGGTCCCCCTGGTTGCTCTTGGTCCCCCAGGCTGTGCTTGGTCCCCTTGGTAGCTCTTGGTCCCCCAGGCTGTGCTTGGTCCCCCAGGCTGTGCTTGGTCCCCTTGGTTGCTATTGGTCCCCCAGGCTGTGCTTGGTCCCCCAGGCTGTGCTTGGTCCCCCAGGCTGTGCTTGGTCCCCTTGGTTGCTCTTGGTCCCCCAGGCTGTGCTTGGTCCCCCAGGCTGTGCTTGGTCCCCCAGGCCGTTGCTTCGTCCCACTGGCTGTGCTTGGTCCCCCAGGCTGTGCTTGGTATCCCTGGCTGTGCTTGGTCCCCCAGGCTGTGCTTGGTCCCCCTGGTTGCTCTAGGTCCCCCAGGCTGTGCTTGGTCCCCCAGGCTGTGCTTGGTCCCCCTGGCTGTGCTTGGTCCCCCAGGCTGTGCTTGGTCCCCCTGGTTTCTCTTGGTCCCCCAGGCAGTGCTTGGTCCCCCTGGTTGCTCTTGGTCCCCCAGGCTGTGCTTGGTCCCCCAGGCTGTGCTTTGTCCCCTTGGTTGCTCTTGGCCCCCCAGGCTGTGCTTGGTCTAAGCATGGGCGGAAAATCCGTTTCGCTCGTGGATTTTGCGGATTTTCGGTAAATTCGCAATCCGCGAGATTCGCGAATCTCCCGCAAAATCCGCAAATCCGCGAGCAGCGGATTTTATGGCTTGCTCGCACTGTTCACGTGAGTTTGCGGCTTCCCAGTACAACTTCGCGCCCCGCGAATAAGCGCAAAATTGCAGAAATACGATCTTAGCAAAACTGAAACTACTTACCAGGTTCAAAAGTTCAGGCTCATCATTAGTAGCCATTTCCTGTAGTGCTTCCTGAGGGGCCCCTCCAGAGTTCAGTTGCCAGTTGCAACTATTATGTGACCCTGCTCTGAACCTCAGAATAGTTACACATATGCCACAAAGGTCCTGAATTACAGCTAAGGGAGACAAGCAGGAGCCAGGCTGGAAGTTCAAATCCATTAATCAGCCCCTAATTCATTATTGTCAGTTGGGGCAGGGCAGGTGTTGTAACTAATTTTGCAACAATGAAAGCACTTAGCAAGTGCAAAAGCTCACTAATCAGGAAGCACTAAGGAAGCAGGTGCCAGCTAAAAAAATATTCTGTGACACATTAATCAGCCCCAAATTAATTCAGGTCACTTGAGGCAGGGAAGGTGTGCTTGCTTTGCCACAATAATGTAGACTGACTGGACAACCAGAGGGTGCTGTGATGAAACAGAGGGTGGCATGGGTGGGCCAGAGGGTGGCATGAGTAGTCAGAGAGTGGCAGTGGTGACAGAGAGTGGCAGTGATGAAGAAGAGTGTCCCAAACAGGCTGGACACGTACAAACAACAAGTTCGCGAAACTTGCGACCCGACAGGTAAGTTCGCGTGTTGCGAAATTGTACAAAACCCTCGCGAACTGGCAGAAACCCGCGCGAACACAAAAACAAAAAAAAAATCCGCAAATTCGCGAGAATTCGCGGATTTTGCGGATTGCGAGTTCGCAAATCCGCAAAATTCGCGAACGCGAGATTCGCAAAATTCGCCCATGCTTAGCTTGGTCCCCTTGGTTGCTCTTGGTCCCCCAGGCTGTGCTTGGTCCCCCAGGATGTGCTTGGTCCCCTTGGTTGCTCTTGGTCCCCCAGGCTGTGCTTGGTCCCCCAGGCTGTGCTTGGTCCCCCAGGCTGTGCTTGGTCCCCCAGGCTGTGCTTGGTCCCCCTGGCTGTGCTTCTTCCCCCTGGCTGTGCTTGGTCCCCCAGGCTGTGCTTGGTCCCCCTGGTTGCTCTTGGTCCCCCAGGCTGTGCTCTGTCCCCCAGGCTGTGCTTGGTCCCCCTGGCTGTGCTTGGTCCCCCAGGCTGTGCTTGGTCCTCCTGGTCGCTCTTGGTCCCCCAGGCTGTGCTTGGCCCCCCAGGCTGTGCTTGGTCCCCCAGGCGTGCTTGGTCCCCCAGGCTGTGCTTGGTCCCCTGGTTGCTCTTGGTCCCCCAGGCTGTGCTTGGTCCCCCTGGTTGCTCTTGGTCCCCCAGGCTGTGCTTGGTCCCCTAGGCTGTGCTTGGTCTTCTTGGTTGCTCTTGGTCCCCCAGGCTGTGCTTGGTCCCCCAGGCTGTGCTTGGTCCCCCTGGCTGTGCTTGGTCCCCTAGGCTGTGCTTGGTCCCCCTGGTTGCTCTTGGTCCCCCAGGCTGTGCTTGGTGCCCCTGGTTGCTCTTGGTCCCCCAGGCTGTGCTTGGTCCCCCAGGCTGTGCTTGGTCCCCCAGGCTGTGCTTGGTCCCCCTGGTTGCTCTTGGTCCCCCAGGCTGTGCTTGGTCCCCCAGGCTGTGCTTGGTCCCCCTGGTTGCTCTTGGTCCCCCAGGCTGTGCTTAGTCCCCCAGGCTGTGCTTGGTCCCCCAGGCTGTGCTTGGTCCCCCTGGTTGCTCTTGGTCCCCCAGGCTGTGCTTGGTCCCCCAGGCTGTGCTTGGTCCCCCAGGCTGTGCTTGGTCCGCCTGGTTGCTCTTGGTCCCCCAAGCTGTGCTTGGTCCCCCAGGCTGTGCTTGGTCCCCCAGGCTGTGCTTGGTCCCCCTGGTTGCTCTTGGTCCCCCAGGCTGCGCTTGGTCCCCCAGGTTGTGCTTGGTCCCCCTGGTTGCTCTTGGTCCCCCAGGCTGTGCTTGGTACCCCAGGCTGTGCTTGGTCCCCCTGGTTGCTTTTGGTCCCCCAGGCTGTGCTTGGTCCCCCAGGCTGTGCTTGGTCCCCCTGGCTGTGCTTGGTCCCCCAGGCTGTGCTTGGTCCCCCTGGTTGCTCTTGGTCCCCCAGGCTGTTCTTGGTCCCCCAGGCTGTGCTTGGTCCCCCTGGTTGCTCTTGGTCCCCCAGGCTGTGCTTGGTCCCCCAGGCTGTGCTTGGACCCCTTGGTTGCTCTTGGTCCCCCAGGCTGTGCTTGGTCCCCCAGGCTGTGCTTGGTCCCCCTGGTTGCTCTTGGTCCCCCAGGCTGTGCTTGGTCCCCCAGGCTGTGCTTGGTCCCCCTGGTTGCTCTTGGTCCCCCAGGCTGTGCTTGGTCCCCCAGGCTGTGCTTGGTCCCCCTGGTTTCTCTTGGTCCCCCAGTCTGTGCTTGGTCCCCCAGCCTGTGCTTGGTCCCCCAGGCTGTGCTTGGTCCCCCTGGTTGCTCTTGGTCCCCCAGGCTGTGCTTGGTCCCCCAGGCTGTGCTTGGTCCCCCTGGCTGTGCTTGGTCCCCCAGGCTGTGCTTGGTCCCCCTGGTTGCTCTTGGTCCCCCAAGCTGTGGTTGGTCCCCAGGCTGTGCTTGGTCCACCAGGCTGTGCTTGGTCCCCCAGGCTGTGCTTGGTCCCCCTGGTTGCTCTTGGTCCCCCAGGCTGTGCTTGGTCCCCCTGGTTGCTCTTGGTCCCCCAGGCTGTGCTTGGTCCCACAGGCTGTGTTTGGTCCCCCAGCCTGGGCTTGGTCCCCCAGGCTGTGCTTGGTCCCCTTGGTTGCTCTTGGTCCCCCAGGCTGTGCTTGGTCTCCCTGGTTGCTCTTGGTCCCCCAGGCTGTGCTTGGTCCCCCAGGCTGTGCTTGGTCCCCTTGGTTGCTCTTGGTCCCCCAGGCTGTGCTTGGTCTCCTAGGCTGTGCTTGGTCCCCCAGCCTGTGCTTGGTCCCCCAGGCTCTGCTTGGTCCCCTTGGTTGCTCTTGGTCCCCCAGGCTGTGCTTGGTCTCCCTGGTTGCTCTTGGTCCCCCAGGCTGTGCTTGGTCCCCCAGGCTGTGCTTGGTCCCTTTGGTTGCTCTTGGTCCCCCATGCTGTGCTTGGTACCCTAGGCTGTGCTTGGTCCCCTTGGTTGCTCTTGGTCCCCCAGGCTGTGCTTGGTCCCCCTGGTTGCTCTTGGTCCCCCAGGCTGTGCTTGGTCCCCCAGGCTGTGCTTGGTCCCCCAGGCTGTGCTTGGTCCCCCTGGTTGCTCTTGGTCCCCCAGGCTGTGCTTGGTCCCCCAGGCTGTGCTTGGTCCCCTTGGTTGCTCTTGGCCCCCCAGGCTGTGCTTGGTCCCCCTGGTTGCTCTTGGTCCCCCAGGCTGTGCTTGGTCCCCCAGGCTGTGCTTAGTCCCCCTGGTTGCTCTTGGTCCCCCAGGCTGTGCTTGGTCCCCCAGGCTGTGCTTGGTCCCCCTGGTTGCTCTTGGTCCCCCAGGCTGTGCTTGGTCCCCCAGGCTGTGCTTGGTCCCCTTGGTTGCTCTTGGTCCCCCAGGCTGTGCTTGGTCCCCCAGGCTGTGCTTGGTCCCCTTGGTTGCTCTTGGTCCCCCAGGCAGTGCTTGGTCCCCCTGGTTGCTCTTGGTCCCCCAGGCTGTGCTTGGTCCCCCAGGCTGTGCTTGGTCCCCCAGGCTGTGCTTGGTCCCCCAGGCTGTGCTTGGTCCCCCTGGCTGTGCTTGGTCCCCCAGGCTGTCCTTGGTCCCCCTGGTTGCTCTTGGTCCCCCAGGCTGTGCTTGGTCCCCCTGGTTGCTCTTGGTCCCCCAGGCTGTGCTTGGTCTCCCAGGCTGTCCTTGGTCCCCCAGGCTGTGCTTGGTCCCCCTGGTTGCTCTTGGTCCCCCAGGCTGTGCTTGGTCCCCCAGGCTGTGCTTGGTCCCCTTGGTTGCTCTTGGTCCCCCAGGCTGTGCTTGGTCCCCCAGGCTGTGCTTGGTCCCCTTGGTTGCTCTTGGTCCCCCAGGCTGTGCTTGGTCCCCCAGGCTGTGCTTGGTCCCCTTGGTTGCTCTTGGTCCCCCAGGCTGTGCTTGGTCCCCCAGGCTGTGCTTGGTCCCCCAGGCCGTTGCTTTGTCCCCCTGGCTGTGCTTGGTCCCCCAGGCTGTGCTTGGTATCCCTGGCTGTGCTTGGTCCCCCAGGCTCTGCTTGGTCCCCCTGGTTGCTCTGGGTCCCCCAGGCTGTGCTTTGTCCCCCAGGCTGTGCTTGGTCCCCTTGGTTGCTCTTGGTCCCCCAGGCTGTGCTTGGTCCCCCAGGCTGTGATTTGTCCCCTTGGTTGCTCTTGGTCCCCCAGGCAGTGCTTGGTCCCCCAGGTTGCTCTTGGTCCCCCAGGCTGTGCTTGGTCCCCCAGGCTGTGCTTGGTCCCCCAGGCTGTGCTTGGTCCCTCAGGCTGTGCTTGGTCCCCCTGGCTGTGCTTGGTCCCCCAGGCTGTCCTTGGTCCCCCTGGTTGCTCTTGGTCCTGAGGTTCCGTGACGATTGTAAGTGGTGTTTTCGACTCGCACGAATATGGTCGAGTCTAGTATCTATGAACCGCAAATGACGAGTTTAGTAAGTGTGCGCAGTTTCGCTGTGCTAACTTAAACCGTTCGTTTGTTACGTGGGCTTTTCATCTGTACCCACGGGTTCCATCTTAGATACGGCATCCATTTTGTCTCTTGCCCTCAAGTAGCCAGCGAACGGACGCTGTCCGCTTCGCGACCCTGGGACTCCCAAGATATTTGCGGAAGACACATGTTCTTTGTAAGTGTCTTTATGACGAGGGGGTTGCTACTGTAAGGCAGGTGGCGCCGCTTGAGGCTCATCTTGCCGCACGGACTTATTGTCTCAGCCGTGCATCTCATTAGGCACGTCCCTTTGATGCCTGTATCTCGTGCTTCCCGGCACCTCCCCTTTTTCACCCTTTCCGATCTCCCCACTGTCTCCGTCTTCCTCTGCACCTGTCTTCGTTCCTGTTTCAATCCACTTTATTGCTGCTTGGAATTTGCTAATGGTGGGAAGATGGGTTTTTACAGTTGGGAACCGCCAAATGTTTCCGCACTTATGTTCCGGACCTTGTATGTTTCAAAGCGACCAAAGCGACCCCTCTGGGAGCTCGATGTGGGAACTGAGTTGTAAACCTTTGTGTTCAATGTTAGCCTATGGGTAAAAACTGTATAAAAGGAGCGATCCACAAAACCAATTTGAAGCAGTCTCCCCAAGTTGCACGTGGTGTGCTTGTCGTGACTTCTGTGTTCCCTGCAGTAAATAAACCTTGACTCTTTGACGCCGAAGGAAGTGTCCCGTGTCTCTGTGACTTGTACGCCGGAGCAGGTTACCCACGAAGGTTTCAGGTGTTGTGCCCTGGCACCGCTGGGTCCAAAAGAACCCAGTCCTTCAGTTGGCGCCCAACGTGGGGCTGCATCAGTGGTACCGGTCCAAGCCCGACGATCGTGAGGAACTTCGTGTGAAATCTCCGAGGGAAGGTGCACCCCGCTTCATCGATCCTGTTGTCGAAATAAGTGGCCCGAAGACTTTTCCCGCGAAGATTCCCGCCTCCTAACGGCTGCGACGGACTGCTGCCCTGACTGTAGACCTGTTTTGGCGCCTGGCGTAGACCTTGGTATAGCGAGACGATTGACGGGCCTTCCTGAGGACGCCATTGATCTTTGAGTTAAGTATTTGTGGGTCGCTCCCAGAATCCTTGGTTGTAGACACTTTAGCGAGTGTCTTTGTTGTAAACACTAGTGGTTTGTTGTTGTTGTACACGCTGTGTGAGTGTTTTTGTCGGTGACACTTTGCTAGCGTAACTTTGTTGTTGTATTTGTTTGACGACTGCAGCCGCCAAAGACCGAGGGTTTTGTTCTTGCTGGGACTTGGTAAATCCCGTAACCCTTGAAGTTTGTGAAACTCGGCTAGCGTGCAAGATGCCTGGTCGCAGTACTTTGTTCAGTTGCTTTAGACCTTGTGGTGCGGATTCCCTGCTGGAGGACTCGTGTCCGATACCTCCGGTAGGAACTCCTACTTATGACTTATATAGCAAACATGGGCTAGGCCCGATTGCTTTTAACGATTATTGGATAAAATATACAAAGAAAGACGGCGATCTTCGTTGGCCACCTCACGGTAGCTTCGAAGCGTCGATCTTAGATAATTTGGAAATTAAGTTGTTCGAACGTAAATCTAGGCCGGCCATGTTTGATGCCTTTCGGTTGTGGCGCAAAGAAGCCCGACAGAAAGAGATCAGACAGAATAAACGTAGTGAGCGAGATAATGTTGCTACTATTGTAAAGAAAGCTGAGCAGTTTCAGCGTGATAAGGAGGATAAGGATAGGGAAGTGTTTGAGAGGCTGCAGCGTATGACCATAGATAAATGCTATCCTGCTTTGCCTACGGAGTCGGATAAGAAGGAAGAGGCAGTTGAGGATCCTTTAATGTCCTATCTTATGAAGTCGCCACCTCCGTACGTACAGGGTACCGCAGTTCCTGTGGTCCCTGCCGTACCTGCTCTCCCACTTGTTATTCCTCCACCTATTCCTCAACCTGCACCCGCTCTTCCGACTGTTCCTGCTCCTGTGCCTGTGTCTATTCCTACTGCTCCTCCGCTTCCACATACTCCTGCTCACACTACTGCTCCTGTGTTGTTAACCCCTGTCGTTGCTAATGTCTCTACTCCTTCTCTTGTTAGTCCTGTGTCTTACTCTTGTCCCTCTACTCGTAATCGTAATTCTCCCATTGCGACAAACTTCTTTCAGTCGCTCGGACCTGTTTTTGGGTCTGCTGGTTCCGATGGTCCTCAGAGACGTAGCCAGCTTCCTGCTAATAGAGAACGCGCTGCACTGTACAATATGGCGATGGGTTGGATGGACAACCCGCAGAGAAATCCACCCCGTGTTGTTCTTGAAACATTTAGTCAATTCAACATACCGACTCAGAGGTATGTGTTTGACGAAATGTGTAAACTTTTACATGATCAGATAGCGGCTGTTGCGCCTGACGAGGTGCTGACCGCCCTGTCTAATCTTCGGCTTCAGTTCGCAACTGGACTGATAGTCGATACTAATGTCCGACGTGCTATCGAGCAGTTGCTGTCTTTCCGTCTAGCTCCTATTCCTCGCGCACTGTTTGTAGAGGATCTTGAACGCCAGCAAGCTGAGTCTGGCCAATATCCTATGCGTGAAGTTCCGCCGGTTTGGGTACCAGCTGATAATACTGGTGCCCAGCCAGTTCCGGCACATTTCCAGAGAATATGGATACATCTCCCTTGGAAACGATCGGAAGTGCTTCAGGTGAAGCAAACTTTGCCCGACCCTCGCAAAAATCCTGCTGGGTATTATAAGGAATTATCGCAGCTCGTAGATGCTACGGTAATGAATCTTGCCGATATCGACATGTTGTTTGGCAATGTCGTACCGCAACCGGTATGGGCCAAGATTCGTCACCAAGATCACACAAATGAATTAGGTGGTGATTGGGCTGCTATTACAGCGGCAGACGCTGGACAAGCGGCTGCTACTAAACCCGATCAGTTGATTGAACTTCTTCCCCAGCGAATCATTACGTTAATGAAAACGCTCATGCCAGCTATGAAGGTAAATTGGGATAAGTTGTCAGCCTGTAAGCAAAAGAAAGATGAGAGTGTTTCAGACTTCTTTACGAGGTTTGAGGAAACATTCGTTGATCATAGTGGACAGGATATGGGTACTGAGGGTGGACAAAGGCTGTTTGTGGATAAATTTGTATCGAACTTATTGCCCGACTTGTGCAATAAATTGAAGAATTCAGAAAGTGCGTGGGCCGTTTCTACCTCAGCTCAGATTCTGGCTACGGCACAATATTACGAAAATAGAGAAAAAGAGGAAACTGACCGCGCTGATAAAAAGACAAAAGAGCTGAAAACTAAAGTGTTGTTACAACAAGCATATCCGCCGCGTTCTAATCAGAATGCGTCTCAACAGAATAGATCACAGTCGCAATCGAATCGGTCGCAATCGCGTGATGATTCCTCTTTCAACAGATCTTCCCTAGGGTACAACCAATGTGCTTATTGTAGACAGGAGGGACACATTAAATTTGATTGTCCTGCTTTAAATGATCGTAATAGTGGTAATTCGTCTAGAGGAGGCCGTGGTGGTTCACAGAATGCATCACGTGGTAGAGGTCGTGGTGCTCAGAACGACCGCTCTGGCAACTCAGCAAACTCTAATAATTGTTTCGATCAACGTGGATCATCACAGGGACGATCTGCGCAGTACAATGTAGACGATTATTACGTCGATCAGGGAACTGACAACAGTAATTACTAGGACAGCCAAAGACAAGGAGAGGGAGTGGTATCAGTTCCGGTCGATCAGAGAGGGCCTTACGTCGCAGTTGCTACATCGGGCGTCGTTGAGCCTTTTCTGTTGGACACTGGTGCAGCGAAAAGTTCTATCATGCATTCGAAACTCCCTGGCGCACCTTTGTCTGGCTTAACAAATGTATCCGTTGGATTCTTTGGCGCCCCTGTTAGCAATCCAGTTTCGCGCCCTTTGCCCCTTAAAATTGGGCCTCGTGAGCTCGAAGCTCCGTTGATTTTAACCACTGGTTGTGGTGAAAATCTTTTGGGTCTGGATTTGCTTAAACGTTTGTATGCAACTTTGTATTGTTCTCCTGCGGGTGTAAAGCTTACGTTCGGAGAGAAAGTAGTCTCTCCCATGTATTTGTCCCTCGATAAGCTTCCACCGGAATTGGATTCTCTTCCTGCGTCTTTGTGGGCGACGGGTCCAAACGATGTGGGCCTACTTGATATCTCCCCTTATGTTGTTCAGTTGAAATCGAATGTGCGATTGCCACGTATTCCCCAGTACCGTATCTCCCTTGATGGTGAACGAGCTTTGTTAGCGATCATCTATGATTTGATCGAGAAAGATGTTATTGAGGAGACTCGGGGAAACGTGTGCAACAGCCCTGTACTGCCCATTCTTAAACGTACTGATCCTACCAAACCGCCTGTTTATCGTTTTGTTATCGATTTACGGGAGGTAAATAAAATTGTGGTTCCTCAATTCCCTGTTGTGCCTGACATCACGGCGCTACTGACTCTGATTCCAGCTACTGCTTCATGGTTTTCGGTGATTGATTTGAAAAATGCGTTTTTCAGCATCCCGATTGCCGAAGAGAGCAGAGACCTTTTCGGTTTCTCTCTTGGAGGACGTAGCTTCCGGTTCAAACGCGCTCCTCAGGGCTACTGTGAAAGTCCATCGATTTACAGTCAAGCTTTGAAGGGTCAACTGGATGCGTTTAGGTTGCCGGTTGGTGCGGCTTTAATCCAATATGTCGACGACTTATTGGTGGCTGCTGATACTCAGGACATTTGCAAACTTGCTACGGTATCGTTGCTGCAACATCTCTGTGAGTTAAATCACAAGGTGTCACCTTCTAAACTCCAATATTGTTGTCAAGAAGTAACCTATCTAGGTCACTTATTGTCAAAGGAGGGAAGGAGATTGACCCCAGAGAGAATTGCAGCAATTGCGCGAATGGCTGTGCCACAAACCCAAAGAGATGTGCGTGCCTTTCTAGGTATCACGTCGTACTGCAGGCAGTGGATTCCAAATTTTTCATTGCTAGCGAAACCATTGGTGGCTCTTACGTGCAAGGATGTTCCAACTCCTTTACCATGGACGGAAGAATGTCAGAAAAGTTTTTCTGAATTACGTGATTCATTGTGTTCGGCTCCTGTGTTAGGCACCCCTGATTACAGCAAGCCGTTCACGTTATATGTTCACGAGAGGGAAGGTTGTGCGTTGAGTGTCTTAACGCAACCTTTTGGTGGTAAGCAACGTCCATGTGCATATTTTTCCTCGACCTTAGACCCAGTAGCTAGAGCATTGCCGAGTTGTTTGAGAGCAACTGCGGCAGCTGCGGTCTCCATCCGACAATCAGCAGGATTGGTCATGGATAATATGCTTACGGTGATGGTTCCGCATGCAGTCGATACTCTTTTGAACCGAACGAAAACTCAGCACTTGACGAGTGCAAGGTTGTCTGGGTACGAATTGACGCTCTTGGCAAGCCACATTCAGATAAAACGTTGTAATGTCCTAAATCCGGCAACTTTGTTACCAATTAGTGCAGAGTCAGATGAAGTAGCAGAACATGACTGCTACTTGCGTACAGAGGAGGAAACAAAAGGTCGAGTGGACCTTAAAAACACCCCATTGGAAGACCCTGACGGCACCCTGTATGTGGATGGGTCATGTTTTAAATTGCCGAATGGTGATGTGACTACTGCTTATGCTGTTGTGACGTTGAATACTGTTGTTGAGACTGCGAGATTGAATCAGAATTCTGCCCAAGCTGCAGAGCTGATTGCTCTTACTAGAGCATGTGTATTAGCAAAAGATAAACGTGTGAATGTGTACACCGATAGCCAGTATGCTTTCGGTGTAGCGCATAGCTTTGGACGGTTGTGGCGAGAGCGTGGTTTCTTCACGTCGCATGGCACGAAAATACAGCATGGCCAGCTCGTGAACGATCTTTTGGATGCATTGACTTTGCCTGCTCAAGTTGCAATTGTTAAGTGTAGTGCGCATCGCAAGGTGACGGATGATGTTGGTCGTGGTAACGCGTTTGCAGATGAAATTGCTAAGGAGACTGCCCGGAACCTTAGCACTCGAATGTATGTGACGAGTTCGGTTAGGTGGCCTACAGAATCAAGTATGTGTGAGAATACTATAGAGAGCGTGAAAGCAATTCAGAATGAGGCCACCGACACTGAAAAGACGAAATGGAAAGAAAGTACGGGAAGGTTGGATGCGAATGGTTGCTGGATTGATTTGTCGGATCAGAAAAGATGGATGTTGCCGGATGCGTATGTACTAGCCGTTGTGACAATGGCGCACGGGTTAGCACATATTAGCGCGAAAGGCATTTGCAAGTTGTTGGCTGATGTGTGGAAGAATGATGGTATTACGAGGTGTGCTGAACGTCTGGTGAAGAATTGTATGGTGTGTATAATGTACAACCCTGGCAAAGGAACCCCAACTCCCCCTGGCAGTTTTGCTCCTCCTTCGTATCCCTTTGAGGTGATTCAATTGGACTTCATCCATATGGAGCGATGCAATAACCTGAAATATGTTTTGGTTGTGGTTTGCGCATTCTCCCGATGGATTGAGGCCTATCCCCTCAAAGATAATACTGCTTTGTCTACTGCGAAAATCCTACTGAAGGAATACTTTCCTCGGTACGGAATGCCTAGAGTCGTGTGGTCAGATAACGGAAGTGAGTTTGTTGGAAGTGTGATGAAGAGTGTGTGTAAGGGCCTTGGAATTAATCAAAAATTCCATAGCGCCAATCATCCCCAGTCAGCTGGATTAGTTGAAGGTTACAATGGTACCCTTAAGCTAAAATTAGCGAAGATTCAGGCTACGACTGGACTTTCGTGGCCTGACGCTTTGCCTCTAGCATTACTGTCAACTAGGGCGACTGTACACTCCCGAATAGGGCTTAGTCCCTATGAAATAGTGTTCGGCCGTCCTGCGAATGTGTGGGGGGTTCCTAGGCCAGGTATATTCGTTGATCTTGAGTATCCGATGTTGATTGACTACTTACATGACTTGACTGCTAAACTGAGGTTAATTCATCAACAGGTTTACGACGCCTTGCCGACGCAGACGGAGGGTCCAGGCCACCAGCTCCAGCCCGGTGATTGGGTTGTCACCCGTAATTTTTCGCGCAAGAAGAATCTGGACCCCCGCTTTGTTGGACCTCACCAGGTGCTCTTGGCCACGAGGACTGCCGTTCGTCTTGAGGGACGGAAGAACTGGGTACATGCTACCCATTGTAAGCGAGTCCCTATTCCTTTGCCGGCAGACCCGTGGGTGAGGAAAGGCATTGCGTCAACAGAAGCAGAGACATTGCCGGCGTTTGTACCTTTTAGCGACGCACAGCTTGTTGGTGAACACTCAGCGCAGCAGAAAGCCACTGTTGGAACATTGTCAGCAAAAGACTCAAGACCAAATCATCAAACTGATCAGCAGGACGCTGTCTCTTCAACGGATCCTTTATTTGACGAGCAGACACGTCCCGGGAAACATCGATATTCTTTGCGTTCTCATACTAAGGACAAATAAAATTGTTTTCTTGCTTTGCTGAAACTGATAACTGCAATATCCTCGTTTCCCCTGATCAACTCTGAACATTCCGTATGATTGAAAATTGTTTGTACATATATTGAGATTTTTGTATCTTTTTCCTTCCACAGCTGATTTTTTGTGCTAAATAAAATACATATTGTGTATTGAGGGCCGTAGGGCCGCGCGCGTACTTCCTTCTGGACAGTAGGTCTTGACGCTAGGTTAAAGGCCGTCGGTTCCTAGGAACTCCTGGGGATTGACTATTGCTGCACAGAACGAAGTGCGTCAAGAAACGTTGCGGACGGTCGTAGGGAAATGGCATTTTCGAAGCTGAACGATTTGGAAGGAGCTCAGGCGTATAGAGTCAAACTGCAGAAACTTAGTCGTACTAAATGTTTTGTATTCCAATTGTTTGTACTGTTTTTAACTGCTTCTGCATTCTTGGCGGGTGGGGTGTATTATGCTATGTCTTACTTTTTACTTCCTACCCCTACTCCTACTCCTTACTCTAACGTTACTTCTACTGCTACTACTGCTTCTCCCCATTCCTTTCATATTCTACCGGAACACGAACAGGCTAGACGTGTAGAATTCCGCAACAATTCCTTTATCCAGCTCCTCCATCAGCATCAGTTAGTGGTTAACACTACTAATTGTTGGGTGTGTGGGTTGATGCCACATACTACGGGTAAGGGAATTCCATATCTGGTGTTACCGTATAGTTCCCAGGGGTCAGCTCGAGCATACCAAACAATGCTTCGAAGCGCACTAGGTTTCCACCCCTCTTCAGAACGTTCCCCCAAACCGGGTCCTACCTCGTGGCAGTGGGTGGTATCGATGGCAATACAGGATTTGGAAGATGAGATCTATGATGCTTTTCTCATCCCTAAGGCAGAGGTACAAGCCTATAGGGCACCGGATAGAGGGGAATATAGTACGTTCACTAATGAAAAGCAGCTTAAAAGCTCGCCTCCGATATGGGTCGTACCCCACACTGGTAATCTTTGTATCGTGGGTCGTGGTTCGCAAGCCTCACTTGGAGTAAGTGCTTGCACTGAAAGTTACGTTCTGCCAATGTCCCCGATCCCTGTGTTTCTGGCTGCCAAGGGTACGTACTTCATCTGTCATGATCGTGCATATACATGGTTGCCCTCAGACTTTATGGGCTCATGTTTTGTTGCAAATCTGTTGCCTCCGACGTTTACTGTAGATGCCGATTACCATAAGACTAGAGTTGTACGAGGCGTAATTAGCGAAGAGGATACTGCCGGTCAAGAGGCAGGAGACTTTTTCAAGGGTTTCCTCCCGTTTTGGGGACCTATGGTTAATAGTAGGAACCTGAGACATTTGACTCGAGTGGTGGAATCGACAGCTAATGTTACTGCCAGTGCCCTTGGTAATATCACCACAGAACTTCAGGCGGAGAGACTTATGACGTTACAAAACCGTATGGTTTTAGATGTCGTCTTGGCAGATCGCGGTGGGGTATGTAAAGTGATCCATTCGAGCTGTTGCATTTTCATACCTGATAATGCTCCTACTGTCTATCAAGCCATCTCGAAGTTGCATAAGATCTCCGAATCCATACACGTGGATGTAGGGGATTGGACGCTACTCGGTTGGTTTTGGGGCCTGATGTCGACTTGGGGTTGGAAGATTCTGATGATCATCGGGGTTGTGGTAGTGTTCCTGTTCACGTGTTGCCTTTGTGTGCAGTGTGGTCCTGCCTTATGTGGCCTCTGTGCTACAACGTGTATGAGACAACCACCTGTTACCAAGGGGACTCGGTCGGACAGATCTATGCTACAACGACATCTTGATGGTCTGATGAATATCGAATATGATTCCGACTAGTGCTTGCCTACATGAGGGCAAAAGGAGCGTCTGAGGTTCCGTGACGATTGTAAGTGGTGTTTTCGACTCGCACGAATATGGTCGAGTCTAGTATCTATGAACCGCAAATGACGAGTTTAGTAAGTGTGCGCAGTTTCGCTGTGCTAACTTAAACCGTTCGTTTGTTACGTGGGCTTTTCATCTGTACCCACGGGTTCCATCTTAGATACGGCATCCATTTTGTCTCTTGCCCTCAAGTAGCCAGCGAACGGACGCTGTCCGCTTCGCGACCCTGGGACTCCCAAGATATTTGCGGAAGACACATGTTCTTTGTAAGTGTCTTTATGACGAGGGGGTTGCTACTGTAAGGCAGGTGGCGCCGCTTGAGGCTCATCTTGCCGCACGGACTTATTGTCTCAGCCGTGCATCTCATTAGGCACGTCCCTTTGATGCCTGTATCTCGTGCTTCCCGGCACCTCCCCTTTTTCACCCTTTCCGATCTCCCCACTGTCTCCGTCTTCCTCTGCACCTGTCTTCGTTCCTGTTTCAATCCACTTTATTGCTGATTGGAATTTGCTAATGGTGGGAAGATGGGTTTTTACAGTTGGGAACCGCCAAATGTTTCCGCACTTATGTTCCGGACCTTGTATGTTTCAAAGCGACCAAAGCGACCCCTCTGGGAGCTCGATGTGGGAACTGAGTTGTAAACCTTTGTGTTCAATGTTAGCCTATGGGTAAAAACTGTATAAAAGGAGCGATCCACAAAACCAATTTGAAGCAGTCTCCCCAAGTTGCACGTGGTGTGCTTGTCGTGACTTCTGTGTTCCCTGCAGTAAATAAACCTTGACTCTTTGACGCCGAAGGAAGTGTCCCGTGTCTCTGTGACTTGTACGCCGGAGCAGGTTACCCACGAAGGTTTCAGGTGTTGTGCCCTGGCACCGCTGGGTCCAAAAGAACCCAGTCCTTCAGTCCCCCAGGCTGTGCTTGGTCCCCCTGGTTGCTCTTGGTCCCCCAGGCTGTGCTTGGTCCCCCAGGCTGTCCTTGGTCCCCCTGGTTGCTCTTGGTCCCCCAGGCTGTGCTTGGTCCCCCTGGTTGCTCTTGGTCCCCCAGGCTGTGCTTGGTCCCCCAGGCTGTGCTTGGTCCCCTTGGTTGCTCTTGGTCCCCCAGGTTGTGCTTGGTCCCCTTGGTTGCTCTTGGTCCCCCAGGCTGTGCTTGGTCCCCCAGGCTGTGCTTGGTCCCCTTGGTTGCTCTTGGTCCCCCAGGCTGTGCTTGGTCCCCCAAGCTGTGCTTGGTCCCCCAGGCTGTGCTTGGTCCCCCTGGTTGCTCTTGGTCCCCCAGGCTGTGCTTGGTCCCCCAGGCTGTGCTTGGTCCCCCAGGCTGTGCTTGGTCCCCCTGGTTGCTCTTGGTCCCCCAGGCTGTGCTTAGTCCCCCAGGCTGTGCTTGGTCCCCCAGGCTGTGCTTGGTCCCCCTGGTTGCTCTTGGTCCCCCAGGCTGTGCTTGGTCCCCCAGGCTGTGCTTGGTCCGCCTGGTTGCTCTTGGTCCCCCAAGCTGTGCTTGGTCCCCCAGGCTGTGCTTGGTCCCCCAGGCTGTGCTTGGTCCCCCTTGTTGCTCTTGGTCCCCCAGGCTGCGCTTGGTCCCCCAGGTTGTGCTTGGTCCCCCTGGTTGCTCTTGGTCCCCCAGGCTGTGCTTGGTACCCCAGGCTGTGCTTGGTCCCCCTGGTTGCTTTTGGTCCCCCTGGCTGTGCTTGGTCACCTTGGTTGCTCTTGGTCCCCCAGGCTGTGCTTGGTCCCCCAGGCTGTGCTTGGTCCCCCTGGCTGTGCTTGGTCCCCCAGGCTGTGCTTGGTCCCCCTGGTTGCTCTTGGTCCCCCAGGCTGTTCTTGGTCCCCCAGGCTGTGCTTGGTCCCCCTGGTTGCTCTTGGTCCCCCAGGCTGTGCTTGGTCCCCCAGGCTGTGCTTGGACCCCTTGGTTGCTCTTGGTCCCCCAGGCTGTGCTTGGTCCCCCAGGCTGTGCTTGGTCCCCCTGGTTGCTCTTGGTCCCCCAGGCTGTGCTTGGTCCCCCAGGCTGTGCTTGGTCCCCCTGGTTGCTCTTGGTCCCCCAGGCTGTGCTTGGTCCCCCTGGTTGCTGTTGGTCCCCCAGGCTGTGCTTGGTCCCCCAGGCTGTGCTTGGTCCCCCTGGCTGTGCTTGGTCCCCCAGGCTGTGCTTGGTCCCCCTGGTTTCTCTTGGTCCCCCAGGCAGTGCTTGGTCCCCCTGGTTGCTCTTGGTCCCCCAGGCTGTGCTTGGTCCCCTTGGTTGCTCTTGGTCCCCCAGGCTGTGCTTGGTCCCCCAGGCTGTGCTTGGTCCCCCTGGCTGTGCTTGGTCCCCCAGGCTGTGCTTGGTCCCCCTGGCTGCTCTTGGTCCCCCAGGCTTTGCTTGGTCCCCCAGGCTGTGCTTGGTCCCCCAGGCTGTGCTTGGTCCCCCAGGCTGTGCTTGGTCCCCCAGGCTGTGCTTGGTCCCCCTGGTTGCTCTTGGTCCCCCAGGCTGTGCTTGGTCCCTCAGGCTGTGCTTGGTCCCCCTGGTTGCTCTTGGTCCCCCAGGCTGTGCTTGGTCCCCCAGCCTGTGCTTGGTCCCCCAGGCTGTGCTTGGTCCCCTTGGTTGCTCTTGGTCCCCCAGGCTGTGCTTGGTCCCCCTGGCTGTGCTTGGTCCCCCAGGCTGTGCTTGGTCCCCCTGGTTGCTCTTGGTCCCCCAGGCTGTGCTTGGTCCCCCAGGCTGTGCTTGATCCCCCAGGCTGTGCTTGGTCCCCCAAGCTGTGCTTGGTCCCCCAGGCTGAGCTTGGTCCCCCAGGCTGCGCTTGGTCCCCCTGGCTGTGCTTGGTCCCCCTGGTTGCTCTTGGTCCCCCAGGCTGTAATTGGTCCCCCAGGCTGTGCTTGGTCCCCCAGGCTGTGCTTGGTCCCCCTGGTTGCTCTTTGTCCCCCAGGCTGTGCTTGGTCCCCCAGGCTGTGCTTGGTCCCCCTGGCTGTGCTTGGTCCCCCAGGCTGTGCTTGGTCCCCCTGGCTGTGCTTGGTCCCCCAGGCTGTGCTTGGTCCCCCAGGCTGTGCTTGGTCCCCCAGGCTGTGCTTGGTCCCCCTGGCTGTGCTTGGTCCTCCTGGTTGCTCTTGGTCCCCCAGGCTGTGCTTGGTCCCCCAGGCTGTGCTTGGTCCCCCAGGCTGTGCTTGGTCCCCTTGGTTGTACTTGGTCCCCCTGGTTGCTCTTGGTCCCCCAGGCTGTGCTTGGTCCCCCAGGCTGTGCTTGGTCCCACAGGCTGTGCTTGGTCCCCCAGGCTGTGCTTGGTCCAACAGGCTGTGCTTGGTCCCCCTGGCTGTGCTTGGTCCCCCTGGTTGCTCATGGTGCCCCAGGCTGTGCTTGGTCCCCCAGGCTGTGCTTGGTCCCCCTGGTTGCTCTTGGTCCCCCAGGCTATGCTTGGTCCCCCAGGCTGAGCTTGGTCCCCCTGGTTGCTCTTGGTCCACCAGGCTGTGCTTGGTCCCCCAGGCTGTGCTTGGTCCCCCAGGCTGTGCGTGGTCCCCTTGGTTGCCCTTGGTCCCCCAGGCAGTGCTTGGTCCCCCTGGTTGCTCTTGGTCCCCCAGGCTGTGCTTGGTCCCCCAGGCTGTGCTTGGTCCCCCAGGCTGTGCTTGGTCCCCCTGGCTGTGCTTGGTCCTCCTGGTTGCTCTTGGTCCCCCAGGCTGTGCTTGGTCCCCCAGGCTGTGCTTGGTACCCCAGGCTGTGCTTGGTCCCCCAGGCTGTGCTTGGTCCCCCAGGCTGTGCTTGGTCCCCCTGGCTGTGCTTGGTCCCCCAGGCTGTGCTTGGTCCCCCTGGTTGCTCTTGGTCCCCCAGGCTGTGCTTGGTCCCCTTGGTTGCTCTTGGTCCCCCAGGCTATGCTTGGTCCCCCAGGCTGAGCTTGGTCCCCCTGGTTGCTCTTGGTAAACCAGGCTGTGCTTGGTCCCCCAGGCTGTGCTTGGTCCCCCAGGCTGTGCTTGGTCCCCTTGGTTGCTCTTGGTCCCCCAGGCAGTGCTTGGTCCCCCTGGTTGCTCTTGGTCCCCCAGGCTGTGTTTGGTCCCCTTGGTTGCTCTTGGTCCCCCAGGCTGTGCTTGGTCCCCTTGGTTGCTCTTGGTCCCCCAGGCTGTGCTTGGTCCCCCAGGCAGTGCTTGGTCCCCCAGGCTGTGCTTGGTCCCCCTGGTTGCTCTTGGTCCCCCAGGCTGTGCGTGGTCCCCCAGGCTGTGCTTGGTCCCCCTGGTTGCTCTTGGTCCCCCAGGCTGTGCTTGGTCCCCTTGGTTGCTCTTGGTCCCCCAGGCTGTGCTTGGTCCCCCAGGCTGTGCTTGGTCCCCCTGGCTGTGCTTGGTCCCCCAGGCTGTGCTTGGTCCCCCTGGCTGCTCTTGGTCCCCCAGGCTTTGCTTGGTCCCCCAGGCTGTGCTTGGTCTCCCAGGCTGTGCTTGGTCCCCCAGGCTGTGCTTGGTCCCCCAGGCTGTGCTTGGTCCCCCTGGTTGCTCTTGGTCCCCCAGGCTGTGCTTGGTCCCCCAGGCTGTGCTTGGTCCCCCTGGTTGCTCTTGGTCCCCCAGGCTGTGCTTGGTCCCCCAGCCTGTGCTTGGTCCCCCAGGCTGTGCTTGGTCCCCCTGGTTGCTCTTGGTCCCCCAGGCTGTGCTTGGTCCCCAGGCTGTGCTTGGTCCCCCTGGCTGTGCTTGGTCCCCCAGGCTGTGCTTGGTCCCCCTGGTTGCTATTGGTCCCCCAGGCTGTGCTTGGTCCCCCTGGTTGCTCTTGGTCCCCCAAGCTGTGCTTGGTCCCCCAGGCTGTGCTTGGTCCCCCAGGCTGTGCTTGGTCCCCCA
Organism: Lissotriton vulgaris; assembly: GCF_964263255.1. Lineage (NCBI taxonomy): Eukaryota > Metazoa > Chordata > Amphibia > Caudata > Salamandridae > Lissotriton > Lissotriton vulgaris. Next base: position 1,025,526,083 of record NC_141698.1, read on the forward strand.
GGCTGTGCTTGGTCCCCTGGTTGCTCTTGGTCCCCCAGGCTGTGCTTGGTCCCCCTGGTTGCTCTTGGTCCCCCAGGCTGTGCTTGGTCCCACAGGCTGTGTTTGGCCCCCCCAGGCTGTGCTTGGTCCCCTTGGTTGCTCTTGGTCCCCCAGGCTGTGCTTGGTCCCCTAGGCTGTGCTTGGTCACCCAGCCTGTGCTTGGTCCCCCAGGCTCTGCTTGGTCCCCTTGGTTGCTCTTGGTCCCCCAGGCTGTGCTTGGTCTCCCTGGTTGCTCTTGGTCCCCCACGCTGTGCTTGGTCCCCCAGGCTGTGCTTGGTCCCCTTGGTTGCTCTTGGTCCCCCAGGCTGTGCTTGGTCCCCCTGGTTGCTCTTGGTCCCCCAGGCTGTGCTTGGTCCCCCAGGCTGTGCTTGGTCCCCCAGGCTGTGCTTAGCCCCCCTGGTTGCTCTTGGTCCCCCAGGCTGTGCTTGGTCCCCCAGGCTGTGCTTGGTCCCCCTGGTTGCTCTTGGTCCCCCAGGCTGTGCTTGGTCCCCCAGGCTGTGCTTGGTCCCCTTGGTTGCTCTTGGTCCCCCAGGCTGTGCTTGGTCCCCCAGGCTGTGCTTGGTCCCCTTGGTTGCTCTTGGTCTCCCTGGTTGCTCTTGGTCCCCCAGGCTGTGCTTAGTCCCCCAGGCTGTGCTTGGTCCCCCAGGCTGTGCTTGGTCCCCCTGGCTGTGCTTGGTCCCCCAGGCTGTGCTTGGTCCCCCTGGTTGCTCTTGGTCCCGCAGGCTGTGCTTGGTCCCCCTGGTTGCTCTGGGTCCCCCAGGCTGTGCTTGGTCCCCCAGGCTGTGCTTGGTCCCCCAGGCTGTGCTTGGTCCCCCTGGTTGCTCTTTGTCCCCCAGGCTGTGCTTGGTCCCCCTGGTTGCTCTTGGTCCCCCAGGCTGTGCTTGGTCCCCCAGGCTGTGCCTGGTCCCCTTGGTTGCTCTTGGTCCCCCAGGCTGTGCTTGGTCCCCCAGGCTGTGCTTGGTCCCCTTGGTTGCTCTTGGTCCCCCAGGCTGTGCTTGGTCCCCCAGGCTGTGCTTGGTCCCCTTGGTTGCTCTTGGTCCCCCAGGCTGCTTGGTCCCCCAGGCTGTGCTTGGTCCCCCAGGCCGTTGCTTCGTCCCCCTGGCTGTGCTTGGTCCCCCAGGCTGTGCTTGGTATCCCTGGCTGTGCTTGGTCCCCCAGGCTGAGCTTGGTCCCCCTGGTTGCTCTTGGTCCCCCAGGCTGTGCTTGGTCCCCCTGGCTGTGCTTGGTCCCCCAGGCTGTGCTTGGTCCCCCTGGGTTCTCTCGGTCCCCCAGGCAGTGCTTGGTCCCCCTGGTTGCTCTTGGTCCCCCAGGCTGTGCTTGGTCCCCCAGGCTGTGCTTGGTCCCCCAGGCTGCGCTTGGTCCCCCTGGCTGTGCTTGGTCCCCCTGGTTGCTCTTGGTCCCCCAGGCTGTAATTGGTCCCCCAGGCTGTGCTTGGTCCCCCAGGCTGTGCTTGGTCCCCCTGGTTGCTCTTTGTCCCCCAGGCTGTGCTTGGTCCCCCAGGCTGTGCTTGGTCCCCCTGGCTGTGCTTGGTCCCCCAGGCTGTGCTTGGTCCCCCTGGCTGTGCTTGGTCCCCCAGGCTGTGCTTGGTCCCCCAGGCTGTGCTTGGTCCCCCAGGCTGTGCTTGGTCCCCCTGGCTGTGCTTGGTCCTCCTGGTTGCTCTTGGTCCCCCAGGCTGTGCTTGGTCCCCCAGGCTGTGCTTGGTCCCCCAGGCTGTGCTTGGTCCCCTTGGTTGTACTTGGTCCCCCTGGTTGCTCTTGGTCCCCCAGGCTGTGCTTGGTCCCCCAGGCTGTGCTTGGTCCCACAGGCTGTGCTTGGTCCCCCAGGCTGTGCTTGGTCCAACAGGCTGTGCTTGGTCCCCCTGGCTGTGCTTGGTCCCCCTGGTTGCTCTTGGTGCCCCAGGCTGTGCTTGGTCCCCCAGGCTGTGCTTGGTCCCCCTGGTTGCTCTTGGTCCCCCAGGCTATGCTTGGTCCCCCAGGCTGAGCTTGGTCCCCCTGGTTGCTCTTGGTCCACCAGGCTGTGCTTGGTCCCCCAGGCTGTGTGTGGTCCCCTTGGTTGCCCTTGGTCCCCCAGGCAGTGCTTGGTCCCCCTGGTTGCTCTTGGTCCCCCAGGCTGTGCTTGGTCCCCCAGGCTGTGCTTGGTCCCCCAGGCTGTGCTTGGTCCCCCTGGCTGTGCTTGGTCCTCCTGGTTGCTCTTGGTCCCCCAGGCTGTGCTTGGTCCCCCAGGCTCTGCTTGGTACCCCAGGCTGTGCTTGGTCCCCCAGGCTGTGCTTGGTCCCCCTGGCTGTGCTTGGTCCCCCAGGCTGTGCTTGGTCCCCCTGGTTGCTCTTGGTCCCCCAAGCTGTGCTTGGTCCCCTTGGTTGCTCTTGGTCCCCCAGGCTATGCTTGGTCCCCCAGGCTGAGCTTGGTCCCCCTGGTTGCTCTTGGTAAACCAGGCTGTGCTTGGTCCCCCAGGCTGTGCTTGGTCCCCTTGGTTGCTCTTGGTCCCCCAGGCAGTGCTTGGTCCCCCTGGTTGCTCTTGGTCCCCCAGGCTGTGTTTGGTCCCCTTGGTTGCTCTTGGTCCCCCAGGCTGTGCTTGGTCCCCTTGGTTGCTCTTGGTCCCCCAGGCTGTGCTTGGTCCCCCAGGCAGTGCTTGGTCCCCCAGGCTGTGCTTGGTCCCCCTGGTTGCTCTTGGTCCCCCAGGCTGTGCGTGGTCCCCCAGGCTGTGCTTGGTCCCCCTGGTTGCTCTTGGTCCCCCAGGCTGTGCTTGGTCCCCTTGGTTGCTCTTGGTCCCCCAGGCTGTGCTTGGTCCCCCAGGCTGTGCTTGGTCCCCCTGGCTGTGCTTGGTCCCCCAGGCTGTGCTTGGTCCCCCTGGCTGCTCTTGGTCCCCCAGGCTTTGCTTGGTCCCCCAGGCTGTGCTTGGTCTCCCAGGCTGTGCTTGGTCCCCCAGGCTGTGCTTGGTCCCCCAGGCTGTGCTTGGTCCCCCTGGTTGCTCTTGGTCCCCCAGGCTGTGCTTGGTCCCCCTGCTTGCTCTTGGTCCCCCAGGCTGTGCTTGGTCCCCCAGCCTGTGCTTGGTCCCCGAGGCTGTGCTTGGTCCCCCTGGTTGCTCTTGGTCCCCCAGGCTGTGCTTGGTCCCCCAGGCTGTGCTTGGTCCCCCTGGCTGTGCTTGGTCCCCCAGGCTGTGCTTGGTCCCCCTGGTTGCTCTTGGTCCCCCAGGCTGTGCTTGGTCCCCCTGGTTGCTCTTGGTCCCCCAAGCTGTGCTTGGTCCCCCAGGCTGTGCTTGGTCCCCCAGGCTGTGCTTGGTCCCCCAGGCTGTGCTTGGTCCCCCTGGTTGCTCTTGGTCCCCCAGGCTGTGCTTGGTCCCCCTGGTTGCTCTTGGTCCCCCAGGCTGTGCTTGGTCCCACAGGCTGTGTTTGGCCCCCCCAGGCTGTGCTTGGTCCCCCAGGCTGTGCTTGGTCCCCTTGGTTGCTCTTGGTCCCCCAGGCTGTGCTTGGTCCCCTAGGCTGTGCTTGGTCCCCCAGCCTGTGCTTGGTCCCCCAGGCTCTGCTTGGTCCCCTTGGTTGCTCTTGGTCCCCCAGGCTGTGCTTGGTCTCCCTGGTTGCTCTTGGTCCCCCACGCTGTGCTTGGTCCCCCAGGCTGTGCTTGGTCCCCTTGGTTGCTCTTGGTCCCCCAGGCTGTGCTTGGTCCCCCTGGTTGCTCTTGGTCCCCCAGGCTGTGCTTGGTCCCCCAGGCTGTGCTTGGTCCCCCAGGTTGTGCTTAGCCCCCCTGGTTGCTCTTGGTCCCCCAGGCTGTGCTTGGTCCCCCAGGCTGTGCTTGGTCCCCCTGGTTGCTTTTGGTCCCCCAGGCTGTGCTTGGTCCCCCAGGCTGTGCTTGGTCCCCTTGGTTGCTCTTGGTCCCCCAGGCTGTGCTTGGTCCCCCAGGCTGTGCTTGGTCCCCTTGGTTGCTCTTGGTCTCCCTGGTTGCTCTTGGTCCCCCAGGCTGTGCTTAGTCCCCCAGGCTGTGCTTGGTCCCCCAGGCTGTGCTTGGTCCCCCTGGCTGTGCTTGGTCCCCCAGGCTGTGCTTGGTCCCCCAGGCTGTGCTTGGTCCCCCTGGTTGCTCTTTGTCCCCCAGGCTGTGCTTGGTCCCCCTGGTTGCTCTTGGTCCCCCAGGCTGTGCTTGGTCCCCCAGGCTGTGCCTGGTCCCCTTGGTTGCTCTTGGTCCCCCAGGCTGTGCTTGGTCCCCCAGGCTGTGCTTGGTCCCCTTGGTTGCTCTTGGTCCCCCAGGCTGTGCTTGGTCCCCCAGGCTGTGCTTGGTCCCCTTGGTTGCTCTTGGTCCCCCAGGCTGCTTGGTCCCCCAGGCTGTGCTCGGTCCCCCAGGCCGTTGCTTCGTCCCCCTGGCTGTGCTTGGTCCCCCAGGCTGTGCTTGGTATCCCTGGCTGTGCTTGGTCCCCCAGGCTGAGCTTGGTCCCCCTGGTTGCTCTTGGTCCCCCAGGCTGTGCTTGGTCCCCCTGGCTGTGCTTGGTCCCCCAGGCTGTGCTTGGTCCCCCTGGGTTCTCTTGGTCCCCCAGGCAGTGCTTGGTCCCCCTGGTTGCTCTTGGTCCCCCAGGCTGTGCTTGGTCCCCCAGGCTGTGCTTTGTCCCCCTGGTTGCTCTTCGCCCCCCAGGCTGTGCTTCGTCCCCTTGGTTGCTCTTGGTCCCCCAGGCTGTGCTTGGTCCCCCAGGCTGTGCTTGGTCCCCCTGGCTGCGCTTGGTCCCCCAGGCTGTGCTTGGTCCTCCTGGTTGCTCTTGGTCCCCCAGGCTGTGCTTGGCCCCCCAGGCTGTGCTTGGTCCCCCAGGCGTGCTTGGTCCCCCAGGCTGTGCTTGGTCCCCCTGGTTGCTCTTGGTCCCCCAGGCTGTGCTTGGTCCCCCTGGTTGCTCTTGGCCCCCCAGGCTGTGCTTGGTCCCCCAGGCTGTGCTTGGTCCCCTTGGTTGCTCTTGGTCCCACAGGCTGTGCCTGGTCCCCCAGGCTGTGCTTGGTCCCCCTGGCTGTGTTTGGTCCCCCAGGCTGTGCTTGGTCCCCCTAGTTGCTCTTGGTCCCCCAGGCTGTGCTTGGTCCCCCTGGTTGCTCTTGGTCCCCCAGGCTGTGCTTGGTCCCCCAGGCTGTGCTTGGTCCCCCAGGCTGTGCTTGGTCCCCCTGGTTGCTCTTGGTCCCCCAGGCTGTGCTTGGTCCCCCTGGTTGCTCTTGGTCCCCCAGGCTGTGCTTGGTCCCCCAGGCTGTGCTTGGTCCCCTTGGTTGCTCTTGGTCCCCCAGGCTGTGCTTGGTCCCCCAGGCTGTGCTTGGTCCCCTTGGTTGCTCTTGGTCCCCCAGGCTGTGCTTGGTCCCCCAGGCTGTGCTTGGTCCCCCAGGCCGTTGCTTCGTCCCCCTGGCTGTGCTTGGTCCCCCAGGCTGTGCTTGGTATCCCTGGCTGTGCTTGGTCCCCCAGGCTGTGCTTGGTCCCCCAGGCTGTGCTTGGTCCCCCTGGCTGTGCTTGGTCCCCCAGGCTGTGCTTGGTCCCCCTGGTTTTTCTTGGTCCCCCAGGCAGTGCTTGGTCCCCCTGGTTGCTCTTGGCCCCCCAGGCTGTGCTTGGTCCCCTTGGTTGCTCTTGGTCCCGCAGGCTGTGCTTGGTCCCCCAGGCTGTGCTTGGTCCCCTTGGTTGCTCTTGGTCCCCCAGGCTGTGCTTGGTCCCCCAGGCTGTGCTTGGTCCCCCTGGCTGTGCTTGGTCCCCCAGGCTGTGCATGGTCCCCCTGGCTGTGCTTCTTCCCCCAGGCTGTGCTTGATCCCCCTGGTTGCTCTTGGTCCCCCAGGCTGTGCTTGGTCCCCCAGGCTGTGCTTGGTCCCCCTGGCTGTGCTTGGTCCCCCAGGCTGTGTTTGGTCCCCCTGGTTGCTCCTGGTCCCCCAGGCTGTGCTTGGTCCCCCAGGCTGTGCTTGGCCCCCCTGGCTGTGCTTGGTCCCCCAGGCTGTGCTTGGTCCTCCTGGTTGCTCTTGGTCCCCCAGGCTGTGCTTGGCCCCCCAGGCTGTGCTTGGTCCCCCTGGTTGCTCTTGGTCCCCCAGGCTGTGCTTGGTCCCCCAGGCTGTGATTGGTCCCCTTGGTTGCTCTTGGTCCCCCAGGCTGTGCTTGGTCCCCGAGGCTGTGCTTGGTCCCCCTGGCTGTGCTTGGTCCCCCAGGCTGTGCTTGGTCCCCCTGGTTGCTCTTGGTCCCCCAGGCTGTGCTTGGTCCCCCTGGTTGCTCTTGGTCCCCCATGCTGTGCTTGGTCCCCCAGGCTGTGCTTGGTCCCCTTGGTTGCTCTTGGTCCCCCAGGATGTGCTTGGTCCCCTTGGTTGCTCTTGGTCCCCCAGGCTGTGCTTGGTCCCCCTGGCTGTGCTTGGTCCCCCAGGCTGTGCTTGGTCCCCCTGGTTGCTCTTGGTCCCCCAGGCTCTGCTTGGTCCCCCAGGCTGTGCTTGGTCCCCCTGGCTGTGCTTGGTCCTCCTGGTTGCTCTTGGTCCCCCAGACTGTGCTTGGTCCCCCAGGCTGTGCTTGGTCCCCCAGGCTGTGCTTGGTCCCCCAGGCTGTGCTTGGTCCCCCTGGCTGTGCTTGGTCCCCCAGGCTGTGCTTGGTCCCCCTGGTTTTTCTTGGTCCCCCAGGCAGTGCTTGGCCCCCCTGGTTGCTCTTGGCCCCCCAGGCTGTGCTTGGTCCCCTTGGTTGCTCTTGGTTCCGCAGGCTGTGCTTGGTCCCCCAGGCTGTGCTTGGTCCCCTTGGTTGCTCTTGGTCCCCCAGGCTGTGCTTGGTCCCCCAGGCTGTGCTTGGTCCCCCTGGCTGTGCTTGGTCCCCCAGGCTGTGCTTGGTCCCCCTGGCTGTGCTTCTTCCCCCAGGCTGTGCTTGATCCCCCTGGTTGCTCTTGGTCCCCCAGGCTGTGCTTGGTCCCCCAGGCTGTGCTTGGTCCCCCTGGCTGTGCTTGGTCCCCCAGGCTGTGTTTGGTCCCCCTGGTTGCTCTTGGTCCCCCAGGCTGTGCTTGGTCCCCCAGGCTGTGCTTGGTATCCCTGGCTGTGCTTGGTCCCCCAGGCTGTGCTTGGTCCCCCAGGCTGTGCTTGGTCCCCCTGGCTGTGCTTGGTCCCCCAGGCTGTGCTTGGTCCCCCTGGTTTTTCTTGGTCCCCCAGGCAGTGCTTGGTCCCCCTGGTTGCTCTTGGCCCCCCAGGCTGTGCTTGGTCCCCTTGGTTGCTCTTGGTCCCGCAGGCTGTGCTTGGTCCCCCAGGCTGTGCTTGGTCCCCTTGGTTGCTCTTGGTCCCCCAGGCTGTGCTTGGTCCCCCAGGCTGTGCTTGGTCCCCCTGGCTGTGCTTGGTCCCCCAGGCTGTGCTTGGTCCCCCTGGCTGTGCTTCTTCCCCCAGGCTGTGCTTGATCCCCCTGGTTGCGCTTGGTCCCCCTGGCTGTGCTTGGTCCCCCAGGCTGTGTTTGGTCCCCCTGGTTGCTCTTGGTCCCCCAGGCTGTGCTTGGTCCCCCAGGCTGTGCTTGGTCCCCCTGGCTGTGCTTGGTCCCCCAGGCTGTGCTTGGTCCTCCTGGTTGCTCTTGGTCCCCCAGGCTGTGCTTGGCCCCCCAGGCTGTGCTTGGTCCCCCTGGTTGCTCTTGGTCCCCCAGGCTGTGCTTGGTCCCCCAGGCTGTGATTGGTCCCCTTGGTTGCTCTTGGTCCCCCAGGCTGTGCTTGGTCCCCGAGGCTGTGCTTGGTCCCCCTGGCTGTGCTTGGTCCCCCAGGCTGTGCTTGGTCCCCCTGGTTTCTCTTGGTCCCCCAGGCTGTGCTTGGTCCCCCTGGTTGCTCTTGGTCCCCCATGCTGTGCTTGGTCCCCCAGGCTGTGCTTGGTCCCCTTGGTTGCTCTTTGTCCCCCAGGATGTGCTTGGTCCCCTTGGTTGCTCTTGGTCCCCCAGGCTGTGCTTGGTCCCCCTGGCTGTGCTTGGTCCCCCAGGCTGTGCTTGGTCCCCCTGGTTGCTCTTGGTCCCCCAGGCTCTGCTTGGTCCCCCAGGCTGTGCTTGGTCCCCCTGGCTGTGCTTGGTCCTCCTGGTTGCTCTTGGTCCCCCAGACTGTGCTTGGTCCCCCAGGCTGTGCTTGGTCCCCCAGGCTGTGCTTGGTCCCCCAGGCTGTGCTTGGTCCCCTTGGTTGTACTTGGTCCCCCTGGTTGCTCTTGGTCCCCCAGGCTGTGCTTGGTCCCCCAGGCTGTGCTTGGTCCCCCAGGCTGTGCTTGGTCCCACAGGCTGTGCTTGGTCCCCCAGGCTGTGCTTGGTCCCCCAGGCTGTGCTTGGTCCCCCAGGCTGTGCTTGGTCCCCCTGGCTGTGCTTGGTCCCCCAGGCTGTGCTTGGTCCTCCTGGTTGCTCTTGGTCCCCCAGGCTGTGCTTGGCCCCCCAGGCTGTGCTTGGTCCCCCAGGCGTGCTTGGTCCCCCAGGCTGTGCTTGGTCCCCCTGGTTGCTCTTGGTCCCCCAGGCTGTGCTTGGTCCCCCTGGTTGCTCTTGGTCCCCCAGGCTGTGCTTGGTCCCCCAGGCTGTGCTTGGTCCCCTTGGTTGCTCTTGGTCCCCCAGGCTGTGCTTGGTCCCCCAGGCTTTGCTTGGTCCCCCTGGATGTGCTTGGTCCCCCAGGCTGTGCTTGGTCCCCCTGGTTGCTCTTGGTCCCCCAGGCTGTGCTTGGTCCCCCTGGTTGCTCTTGGTCCCCCATGCTGTGCTTGGTCCCCCAGGCTGTGCTTGGTCCCCCCGGCTGTGCTTGGTCCCCTTGGTTGCTCTTGGTCCCCCAGGCTGTGCTTGGTCCCCTTGGTTGCTCTTGGTCCCCCAGGCTGTGCTTGGTCCCCCTGGCTGTGCATGGTCCCCCAGGCTGTGCTTGGTCCCCCTGGCTGTGCTTGGTCCCCCAGGCTGTGCTTGGTCCCCCAGGCTGTGCTTGGTCCCCTTGGTTGCTCTTGGTCCCCCAGGCTGTGCTTGGTCCCACAGGCTGTGCTTGGTCCCCCTGGCTGTGCTTGGTCCCCCAGGCTGTGATTGGTCCCCCTGGTTGCGCTCGGTCCCCCAGGCTGTGCTTGGTCCCCCTGGTTGCTCTTGGTCCCCCATGCTGTGCTTGGTCCCCCAGGCTGTGCTTGGTCCCCTTGGTTGCTCTTGGTCCCCCAGGCTGTGCTTGGTCCCCTTGGTTGCTCTTGGTCCCCCAGGCTGTGCTTGGTCCCCCTGGCTGTGCTTGGTCCCCCAGGCTGTGCTTGGTCCCCCTGGTTGCTCTTGGTCCCCCAGGCTGTGCTTGGTCCCCCAGGCTGTGCTTGGTCCCCCAAGCTGTGCTTGGTCCCCCAGGCTGCGCTTGGTCCCCCTGGCTGTGCTTGGTCCCCCTGGTTGCTCTTGGTCCCCCAGGCTGTAATTGGTCCCCCAGGCTGTGCTTGGTCCCCCAGGCTGTGCTTGGTCCCCCTGGTTGCTCTTTGTCCCCCAGGCTGTGCTTGGTCCCCCAGGCTGTGCTTGGTCCCCCTGGCTGTGCTTGGTCCCCCAGGCTGTGCTTGGTCCCCCTGGCTGTGCTTGGTCCCCCAGGCTGTGCTTGGTCCCCCTGGTTGCTCTTGGTCCCCCAGGCTGTGCTTGGTCCCCCAGGCTGTGCTTGGTCCCCCTGGCTGTGCTTTGTCCTCCTGGTTGCTCTTGGTCCCCCAGGCTGTGCTTGGTCCCCCAGGCTGTGCTTGGTCCCCTTGGTTGTACTTGGTCCCCCTGGTTGCTCTTGGTCCCCCAGGCTGTGCTTGGTCCCCCAGGCTGTGCTTGGTCCCCCAGGCTGTGCTTGGTCCCCCAGGCTGTGCTTGGTCCCCCAGGCTGTGCTTGGTCCCCCATGCTGTGCTTGGTCCCCCTGGCTGTGCTTGGTCCCCCTGGTTGCTCTTGGTGCCCCAGGCTGTGCTTGGTCCCCCAGGCTGTGCTTGGTCCCCCTGGTTGCTCTTGGTCCCCCAGGCTATGCTTGGTCCCCCAGGCTGAGCTTGGTCCCCCTGGTTGCTCTTGGTCCACCAGGCTGTGCTTGGTCCCCCAGGCTGTGCTTGGTCCCCTTGGTTGCTCTTGGTCCCCCAGGCTGTGCTTGGTCCCCCAGGCTGTGCTTGGTCCCCCTGGTTGCGCTCGGTCCCCCAGGCTGTGCTTGGTCCCCCTGGTTGCTCTTGGTCCCCCATGCTGTGCTTGGTCCCCCAGGCTGTGCTTGGTCCCCTTGGTTGCTCTTGGTCCCCCAGGCTGTGCTTGGTCCCCTTGGTTGCTCTTGGTCCCCCAGGCTGTGCTTGGTCCCCCTGGCTGTGCTTGGTCCCTCAGGCTGTGCTTGGTCCCCCTGGTTGCTCTTGGTCCCCCAGGCTGTGCTTGGTCCCCCAGGCTGTGCTTGGTCCCCCAGGCTGTGCTTGGTCCCCCAAGCTGTGCTTGGTCCCCCAGGCTGTGCTTGGTCCCCCAGGCTGCGCTTGGTCCCCCTGGCTGTGCTTGGTCCCCCTGGTTGCTCTTGGTCCCCCAGGCTGTAATTGGTCCCCCAGGCTGTGCTTGGTCCCCCAGGCTGTGCTTGGTCCCCCTGGTTGCTCTTTGTCCCCCAGGCTGTGCTTGGTCCCCCAGGCTGTGCTTGGTCCCCCTGGCTGTGCTTGGTCCCCCAGGCTGTGCTTGGTCCCCCTGGCTGTGCTTGGTCCCCCAGGCTGTGCTTGGTCCCCCTGGTTGCTCTTGGTCCCCCAGGCTGTGCTTGGTCCCCCAGGCTGTGCTTGGTCCCCCAGGCTGTGCTTGGTCCCCCTGGCTGTGCTTTGTCCTCCTGGTTGCTCTTGGTCCCCCAGGCTGTGCTTGGTCCCCCAGGCTGTGCTTGGTCCCCTTGGTTGTACTTGGTCCCCCTGGTTGCTCTTGGTCCCCCAGGCTGTGCTTGGTCCCCCAGGCTGTGCTTGGTCCCCCAGGCTGTGCTTGGTCCCCCATGCTGTGCTTGGTCCCCCTGGCTGTGCTTGGTCCCCCTGGTTGCTCTTGGTGCCCCAGGCTGTGCTTGGTCCCCCAGGCTGTGCTTGGTCCCCCTGGTTGCTCTTGGTCCCCCAGGCTATGCTTGGTCCCCGAGGCTGTGCTTGGTCCCCCTGGCTGTGCTTGGTCCCCCAGGCTGTGCTTGGTCCCCCTGGTTGCTCTTGGTCCCCCAGGCTGTGCTTGGTCCCCCTGGTTGCTCTTGGTCCCCCATGCTGTGCTTGGTCCCCCAGGCTGTGCTTGGTCCCCTTGGTTGCTCTTGGTCCCCCAGGATGTGCTTGGTCCCCTTGGTTGCTCTTGGTCCCCCAGGCTGTGCTTGGTCCCCCTGGCTGTGCTTGGTCCCCCAGGCTGTGCTTGGTCCCCCTGGTTGCTCTTGGTCCCCCAGGCTCTGCTTGGTCCCCCAGGCTGTGCTTGGTCCCCCTGGCTGTGCTTGGTCCTCCTGGTTGCTCTTGGTCCCCCAGACTGTGCTTGGTCCCCCAGGCTGTGCTTGGTCCCCCAGGCTGTGCTTGGTCCCCCAGGCTGTGCTTGGTCCCCCTGGCTGTGCTTGGTCCCCCAGGCTGTGCTTGGTCCCCCTGGTTTTTCTTGGTCCCCCAGGCAGTGCTTGGTCCCCCTGGTTGCTCTTGGCCCCCCAGGCTGTGCTTGGTCCCCTTGGTTGCTCTTGGTTCCGCAGGCTGTGCTTGGTCCCCCAGGCTGTGCTTGGTCCCCTTGGTTGCTCTTGGTCCCCCAGGCTGTGCTTGGTCCCCCAGGCTGTGCTTGGTCCCCCTTGCTGTGCTTGGTCCCCCAGGCTGTGCTTGGTCCCCCTGGCTGTGCTTCTTCCCCCAGGCTGTGCTTGATCCCCCTGGTTGCTCTTGGTCCCCCAGGCTGTGCTTGGTCCCCCAGGCTGTGCTTGGTCCCCCTGGCTGTGCTTGGTCCCCCAGGCTGTGTTTGGTCCCCCTGGTTGCTCTTGGTCCCCCAGGCTGTGCTTGGTCCCCCAGGCTGTGCTTGGTATCCCTGGCTGTGCTTGGTCCCCCAGGCTGTGCTTGGTCCCCCAGGCTGTGCTTGGTCCCCCTGGCTGTGCTTGGTCCCCCAGGCTGTGCTTGGTCCCCCTGGTTTTTCTTGGTCCCCCAGGCAGTGCTTGGTCCCCCTGGTTGCTCTTGGCCCCCCAGGCTGTGCTTGGTCCCCTTGGTTGCTCTTGGTCCCGCAGGCTGTGCTTGGTCCCCCAGGCTGTGCTTGGTCCCCTTGGTTGCTCTTGGTCCCCCAGGCTGTGCTTGGTCCCCCAGGCCGTGCTTGGTCCCCCTGGCTGTGCTTGGTCCCCCAGGCTGTGCTTGGTCCCCCTGGCTGTGCTTCTTCCCCCAGGCTGTGCTTGATCCCCCTGGTTGCTCTTGGTCCCCCAGGCTGTGCTTGGTCCCCCAGGCTGTGCTTGGTCCCCCTGGCTGTGCTTGGTCCCCCAGGCTGTGTTCGGTCCCCCTGGTTGCTCTTGGTCCCCCAGGCTGTGCTTGGTCCCCCAGGCTGTGCTTGGTCCCCCTGGCTGTGCTTGGTCCCCCAGGCTGTGCTTGGTCCTCCTGGTTGCTCTTGGTCCCCCAGGCTGTGCTTGGCCCCCCAGGCTGTGCTTGGTCCCCCTGGTTGCTCTTGGTCCCCCAGGCTGTGCTTGGTCCCCCAGGCTGTGATTGGTCCCCTTGGTTGCTCTTGGTCCCCCAGGCTGTGCTTGGTCCCCGAGGCTGTGCTTGGTCCCCCTGGCTGTGCTTGGTCCCCCAGGCTGTGCTTGGTCCCCCTGGTTTCTCTTGGTCCCCCAGGCTGTGCTTGGTCCCCCTGGTTGCTCTTGGTCCCCCATGCTGTGCTTGGTCCCCCAGGCTGTGCTTGGTCCCCTTGGTTGCTCTTTGTCCCCCAGGATGTGCTTGGTCCCCCAGGCTGTGCTTGGTCCCCCTGGCTGTGCTTGGTCCCCCAGGCTGTGATTGGTCCTCCTGGTTGCTCTTGGTCCCCCAGGCTGTGCTTGGCCCCCCAGGCTGTGCTTGGTCCCCCTGGTTGCTCTTGGTCCCCCAGGCTGTGCTTGGTCCCCCAGGCTGTGATTGGTCCCCTTGGTTGCTCTTGGTCCCCCAGGCTGTGCTTGGTCCCCGAGGCTGTGCTTGGTCCCCCTGGCTGTGCTTGGTCCCCCAGGCTGTGCTTGGTACCCCTGGTTTCTCTTGGTCCCCCAGGCTGTGCTTGGTCCCCCTGGTTGCTCTTGGTCCCCCATGCTGTGCTTGGTCCCCCAGGCTGTGCTTGGTCCCCTTGGTTGCTCTTTGTCCCCCAGGATGTGCTTGGTCCCCTTGGTTGCTCTTGGTCCCCCAGGCTGTGCTTGGTCCCCCTGGCTGTGCTTGGTCCCCCAGGCTGTGCTTGGTCCCCCTGGTTGCTCTTGGTCCCCCAGGCTCTGCTTGGTCCCCCAGGCTGTGCTTGGTCCCCCTGGCTGTGCTTGGTCCTCCTGGTTGCTCTTGGTCCCCCAGACTGTGCTTGGTCCCCCAGGCTGTGCTTGGTCCCCCAGGCTGTGCTTGGTCCCCCAGGCTGTGCTTGGTCCCCCAGGCTGTGCTTGGTCCCCTTGGTTGTACTTGGTCCCCCTGGTTGCTCTTGGTCCCCCAGGCTGTGCTTGGTCCCCCAGGCTGTGCTTGGTCCCCCAGGCTGTGCTTGGTCCCACAGGCTGTGCTTGGTCCCCCAGGCTGTGCTTGGTCCCCCTGGTTGCTCTTGGTCCCCCAGGCTGTGCTTGGTCCCCCTGGTTGCTCTTGGTCCCCCAGGCTGTGCTTGGCCCCCCAGGCTGTGCTTGGTCCCCTTGGTTGCTCTTTGTTCCGCAGGCTGTGCTTGGTCCCCCAGGCTGTGCTTGGTCCCCTTGGTTGCTCTTGGTCCCCCAGGCTGTGCTTGGTCCCCCAGGCTGTGCTTGGTCCCCCAGGCTGTGCTTGGTCCCCCTGGCTGTGCTTCTTCCCCCAGGCTGTGCTTGATCCCCCTGGTTGCTCTTGGTCCCCCAGGCTGTGCTTGGTCCCCCAGGCTGTGCTTGGTCCCCCTGGCTGTGCTTGGTCCCCCAGGCTGTGTTTGGTCCCCCTGGTTGCTCTTGGTCCCCCAGGCTGTGCTTGGTCCCCCAGGCTGTGCTTGGTATCCCTGGCTGTGCTTGGTCCCCCAGGCTGTGCTTGGTCCCCCAGGCTGTGCTTGGTCCCCCTGGCTGTGCTTGGTCCCCCAGGCTGTGCTTGGTCCCCCTGGTTTTTCTTGGTCCCCCAGGCAGTGCTTGGTCCCCCTGGTTGCTCTTGGCCCCCCAGGCTGTGCTTGGTCCCCTTGGTTGCTCTTGGTCCCGCAGGCTGTGCTTGGTCCCCCAGGCTGTGCTTGGTCCCCTTGGTTGCTCTTGGTCCCCCAGGCTGTGCTTGGTCCCCCAGGCTGTGCTTGGTCCCCCTGGCTGTGCTTGGTCCCCCAGGCTGTGCTTGGTCCCCCTGGCTGTGCTTCTTCCCCCAGGCTGTGCTTGATCCCCCTGGTTGCTCTTGGTCCCCCAGGCTGTGCTTGGTCCCCCAGGCTGTGCTTGGTCCCCCTGGCTGTGCTTGGTCCCCCAGGCTGTGTTCGGTCCCCCTGGTTGCTCTTGGTCCCCCAGGCTGTGCTTGGTCCCCCAGGCTGTGCTTGGTCCCCCTGGCTGTGCTTGGTCCCCCAGGCTGTGCTTGGTCCTCCTGGTTGCTCTTGGTCCCCCAGGCTGTGCTTGGTCCCCCTGGTTGCTCTTGGTCCCCCAGGCTGTGCTTGGTCCCCCAGGCTGTGATTGGTCCCCTTGGTTGCTCTTGGTCCCCCAGGCTGTGCTTGGTCCCCGAGGCTGTGCTTGGTCCCCCTGGCTGTGCTTGGTCCCCCAGGCTGTGCTTGGTCCCCCTGGTTTCTCTTGGTCCCCCAGGCTGTGCTTGGTCCCCCTGGTTGCTCTTGGTCCCCCATGCTGTGCTTGGTCCCCCAGGCTGTGCTTGGTCCCCTTGGTTGCTCTTTGTCCCCCAGGATGTGCTTGGTCCCCTTGGTTGCTCTTGGTCCCCCAGGCTGTGCTTGGTCCCCCTGGCTGTGCTTGGTCCCCCAGGCTGTGCTTGGTCCCCCTGGTTGCTCTTGGTCCCCCAGGCTCTGCTTGGTCCCCCAGGCTGTGCTTGGTCCCCCTGGCTGTGCTTGGTCCTCCTGGTTGCTCTTGGTCCCCCAGACTGTGCTTGGTCCCCCAGGCTGTGCTTGGTCCCCCAGGCTGTGCTTGGTCCCCCAGGCTGTGCTTGGTCCCCCAGGCTGTGCTTGGTCCCCTTGGTTGTACTTGGTCCCCCTGGTTGCTCTTGGTCCCCCAGGCTGTGCTTGGTCCCCCAGGCTGTGCTTGGTCCCCCAGGCTGTGCTTGGTCCCACAGGCTGTGCTTGGTCCCCCAGGCTGTGCTTGGTCCCCCAAGCTGTGCTTGGTCCCCCTGGCTGTGCTTGGTCCCCCAGGCTGTGCTTGGTCCTCCTGGTTGCTCTTGGTCCCCCAGGCAGTGCTTGGCCCCCCAGGCTGTGCTTGGTCCCCCAGGCGTGCTTGGTCCCCCAGGCTGTGCTTGGTCCCCCTGGTTGCTCTTGGTCCCCCAGGCTGTGCTTGGTCCCCCTGGTTGCTCTTGGTCCCCCAGGCTGTGCTTGGTCCCCCAGGCTGTGCTTGGTCCCCTTGGTTGCTCTTGGTCCCCCAGGCTGTGCTTGGTCCCCCAACTTTGCTTGGTCCCCCTGGATGTGCTTGGTCCCCCAGGCTGTGCTTGGTCCCCCTGCTTGCTCTTGGTCCCCCAGGCTGTGCTTGGTCCCCCTGGTTGCTCTTGGTCCCCCATGCTGTGCTTGGTCCCCCAGGCTGTGCTTGGTCCCCCCGGCTGTGCTTGGTCCCCTTGGTTGCTCTTGGTCCCCCAGGCTGTGCTTGGTCCCCTTGGTTGCTCTTGGTCCCCCAGGCTGTGCTTGGTCCCCCTGGCTGTGCATGGTCCCCCAGGCTGTGCTTGGTCCCCCTGGCTGTGCTTGGTCCCCCAGGCTGTGCTTGGTCCCCCAGGCTGTGCTTGGTCCCCTTGGTTGCTCTTGGTCCCCCAGGCTGTGCTTGGTCCCACAGGCTGTGCTTGGTCCCCCTGGCTGTGCTTGGTCCCCCAGGCTGTGCTTGGTCCCCCTGGTTGCGCTTGGTCCCCCAGGCTGTGCTTGGTCCCCCTGGTTGCTCTTGGTCCCCCATGCTGTGCTTGGTCCCCCAGGCTGTGCTTGGTCCCCTTGGTTGCTCTTGGTCCCCCAGGCTGTGCTTGGTCCCCTTGGTTGCTCTTGGTCCCCCAGGCTGTGCTTGGTCCCCCTGGCTGTGCCTGGTCCCCCAGGCTGTGCTTGGTCCCCCTGGTTGCTCTTGGTCCCCCAGGCTGTGCTTGGTCCCCCAGGCTGTGCTTGGTCCCCCAAGCTGTGCTTGGTCCCCCAGGCTGTGCTTGGTCCCCCAGGCTGCGCTTGGTCCCCCTGGCTGTGCTTGGTCCCCCTGGTTGCTCTTGGTCCCCCAGGCTGTAATTGGTCCCCCAGGCTGTGCTTGGTCCCCCAGGCTGTGCTTGGTCCCCCTGGTTGCTCTTTGTCCCCCAGGCTGTGCTTGGTCCCCCAGGCTGTGCTTGGTCCCCCTGGCTGTGCTTGGTCCCCCAGGCTGTGCTTGGTCCCCCTGGCTGTGCTTGGTCCCCCAGGCTGTGCTTGGTCCCCCTGGTTGCTCTTGGTCCCCCAGGCTGTGCTTGGTCCCCCAGGCTGTGCTTGGTCCCCCAGGCTGTGCTTGGTCCCCCTGGCTGTGCTTTGTCCTCCTGGTTGCTCTTGGTCCCCCAGGCTGTGCTTGGTCCCCCAGGCTGTGCTTGGTCCCCTTGGTTGTACTCGGTCCCCCTGGTTGCTCTTGGTCCCCCAGGCTGTGCTTGGCCCCCCAGGCTGTGCTTGGTCCCCCTGGTTGCTCTTGGTCCCCCAGGCTGTGCTTGGTCCCCGAGGCTGTGCTTGGTCCCCCTGGCTGTGCTTGGTCCCCCAGGCTGTGCTTGGTCCCCCTGGTTTCTCTTGGTCCCCCAGGCTGTGCTTGGTCCCCCAGGCTGTGCTTGGTCCCCCTGGTTGCTCTTGGTCCCCCATGCTGTGCTTGGTCCCCCAGGCTGTGCTTGGTCCCCTTGGTTGCTCTTTGTCCCCCAGGATGTGCTTGGTCCCCCAGGCTGTGCTTGGTCCCCCTGGCTGTGCTTGGTCCCCCAGGCTGTGATTGGTCCTCCTGGTTGCTCTTGGTCCCCCAGGCTGTGCTTGGCCCCCCAGGCTGTGCTTGGTCCCCCTGGTTGCTCTTGGTCCCCCAGGCTGTGCTTGGTCCCCCAGGCTGTGATTGGTCCCCTTGGTTGCTCTTGGTCCCCCAGGCTGTGCTTGGTCCCCGAGGCTGTGCTTGGTCCCCCTGGCTGTGCTTGGTCCCCCAGGCTGTGCTTGGTACCCCTGGTTTCTCTTGGTCCCCCAGGCTGTGCTTGGTCCCCCTGGTTGCTCTTGGTCCCCCATGCTGTGCTTGGTCCCCCAGGCTGTGCTTGGTCCCCTTGGTTGCTCTTTGTCCCCCAGGATGTGCTTGGTCCCCTTGGTTGCTCTTGGTCCCCCAGGCTGTGCTTGGTCCCCCTGGCTGTGCTTGGTCCCCCAGGCTGTGCTTGGTCCCCCTGGTTGCTCTTGGTCCCCCAGGCTCTGCTTGGTCCCCCAGGCTGTGCTTGGTCCCCCTGGCTGTGCTTGGTCCTCCTGGTTGCTCTTGGTCCCCCAGACTGTGCTTGGTCCCCCAGGCTGTGCTTGGTCCCCCAGGCTGTGCTTGGTCCCCCAGGCTGTGCTTGGTCCCCCAGGCTGTGCTTGGTCCCCTTGGTTGTACTTGGTCCCCCTGGTTGCTCTTGGTCCCCCAGGCTGTGCTTGGTCCCCCAGGCTGTGCTTGGTCCCCCAGGCTGTGCTTGGTCCCACAGGCTGTGCTTGGTCCCCCAGGCTGTGCTTGGTCCCCCTGGTTGCTCTTGGTCCCCCAGGCTGTGCTTGGTCCCCCTGGTTGCTCTTGGTCCCCCAGGCTGTGCTTGGCCCCCCAGGCTGTGCTTGGTCCCCTTGGTTGCTCTTGGTTCCGCAGGCTGTGCTTGGTCCCCCAGGCTGTGCTTGGTCCCCTTGGTTGCTCTTGGTCCCCCAGGCTGTGCTTGGTCCCCCAGGCTGTGCTTGGTCCCCCTGGCTGTGCTTGGTCCCCCAGGCTGTGCTTGGTCCCCCTGGCTGTGCTTCTTCCCCCAGGCTGTGCTTGATCCCCCTGGTTGCTCTTGGTCCCCCAGGCTGTGCTTGGTCCCCCAGGCTGTGCTTGGTCCCCCTGGCTGTGCTTGGTCCCCCAGGCTGTGTTTGGTCCCCCTGGTTGCTCTTGGTCCCCCAGGCTGTGCTTGGTCCCCCAGGCTGTGCTTGGTATCCCTGGCTGTGCTTGGTCCCCCAGGCTGTGCTTGGTCCCCCAGGCTGTGCTTGGTCCCCCTGGCTGTGCTTGGTCCCCCAGGCTGTGCTTGGTCCCCCTGGTTTTTCTTGGTCCCCCAGGCAGTGCTTGGTCCCCCTGGTTGCTCTTGGTCCCCCAGGCTGTGCTTGGTCCCCCAGGCTGTGCTTGGTCCCCCTGGCTGTGCTTGGTCCCCCAGGCTGTGCTTGGTCCCCCTGGCTGTGCTTCTTCCCCCAGGCTGTGCTTGATCCCCCTGGTTGCTCTTGGTCCCCCAGGCTGTGCTTGGTCCCCCAGGCTGTGCTTGGTCCCCCTGGCTGTGCTTGGTCCCCCAGGCTGTGTTCGGTCCCCCTGGTTGCTCTTGGTCCCCCAGGCTGTGCTTGGTCCCCCAG